>NC_079157.1:57936001-58260547 GCF_947563725.1 Argiope bruennichi | reverse complement strand
CCATGCAACAAATGTTTGTGGCAGGTGTTTGTCTAAGATAACATGTACTTGTAAAATATGTTCCTCATAATTAGATCATTCATTATCAAATGTGATATCCTATAAATGCAAATTGTTTTTCTTTGTTTTTTTTATTAATAGTTAATGAACGCCCGTTGTTTTTGCTAAATTATATTTTTTATTTACATAAACTAAGCGAAAAGTTACAAAAAAAAAAAAAGCAATGATCAAAAACCCGTCAATTTGACGGGTGTGGTAAAACTAGGTATATATTTAACAAAGGAAGTTCTAGAGTTAAATGAATTTTATATCGCAACTAGTATTCCAGGTGAACCATTCGGTTGTCAAAGGCAGCTTGTTGCTACAAAGCTAAATTCTCCGTATTTCGTATCTTTTTAAATCTTTTTCCTTTCAGCTCGAAACTTACGCAATTTGAGGACAAGATAACAAAGGCCATTTCCACTTATTGCTTCAACACTTTGAGGAGGGTGCAAGAGGCTTTCAAAAATGTGAGTCGTATTCTTTCAATCAATGGTGAAGCAGCATTACTTATAAAGTTAAGAGGACCTTTCGATATATTACTAGAGAGGCTTTATACCGAAAGCGAATGGGTTCCTTATTTGCCTGTAAGTATAAATTTTTATCATCTTTTTAAAAAAATTTATAATGTTTATGTAATATATTTTTTTTTCTTACTATCTCGTATATATGAACACAGAAAATGAGATTCTCAAAGAATTTTACCTCAAAATTTTGACGAATCTTCATGATTTTAGCACATTTTGAGTCGAGGAAATTATATTTTGATTGGTTTTGTTGAACATTTAATGTCGAGACATTATTCTGAATCAACTAATAAACCTCTTCCCAAAACTTTCTCGCATACTCTCTAATGAACTTTTCATGCCAGAGAGCGCCTTACGTGGCATTGGCGTACAATAGTTACAAAATACTAACATTTGGCATGAATGTAGTATCTTTACTGAATCTATTGTGAAATCCCTGGCGAGTTATTTGGCGATTAAATCCTGACATGCGTCAATAGTATCCAAAAATCGAATTTGTATTTTAGAATAGTTTTTCGCAACCGATTGAAACAACAAATTTGACACAAAACTGTACTTGCAGTCGCAAAATCCTACACAAAATTTAATACATTTAAGTCATTGATTTTCTGAATTATCGCGTTTCTGAAAGTACAGACCGACAGTCAATACGTTGTTGGATTTGGTTCACAATTTGACAGGTGTCTATACTATAGATGTTGAATCTATATTTCGAATGTTATTTGTCTAGTTCTATCCACTTTGTAATTATCGTCTTAACTTATATTATCTTTGTCACAGACAGACGGACATTTTCCAAAAATGAATTCAGAGAGGTCCAAAACGTGGAGATTGGTCAAAATGTCAAGTTCGAATTATTTGACGATGACTACGTATACGAGAAAGTGAAAATGGTAATCGCCAAGAAACTTTCATTATCTACACTTATAAAAGGAAGTGTTTGTGTGTCTACTAGCAATGTCCAGACAAATCTACAACCATGAAATTTGGCATACGGTTAATCGTAATGGCACGTCGAATTCCGAGTTTTGAAATTTAATATGGAAGATGTTTTAATATTTTGTTTTGTTTGATTTTCAGCACGAATTTCATTGCAATATTTTTTCTAATGATTGTACGAAAAATTTTTGTACCACTCAAAAAGAGCAAACAATTGCCATTCTAAAGAAATTTTACGCCACTGACACAAGTTGCTAAATTTAAATTTTTTTTCCTGAAAAATATTAAAAGTTTAAAATTTTAACAGCTGACATTGTACTTCCATTCATTTTTTTTTTTTCAATCTTTTTGTGATTATTCAAATATTTCTCTAATATAAAATAAGAACGATCAAAATATCTTAATTGTTTATTTTCCAGATGAGTTCGAAGAGTTAGTTCTTCACTTATCGGATCAGAAAATAAAACTTATTCAGGTGCAGTTTCGTTCCTTCATGAACCTTGACAATTTATCTCTTTATAAAAAAAAATAACATCCAAGCACTTTTCAAGTGGCACTCCCTTTAACATCCAGACTTTCTCAGCGTGTCTCTGAAAGACATGGACTCTTCCTAGCTGAGGGGCAGTTTAACCCCTCACTCTGAAGTAATAAAACTGTCGACGCTCTACCTTGAATAATTGCCTTGCGGTTTTCGACAACGAGATTCATTTTCCATCAGCTTAAGAGTTTTTTTTCTAATGTATTTATATTTTTTAGTATGAAGTGTCATCATCTTTGTGGGGTATTTTTTTTTACAAAAAATTTGAAATTTATTCTATAATTTAGAAAATAGTTTGTTTGTTTTTTGTAAGTTTTATGTTAGGCTTACAAACCATTTAAATAAAAACTTGCTTTACTAGCAATTTCAAAAACATTTTTATGTTCCATTTGATTCTCAATAGGCTTTTACATTTTTTTGTTGCCAAAATTAAATATGTCATATATTACCATGTAAAATTTTTTTGAATAGTAATGTAAAACATACATTATATATATATCAATGCAATTAGTTCATTTTTTAACATAGTATAGATGTGAATGCTTTTCAGTGATAAACAAGATAATGTATTAAATCTTCATTTAATACCAAAATAAAAACAATCGGATAAAAAAATGTTATTGCTCTTTTTGAAAGATGTTTCGAAAATAATATGTTCTTTCAACACTCAGCTAAGATTTTTTTTTATTGTCTTTAGCATTTTTTTTTTCAATATAAACGATTATCTTTATTGAATTTTTAAATATAAAATATTATTTTGCATTTACAATAGTGATACTAAGAGAAAAGTTTTAGAAAATTTTTTAAAGAAGTTTTCACATTTTTTCCCCCAAAACCTTACGCATTCTTGCTTTTACATTAAATAATCGAAAAAGAATGTAGGGTAAATATAAATTCCAAAAATATCTTTATTTTGCCACTCATTTTTACTAATCTTTTAAAATATAACTATTAAAATTTTTTTCTAACCAAGGGAATGTATTACGTCAAATCTTATACATCTCATCTATCGAATTGTTTCGATAGATGAGTTAACATATTTTTAAAACTTCATTTAATAATGAAATACAAACATTTATGAAATAAAATTCGGGGGAAAAATTACTCAGCGAAATATATTTCGAAAATACATTCCTTCAGTTTTCAGCCTGAACATTTTTCTAAAACATTACATTCTTCATAAACTAAATATGAAGATTTAACACATTTAAAATTACATTAATCATAAATATTACTTTTTTAGTATGAACTGTCATGTTGAATTTTTCAAGCTGAATTTCTGATTTTAAAATGTTATGTGAAGTTTTCTATAGTATTGTTAAGACAAGATAAATTTTTGAACGAAAGCTTCATGTTAAATTTCCACAAATTTACGCACGAGGGAATCATTTGCAAATTTTTGATAATATGTACATTATATAACATTTTTTGACTCCTCACTTCTCTCTCTCTCTCGTTCATCTAACCGACGTTAGTTTCATCTCCTGCTTCTTTGCTTAGAATAAACGAGAGATCAGCTAAAGTAACATTTTTTGGCCAACCATCTGATAGATCACTGTCACTTTCATCAGAATCAAGTAAAATTGCTTTAATTTCTTCTTCAGTGTGTTCACGATTTCTTTTACTCATAATGAAGAAATAATAAGCGTTTCAATAGAAAAATTACTCTGATAATCCAAACATCCGATTCACAGTACATAAAATAAAGAGTAGCAATTCACAACTGAAGAGAAATTTTCAGAATGGCATTCTAAAAAGGAACTCAGTATTTATATAACTTATCTCACTCTTTAAAGAGGGCGATAAAGAATACTCCCAATCTTCTTTTTTTTTTTTTTTTTTTGTCTTTTAATTCTATTTTAAAATTGTCTTTTAATTCTATTTTAAAAGCGGTAGTTTGTACACGGCCTCAGAATTTCCGACAGTCCTTTGATGAAAGAATAAGATGCTTGGAGTGTAAAACGACTTCCTATCATAGTAACAACTGTCGCTACCTATTTTGTGAGAAAACTGCGATGTGAATAGGCCGCAGTGTCAATGCAATGGTTTGTCTTTATATCATTACAATAGTCTTACTACTGAAAAGGGCTTCTGATGCTTGTCCGAAAAATAAACAACGTGTCGGTATCCTTATATATCATTCATCGTTACCAGAGAACTTCAGTGGAAAATTTCTTTTATAAATGGCCATAAAATCTTTCCAATTTTGAGCTAACAACACGTGAAAATAGAAACTAAAACCCTTTCAAAATACAAAATGTACGCCAGCAACCTATTTACTGAATCCCTCCTCAACCCCTACCGCCCTAAGGCACAGGGGAAACTACTGAGAAAAAGCCGCGATTGTCGAAGATAACGAGGACCTCCTGGAGTGTTCAGTAGAGGAGCCTCTTTTAATACCCATCTCCCCTAAAACGGCTAACAGCCGCCCCAAACCGACCCACGTGGATATTATAGGGTAAATTCTCAAACCGCCCCAAACCGCCCCGCTGGAATCGAGAGGGATTTATATATTAAACTCTTTTATGTGGACGCAAAATTGTGCCGAATTTGTTAATCACTCTTTGGCAACAGCTCACAAGTTTGGATTCTGTGCTTGTTGGAATTAGCGGAAAGTCTGGACCAATGTTTTGAGTTTGAGAAAAAAGATTTGAATTAACAAATTGATTAAACTTATTAAAATAGTTAAGTTAGTTGCATGCTATTTCTCGAATTCTCAGGAAAATGGAGGTTAGTGAGGAGCAAGTAACCACATTTAGAAATCGTGAGCTTTCGTATGAAATTAAAAATGTGTGCGAGTCGATCCAGTAATTGGGAGTTGGCGAAGTATTGGTTTTTACTGAGAAGCATAGAATTTTCAAAACAAAAGAATAAAACTGCAAACCGTTGTCAATAGATGGTCACTTGAACTAGTGGCTGTTAGTGTTATCTAAAAATTCGCCAAGTAAATAGGGGAAAGTAGCCATCTTGGCATCTTTTCTATAAAAAAGCAATCTTAATATGCAAATCGCCAAATTAACCTGTGGACTGTAAAAATAAAAAATATCCAATGTATTGGTTGAACCTGAAAAGACAGAAATTGTAAAAAAAAGGACCGATTTTAAATATTTTTGTGTTAATTTACGATTTTTTTCCAGCCATTTTCGGATGTCATTCTGCCACCGCATATTCGAAAGATGGCATCTGAAGATTTCGCTTTGGCGGCATCAAGGGCTGGATTTAAAGTGATTGAATGCAGAGTGAAAGAACACTTGTACTACTTCGATACAGAAGAGGAATTCAGAAGTAAGTTTACTTCTAAGTAGAAATACGGATTGTTTTCAAGATACAGTACATATAGGCAAAAAGGAATATTTTGGTGCACTCGTTATTAACATTAACATTGACTTTGATTTTGAGTTGTTCGATTACTGTTTGACCTCGTTCTAAATTTTTCTCGAGTAGTATAACAGCTGCAGTGATTCAGAATCATGGCAAATGTGAAGTGTTTCCCTTTATTTAATTTTTCAATATAAAATGCATGGAGAACTACCGTTTTGAAGTTAAATTTACCGTTAGTACACTAAACAATATTCAAGAAGGCGTGATGCAAAATTATCTTTTTCATCTTAATATATATTTTTAAATGCCGTAAAGAACTCATACTAGCCACCTTCGAAGACCAGGTCGCCGGCTATATATCTAAAACAATTTGCAAAATGAACGAATCATTCCGATCCGCAACTCTACAGATGCCACCAATTTTTATTGTACCTGAAATTAATTCTATTAGTGGTCAAATGAAGGTGAAATGATTTTGATATCAAATTGATTTGAAGAAAGTGATTTTGAAGATGCACTTCTTTAAGCACTGTCCATGTCCAAGATATATTTCAAAACATTGCTTTGCTGTATACATCCTTTCCGGGAAAAAAGCCTTGATAGAGTTCGTCTACCATAACCTAAAAATATGTAATTTTCCAATCAACTTAAACAATTTTTTTTTTTTCATATCTAAGATTCATGAGATTTTATATGAAACTATATAATCAAAATCGGTTTAACGGTTCTGGCTGACGAACTGTTTGGCAAGGTTTCACTGCAAAATCTGCACAGATTTCACTGTCTGTAAGATTTCGCAAGCAAATTAAAAATGGAAGGCAGTAGGGGTATTGGAATTTTTTTCTGAGACAAACAAAACACGTTCTTTCTCGTTGAAGTCTTGTGAATCAAAAAGAAACGTTCATAAAAAAAATCTTTGTTAAATGTAATAAAAGTTCATATATGAATGATAACGATTCGCTTTGGAATTAATGCATACACAAACATTAATACATGCATACAAAAGTACACAAACAAATAATACCCAAAATGAACTGAAAGTTCAGAGTAAGAAGATTAAATGAATGGTATCTGAGATACTGCATGGAAATATAAATCTTTACCGAAACCCAGATTGGAATAATACTCGATGATATCCGTTATCGATTCAAACAGGTGGAGGATTTTATGTCATCCATTCATTTAAAAAATTGATTGCTTTGCTCATTCATATCTTGTCATTCGACACGAGTTGCTTATTTCCTTATTGCACTTTTTTGTTCTGTTGCTACCATGTGGCTTATATCCTATTTATGCGAAGTGTGAATATATGCATTCAAGATCTTGATAAAGATCTGCAAACACTGATTCGTCAGTCACAAGTAAGCCAGCATTCTCACTTTGGAACCTCCTGTTCTGGATCTAGAAACTTCGTCAAGACGTAAGAAATGCTTGAACAATGGTCAAATCAAGGCAGAAAAATGAAATATGAACTTGTAAAATAATAAATGAAAAAAAAAATGCCAAATTAAAAGATTTTGAATAAAACTGAACCTCCGTACTTTTATTTTTGTGAATATTCCTCGCATCTGACGAGATTTTATGTATTTTTCTTGTTGAAAAATCATTCAATATGGTTTTCATGAAAAGGCTTTAGGAAAGGGGCCTTGTGGTAACGTCAATAAGGTAAATCCAATTCCGTCTTGTATGTGAACATGGTGCACGCTAAATCTGACGCTTTCACATCTTTGAGATGTGGAAGTTTGGAAATGGGGTGCCAGCTCAGGTGTTGTCCTCGTCATCTGGCCGAGGTTCAAAATTAGATTTGTCCCAAAATAGCCCTATTGTTTTCAAACGGGAAGTTAATATTATTAAACCAATTGGTGGAAAGTTTTTCTGGTCATGGTCAATGAAATTAAAAGCAAATAAGCAAGCATTTAAAAGTATATAAATGCATTGTCTTCTGTAATCGTGATCCAGTAGCTTATTTTCTCATCGGTAGAGATTGGTATATACTTTCGGTTGGAAAATTAATCGAAATGACGTAAGGAATTTTATTTGAGACAATAAGTACACAGCGAAAAAAATTAAGAAATCGAAATTTTATATACAACCCTCTGGATCTGTCGGTCGCATGTTATAAATATTCTTGAATCCTAAAAATTAGTTTGCGAAAGGAAAAGAATCCCCTATTCTGCGATTTGATATTGATAGAATTATGAACCTTTAAATATCTCGCTATTATAGAAAATTTTAGATCTTTTGCTACTGCTGTTTTGGGGAAAATCCACCTATCAACGCCCGCTGCTTCTTCAGGGGTGCAGTTGATTGGCTTAAAAATAAAGAAACCGAATTTTTTAAACGTGCCCTTTTTTTCCCGAATTCGCCAAAATGTGCCATCGTCTCTCTCATGGAATCCAAATGTAATTAAAATTATTCATTTTGATAGTTTTAAAAGAATAATAATATATTGTATTGTCACCGGAAATAGAAGGTTGTTCTTATATCAGAATTATAAGAAAGGTAAGGAAAATTAATTACAAATTTCCAATAAACATAAAACATGAACCCCTGAATTGTTTATCTTCTATCTAAATACAGGATGGTTATATGGTTATATATTATAATTATTATGGTTATATTTAAACTTCCCCTATAAACAGCATCCTACAACGCAAACGGGTGAACGGATTGCAGCGAAATTTGGTGTATATGTTACGGCCAAAGCCCGAAATACGGCCAGTTCGCGAACTGGCCAAGAGGTTTGGCCAAAGTCCGAAATACTTGCAATTAATGTTGTATTTTCTACTTTGGCTGGCCATTTCTCGAAGTGGCCGGGAATCCTTGGCCAAAGCCCGATGTGATAATATATACTTATAAATAAAGCTCTGTGTGTGTGTGTGTGTGTGTGTGTGTGTGTGTGTGTGTGTGTGTGTGTGTGTGTGTGTGTGTGTGTGTGTGTGTGTGTGTGTGTGTGTGTGTGTGTGTGTGTGTGTGTGTGTGTGTGTGTGTGTGTGTGTGTGTGTGTGTGTGTGTGTGTGTGTGTGTGTGTGTGTGTGTGTGTGTGTGTGTGTGTGTGTGTGTGTGTGTGTGTGTGTGTGTGTGTGTGTGTGTGTGTGTGTGTGTGTGTGTGTGTGTGTGTGTGTGTGTGTGTGTGTGTGTGTGTGTGTGTGTGTGTGTGTGTGTGTGTGTGTGTGTGTGTGTGTGTGTGTGTGTGTGTGTGTGTGTGTGTGTGTGTGTGTGTGTGTGTGTGTGTGTGTGTGTGTGTGTGTGTGTGTGTGTGTGTGTGTGTGTGTGTGTGTGTGTGTGTGTGTGTGTGTGTGTGTGTGTGTGTGTGTGTGTGTGTGTGTGTGTGTGTGTGTGTGTGTGTGTGTGTGTGTGTGTGTGTGTGTGTGTGTGTGTGTGTGTGTGTGTGTGTGTGTGTGTGTGTGTGTGTGTGTGTGTGTGTGTGTGTGTGTGTGTGTGTGTGTGTGTGTGTGTGTGTGTGTGTGTGTGTGTGTGTGTGTGTGTGTGTGTGTGTGTGTGTGTGTGTGTGTGTGTGTGTGTGTGTGTGTGTGTGTGTGTGTGTGTGTGTGTGTGTGTGTGTGTGTGTGTGTGTGTGTGTGTGTGTTGGCGCTCAACAGTCCAAACCGTTTGACAAACATTTATCAAATTTGTCATATATATACCTTGAAGGTCGAAAATATGCACCGTGGAGCGATTTTTTTAAATTTTTAATTAGAATTTTAATTAGAAATTAAGCGTAATTTCGGCGTTTTGTCGCTATAACCAGAAAATATTACAGCACAAAATCGATTTTTGCATCAAATTAAAGCTTTTTTTAATTAAAGCTTAAAATTTAATTTATAAATTATGCTTAGATTAAATTATGCTAAAATTTAATCTGCACGAGCACTTCAAATTAAAAAAATAGCTTTTATCAACGTGTTGCCATCACATTGATAGAAGTTTAAATTAAAAAATAAATCAACTATTATTGCAAATTTAATAAACAAAATTGTAATTTTCTGCAGGTGTCTGTATAAAATGAAAAAAAAAATGAAATAAGATTTTTTCTGAAAAGTAAAAGGAGGAAAAGTTTTCTATGAGCTTTGACAATACATATATTATTAATTCAATAAAACAATTTAATTTAAGGCAAACATAGTTTAATATACTTAGGATAATCATTCTAATCAGCTACCATCAGCTAATTTGGGTCATACATTTGTTAACAAAATGGTCTAAATTAACTAAATAATTATATTTAATATAACTTTAGTCAATAAATGCTCCGATGAATCAGGAATTTTAAATTTTTACATAGGTCCTCTACCCTTTGAATCAAATTTAACAAAATATTCTTGAGACACCAATATTTTTAATAAAAATTGTTGAACTCCAACCAACTAAATCAATCACTAAAACTGACTGATTTATGAAATTTCAATATCACTCTTCTATAAAAACTGGCGATTTTAGACCACTTCACCGAGTGTCTCAATGAAGATACGCTAATCCTCTGCAGGGTTTCTCGACATTGAAATTGAAAACTGAAGGTAATTGAAAACTAAATACTCAATTTGCCTTTGTATTCATACACGATACGCAACGCCTTTGCTCAAGATATAATGTTTTCATTTTGAAGGGCACAAATCTTATCTTCACGCTATCACGTTGTTAAAGTATATACGTTCACTGAATAATTTCTATTATGGCTTTTATATGAGAACAGAATAACACGAGATCATATTTTTATATATTACAAGCTTATTTTTAACTCAGAGGTGTCACTTATATTTGAACTCGTTTCTGAAACAATTGTACTTAAAAAAAAATACACAGAAGTACTCATTTTTAAATACTTCATTTTTAACAGGGTGTAAAACAATGTGCTCTTGATTCCTTTCTTTCTACTTTGGCCGATCGTCCCCAGCCATTTCGCGAATTGGCCGGCCAAAGCCCGAAATCAAGAAAAGATCGGACATTGGCCGGTAAGTTTACAGCAACGTTGCCCAGATCGCGAATTGGCCGATTTCGGGCTTTGGCCGTAACATATAGACTATACACGAGATGCACCCACGGAATTTCGAAAAAACATTTTTAGTTCCAAAATATCCCTCAACGGGCACCTTTTTATGGAAAAACATTAAATTTAGCAAAATAAACTACCAAAACGGAAGACGGAAACAATATTAACATTTATTGACTAGTTTCTTATCACCTTGTCATCGAACCACATTAAGTAAAGGTAAGGGAAAATATAATAACAGTACGCTGTTTGAGAAAAAAAAACCAGTTCAATTTGCAGAAACAAGAACAGATTAGGACGAAATTGCACAAGAGGAGCAGTTGCAAATCGTGTCCAAGACGATGTATTTAAAAGTGCTCCAAGTGACCACCCTCGTTCATATACAAAATTTCGATGGACAATGTGTTCAACAGCAGATCGTAACTGATCAGTTGTGAGGCTTCGAACATAAAGCGTTATGGAGTTTACAGCGTTTCCCGGTTTTTTTATTTTATTACTCATAGTTCTTGTTCTGGATTGTTAGTATTGTTTCTGTATTCCGGTTTGGTCATTTATTGTGTTAAATTTAATGTTTTTTTTCGTAAACTGTGACATCTGGTAGACGTTTCGGAATTTTTTTTTTTTCTCCAAAGTCCGTGAGCGCATCTCGTGTATAATCTATGTTACGGCCAAAGCCCGAAATCGGCCAATTCGCGAAGTGACTTGGGACGATTGGCCAAAGTAGGAAGAAAGAAATCTAGAGCAGATTGTTTTACACACTGTTAAAAATGAATTATTTAAAAATGAGCACTTCTGTGTACTGTTTTTTAAGTACAATTGTTTCAGAAACGAGTTTAAATATAAGTGACACCTCTGAGTTAAAAATAAGCTTGTAATATATAAAAATATGACCTCGTGTTATTCTGTTCTCATATTAAAGCCATAATAGAAATTATTCATTGAACGTATATGCAGTAACAACGTGATAGCGTGAAGATTAGATTTACGCCCTTCAAAATGACGAATTATATTTTGAGCAAATGCGCTGCATATTATGTATAAATACAAAGGAAAACTGAGTACTCAATTTGTCAATTACCTTTAAGGATCCTTAGTTTTTTTTTCTGCTCCATAGACCTAATGTTAAAGATCCCAGATCACATTATCTCCTGGAATATCGCTTCAAAAAATATGAAATTTTTTGCAAAGGTAAGTAGCAAATATAAGGGCTAATTAAAACAAATATGAAGGAAAAATAGTTTTGCTGTTAATATTATTTAAAGACATTTCTTTGTTGGTGCCATCTGTCGAATTTCACCTACAACATGTCCTTATTTATATTTATACATAAATGTCATTATATGAATTTACTCTTAATATTGTTGTTTTTTTCCTTGTAAAAAGATTCGTATTTTATGAATCGATATTTCGTAAGAGAATGTAATATGGAAAATTTAGCATTAGGTCTATGGGGCAGAGAGATTTACGATCACCCTTAAAACATTTCTTGGAATACACCGTTCTTGTGCTAGTTAGCCTAGATGGCTTCGCAATGGGCTGCAGGTCGAACGGTCTGTATTCGAATCCATCTGGGTCCAACCATGTCAGTCGAGATTTCTTTTTGCAAATTTAGGTTTGCATAATTTTAGCAGATTTGAAAAAAACATACTCGTATTCGAATCCCTGTACGTATTCAAAAAGTGAGAACTTGCATTTCTCAAATTTAAGTCTATTTTACTCGGAGCTATTATAACAGCATGAAGTACTTAAGAATGAGTATATTTTACTTACTTTTAAGTATTCTGTTTTAATAGTGAATTTTACTAATTTCAAATAATGAAAAAAATTACGATAGAGTTAAGCATCATTTATTACAACAAGTTGAACTTCCATGGCATTTCGAATTACATAACCGTTGATTCCTTCTACATTTACAGATATTCCTTCTACATTTACAGATGGTATTGCAGTTACAACTACCATTATCACATCGGGCTTTAGCCAAGGATTCCCAGTCACTTTGCAAAACGGCCAGCTAAAGTAGAATATACAATATTAATTGCAAGTACTTCGGACTGTGGCCAAACGTCTTGGCCAAAACGCGAATTGGCCGAACTTCGGGCTTTGGCCTTAATATATATACCAAATTTCGTTGCAATCCGTTACCCGTTTGCGTTGTAGGATCTGTTTATAGGGGAAGTTTAATGATGACCACCCTGTAGATAACGATTTTCTTTATAGAAAACTGTCCTTCTGATTCAACTAACTCTATAAAATACTTAGTGTTTATGTACTATTTTTTAATTTTTAAATCGCTTTTAACGCACGTACAAGCCAGCGAAAGGGTTAAATAAAAACATAATATTTCAATCCGTTATATAAAAATTAGCTACCAACCAATAAAATGAATCAACAGTCCGAGCAACTTTCAGCAAATTACATTTTTAACTAACAATTTTTAAATAACAATCTCGGCATTTACTGCTTTGTAAATGCTGAAATTGTTCGATCAATACAAAATATTTAATAATCTACTTTACTCATTTTCAGATTCCCTTGTTCCGGCCATTCCTATTGTCAAAAAGATGGATGAGAACGTGGCAGTAAAATTTAACAACTATTTGTTCGAATTCCTGGTCAAGTTACACCCAAAGAAAGTGGATGGAAAATTTTGTCTTCCAAATAATATCCTTGTACTCCTTTTAAGAAAAATTTAGAAAAAACCAGCAGTCGAAAATTTAAAATAATTTATCGATGTAAAAGCATGTAATTTAACGGTGAACGTATTGGTTGCCCTAGTATATTGTCCAGCACAAGACTGTGAGGGGTTTCGGTACTTGTTGATTACTACACATCTTGTAGGATGTCTTTGTAGGATGTGATAGGATTTATAAGATATCGTTTTCGAATTTCTTGCACTGCAGTAATACTGTTTCAGAGTATTGAACTTATTTTAATTGACTACGTGGATGTATTTTCAATTTCATTTTCTTGCATATTATTTTTTTAATGTTTATTTCGTAAATGCTAAAACTAATGTTTTCAGCTACGTTTATTAAATATTTAGGAGTTTAAAATGGAATCTCTAAAATTTTATTCTTGTTTTAACCCACCGTTTGTGTTATAATCCAATTATAACAAATTTTAGCAATGTTAGTAAATTTTGATTTGTATGTATAACTGAATTTAATAAACTCTATTTAAAGTTTTATTTTCTTTGCTTTAACCCTTTAACCGATGTACGCAGTGCATGTATCGATTTGCCGAATTTTTAGTTTTAAACAATTGACCATTCATTAATATTATAATTAAGTCAATTATATGCAAAATATCTCGAGTATTCTATGGGATAATACTTACAGATAATATTCTAATGGATACGTACTTAAAGGAAAAAATTTTCTAACAATAGACGTCATCTAATAAGATTATAAAAAAAACAGTCCAGTGAAGAGGTTAATTGTCCATCAATTTAAGGGCCTTTATACAATTTTTTTGACTATATCTGTATTTCAAATGAACCGAATTTTATATACCTAGCTCTCTATCTATAGTAGGCACATATGACATTTTATACCGGATCTCAAAAAATTGACGGTCGCGATGACTTGATAGTAAGGTCTTGATTTCGGAACCGGAGGGTTTCAAGTTCGAGACCCGATTCCACCGAAGAACCATCATGTGAGTGTTCTGGTGTTCGTTCAATTCGTCGGGGCCAAAGGTCTTCCCGCTGTTGGGGTTTGGTAGTTTGGAGAGGGGGTACCAGCTCAGGTGCCGTCCTCGTTATCTCACCGCTGTTGAAAATTACGAAGTCCATCCCCAAATAGCCCTAATATCGCTTTAAAATGGGACGTTAATATACTAAAACCGAAAAGTCGACATCTATAAGCCTGTATTTTCAGAAACATGTAAACTCGATAACACAATTACTTAAATATATCAAATTTGGTATGGAATTTTGTGACCAAATGTAGTTTTGTGTCAAATATTTATTTCAATCAGTTGAGAAAAACGCATCTAAAACACCGGTTTTCGGATGCTATTAACAGCATGGCAAAGATGAATCGTCAAAAACTTCGGCAGTAAAAAGGCTAAATCCACGCCAAATGTTAATATAATAATGTTATGTTAATATAATCGTAATGTTAATATAATCGTAACTATTGTGTACCAGTGTCGTGCAAGACATTCTTTGAAATAACACCTTTAGTAGAAAGTACGCTGGAAAGTATTGTGGAGGAAACTGTCACTGGTATCTTATAGGAAAGAATTTTTAAGTACTAACTTTTAGCTCCATTCAGATTCTCTGCTTCTGTGCATGCTCAGAGGCAGTGCATTTGTTTCTACTACACGATTCAAGGAAAGAAAATTCTGGAAAAAAATTCAACTCTCGAAATATTGGAAATCGACTTAAAGTTTCTTACTGCGAACAAATTTTTTTGTTATCTTAAAATTTGAAAATAAATAAAAAGAAAAGAAAGATAAATGATGATAAATAAAAAATTAACCGAAAAATATTATAGTATAATTTTTCTTCGAAATGTTATTTTAGTATTTATTTCTTACGCTTTTTTCTTCAACCGAAATTGTTAAATTTTTATACACAGATTTAACCCTTTATTTATCGAATTATTTTACCATCAATTTTTCAAATTTATTTTTGAACCACTAAGTTTCGGTATAGTATAAGCCCAGAAAGAAAAACAAAAACGTTTGTAATTAAATAAAATTTAATTAATTAAATTAATAATAAAAGATTTTAAATGTTATATTTAGCTGACATCTACTGCTTTCTATTGGAAATTCGTTCTTCGTGTTCTTTCATATACTGTTAGAAAAAATAATCATCTTGTGAAGAAATCAGCCGAATTTAAATGGCACTTTAAAGTACCATCGGTAAATAAAGGGTAAAAACTGCAGGATATATAATAAAAGCATTTATTTTGTAGTCTAGTCTTTAATTAAAACATATTATTTATGAATGGCAACAAATTCAGTTCATCTAAAGTAAATATACACTTTCCAAAAGTTTTAAACATTCTGTAATTATTAAGAACTTGAAGATTCAATAAAATTATCAAGCTATTTTTATTTCTTAGTTTTGGATATTAAAAATGTCAACTAAAAGTGTATTGCAATATTTTTCATAAAATTTTAATAGATTTCTTCTCATTATTGTATGGTGTGATTGACAACGAATGCTATAAACTGCTAAATGATTCCTTCCCTTTAAACTAGCCTAATTTGCAGGCTGATCTATAATCTTGTATTTTAACCTCAAAATTCAACAAAACTTTATCAACTATCTCCTAAATATTCTAAGTAAATCCTGTAGTTAAACTTAATATACTGTTTAGCTTTATTGCATGGCTTTCACCAGGTTCTTTTTTAATGGATGCATAAATATGACTCTGCTCATTCTTAATAGATGGCGTTAGTAGTACTGCTAGTCTGCAAATAAATCGGAAAAGCAGTAAGTATTTGAAAGATTTAACAAAAATCTTTAAAAAGTGTGACATCTAGTTAAAATTTTTAAAAAATCATATATGTGATCTTAAAGAATATATAGTTTTATGCCAAGCAATAGCATTTGGGAGAAGGGAAAGTAATCCAAAAAAAGAGACCAAAAACACATCGGTTGCTAAAGAACATTTATTATAAACATGCCCCATCGAAGCAATTTACAAAGAGTAGTCCCTGGTATTTAAAAATAATTCTTTTAATGCAGTGACACGTTAACCCTTTCTAAGGCCGTGAGAAGTATGCTTCCCACCAAATTTATCAATCTTTGTATGAAATTATGTAGGTTGGCATAAGTTCTGACAAATTTTTTTAGTAAGTCAGAACTTACATGCTTCAGTTCTTTATCTCAGACAAAATGATGCGTCTTGATTTGTTACTTAATTAACCAAATTAATTCATTAATCAAATTAAATTTATCTAATAAGCTAAATGAATCCCTTTTCTTATTCTAATTTCAGGCCCAAAAAATATTTTAACATAACTAGAAAAAAATGGCTCTTTAAAGGGTTAAAACACTAAAAAAAATCCGAGATACATATTTAGAGGCATTACTTCAATAATGAACGATACAAGAAACTAGGATCAATTTGTACTAAGCATTTAAGGCGTCCTGGCCTAGGGGTAGCGAGTCCTAACCGTGATCTGGGCGTCCCGGGTTAGAGTCCCGTTTCGGGCATTGTTGTTCTTCCCCCTCTGTTCTAACTGTGAGGTGTGTGAAAGAGTTCCACTGAAAATAGGGGTTGTGAAAGCGACTCTGCGAGTGTCATCTTCATATGAGCTAGAAGTCAGTCTTCTACCATTGAGTTTTCATGAGCCTTTACCTCAGAAGCTACTGAGCAAACTCGGCTTAAATCGCTGACTTCGTCAGCTAGGCTTGTCTATGATAAGTGCAACTATGTTGCAATTGTCTATGACAAATAAGTAACAACAACAATATTTAAGGAAAAACGTCCAAAATATGGCGATAGATGTGACTAGCTTGTTTTCTAACATGAAAATGCTCTCCATATGTTACCAGACCAGTCAAATAAACTTTAAAATCATTTCACTGAGATGTGATGCCCCACCCGCCGTATTCACCAGATGTTACTCCTTTAGATTACTATATGTTTCGCTCCACGTAGAGTGACCTTTCTGGAGAGAGATTAATCCCCACTCAGATATCAAAATTGGCATGATAACTAGATTACATCAAAAGAACTAAACTTTATTTATTTATTTGCAGTTCTTTTGATACCCGAAAGATGGACAAATGCTCAGAGGAAATATTTTTAATAAATTGATCTTTAATTTTTATACCAAACTGGAGACTTTATTTAACTCGAAATATAATCATATTTTTATGCTCTATAATAGGGTTAAGAAATTAATACTAAGCATTAATACTCGCATTTAAACGAATTTCTAAGTCAAATAAGTATGCTAGTTGTACGAAGAAATTTCATCTAACCTTCAGTTAGTTGGTATCATTAGTAATTATCTAGGAATGTTATAGTAGAATTGATCAAGAAATGATTCTAGCCAAGCTTGTTAAAAATTCGCCAATCGTTAAAATGCTCACCAAATGGCTGCCATTTTGAATAGAAGTTAAAAAAGAAGTTGCGCTTGAAAAATAATTTTTCTTTTTTTAGTGTTGTAATTGAAAGGTTATGCATTGCCGCATTTAATGATTTATCGGCTAAAAATCCTACATAAAGAAGCATTTATTTGGTAAATATTGCGACTAATGAAGAGGTAAGGACGTTTAGAAAACCAAATTGATTTTTATTAATACAACTTGAAAAGAATAAGGAGAGAAAAAATTGTGGTCATGTTTATAAAAAAAAAAAATGTTTTTTATGGCTTCTTTTCCCAGGGCAGCGGTCCAGGATTGAAGTTTAGAAATTTTTGTGCCTCAGATATAAATTTGCTGCTCTATCTCAGTGAAATATTTAATGCTTTATGTTATGCTAATTCTATAAGGCTTATCTTATATATCTTATAAGGCTTATCTTATAAAGAAGTGACCAGATCATTATTTTGAAAACGTCATTATCGTCAAAGTTCTGTAAGTTTATATTGTGTAAGTTTTTCTTTTTTATCTATCTAAAAATATATGGGAATTGCCACAAATCGGCCTTATCAAATCTATGAGTTATCGTAGAAGCATATTGCAGATATTCACTCAAAAACTAGTATTCTAGAGGTCGGAATGTAGGCCTTCAAGTTTCCTCTGATGATATGCCCATTTCAAAATTGAGAAAAGAATAGAGTGAAACACTTTTGAATAACAATATATGCCATATTGTACTGTAAAGGATGATTCGATTCTGCAACTACAGTCAACAATTTGATCATTAAGCAAGTAATTTGGAAGAAAAGTTTAAATCTAAATGGGAAATATCTGAAATAACTTCTAAGTTTTGATATAAGTAAGTATATTTTATTATTTAAATGATTATTATTGAAAGCGTATATTATTTTATAAGTATTTGAGTGTAATAATTACTTTTAATATTCAAAATGGAGGTATAAATTATTTGCTCTAATTATAGTCACGATTTCTTGGCTTTTTTTACTAATATGCAATACCTCAACATGATTCGAACTTTTTATTTTGATGCATCATATAGCTTGTACAGAGATTATTCGAGCACTTCGTTCAATGATTTTGGCGTATTGTAAATAGGGATTTTGCATAAAATGCATACTTCTTGAATGATTCGTTTGATTGCTTTTATTCTTAACTATCATTCCGTATTTTAATTTTAACAGTTATTATATTTCTGAAATTAATATCAGTTGTTTACTTCGCCTTCCTTTCATTATTAGTACGTTAAACTCGGTGTCAATTACTGGTGATTGACATTCAATTTAAATTTTCAGTTCGTACGGCTTAAGTCACCAATGAGTTCAAGTCGTCGCATCAGTCACAAATGACTGGCACTAAAATTTTCGTTCAGGTTGCGTTAATCATTATTGACGATATACGTTTAAAAATTATATTATCTTGCTAACTTTTAATCTAGAGATCACAAAATCTACTATAATATACCTAAGTGCAAGTAATCATATCGCAACTTTGCAAAGATGTCTAATTGTCAGCATATTAAAAAAATAACTGGATATCGCGGGCTAGATGGAAAGGAAGCCAAAATAAATTTGACGCTTTGAATATCAATTTTAAGTCAACGATTGTTCGTTACTCATTTTAGTAATCTCGAAGCATAATTCTTATTTACAATACTTCTGGGTGGATATAATGGGTAATGAGCATATAGATTCTGTAAAGAAAATAAAAAGGAAAGATTCTGTAAAGCATATAAGCAAGTAAAAATGAAAAATAGATTTTCATCTAAACATTCTTAAATCATAGATTTAAAAGAAAAATTAATAATGCGACAATGGAAACTAGATGGAAGTATTCTTTTTATTCCTTCAAGTTGCTTTCAGTGAATTCAAAAAGCAGACTTTTATATAAAATTCAAATTTCAGCATATTGTCAGATCCGTCATCGGTGATTGACTTTGCACTTTTCGTTTAAGCTCCATCGGTCACTTTTGACTGACAATTTCCACTAGAAGTACTTTTGAAAATTTCTGTAAATTTATTGTTGACATATGTAATCCTTCATAACTGTTAAATTTTCTTATTTTTCTTTTTGTAATGTGTTACATACTTACTTCTGTAAGCCCCGTGTGATACTTTGTGGTGCATGGGGGATTCATAAATGTTCAATAAAAGAAAATATATAATTTTGGGACTTTAGTCATTGTTGACTGACGATATATATTTAAAAAATTATATTCTCTTAATAAATTTTAATCTGAAGATTATAAAATAATGCATTTAAATGCATGTGATCTTATCGTAGTTTTAGATAGATTTCTGATAAGTAGCATATACAAAAAAAATAAGATACCAGTATAGACCAGAAAAAAGATACCAGATACTAGAAAAGATACCAGTATAGACGTGGCGCTTGATGTGTTTACTAAAAACAAGAGACGCTCCGCTACCGGCTTAAAATCGCTATCTTCGTAACAGCGGGCTTGTCCGTGGCAAGTGCCATAAGAAACAAACAACAACTAATCATGGTATTTCACGGCATTGCAAAATTATTTTGTTGGAAACTCGTCAGATTTTGATTGCAGTACAGATAAAGGAAGCGTTGAGCAAACTGACTGATACGGTAAAAATTCTTTTCAGTTATAGAATAACAGGAATTATTGAACTAACACAGCATAAAGGACAAATATATTGTACAAAATAGACTTGAAACTTTATTGAAAATAACACTTGGCTGAATATTAACCATTTGCATTCCGTAAAGTAATTCGATGCATTATATTCATCTAATTGAATGACTTGTTTATTGCTCCGAAAATTAAATATATATAATTGTTTTAAGTTGAATTTTGCCGGCGTCCTGGCATAGGGGTAGCGCATCTTCCCCGTGATCTGGGCGTCCCGGGTTCGAATCCCGGTTTGGGCATGGTTGTTCTTCCTATTCTATCTGTGAGATGTGTGAATGTGCCCTCCTGTAAAAAGGGGTTGTGCAAGCGAATGAATGATGCGTGAGTAGTCAAGTCGTACTCTTGGCCAAAGTTGGCTCTACGATAAAAACAGGAGGCACTCCCCCTTAGGCTTAAATCGGCTGTCTTTGAACAGCGGGTTTGTCCGTGGCAAGTGCCATAAAAAACAACAAGTTGAATTTTTCCCAAAATTAATCTACATCTTCTTACCTCTCTGTTGGTATTTTTAATAACCAAAATTTAAAAAATAAATAAAAAAAACATCAAAATAAATGCAACGTCTTAAATAGTATCTGAGAGCAGATATCTGAGTATAAAGGATTAATTTGAGATTTTGAATATATTTATACACTGTCAAGTATGCCATAGTTTAATCTAAATAAGTTACTTATTGATGTCATTAATTGAATTTTAATATTTTTTTTTATTTATCATTATCTTATTATTGTATAATTCATTTATTATTTACTTTTATTGTATGGCTCATTTTACGTTTACTTTTTTTATTAATTTGTAACCTTATTATGTGTATTATTTCTCATTTTATATTTCCACAGTCTTTAAATCTTTTTATTACTTGAGTTTCAATCGTTTTATGTCTATTATATAGGCAGATTTCATACTGTCTAAGTTTTCATTTATTCTGAAAACTGTGTTATATATTTTATTGATATTGATAGATAATACGAGAACTTGAAAGTCTCTGCAAAACCTGGTAGATATATTTTGTCTGTGCGGGCTTTTGCCCTATTATTTGTAAATTATCCGTATATATATCAGGTATGGATTGGCGGAGTATCTTAGATATAACATGTTTGGTAATTTAGCAACATATATGCACAATGTATGACTATAAGCATTTGGATTGCTATCAGGTTCTTATTTTTTTTTTTCAATTTAAAACTGAATTTATATTTTATCGAGTTACTTAACCCTTTCTTTCCGTGGGAAGTATGCTTCCCACCAAATTTATCAACCTTTGTATGAAATTATGTTGGTTGGCATAAGTTCTGACACATTTTTTTAGTAAGTCAGAAACTTAGATGCTTCAGTTCTTTATGTCAGACAAAATGACGTGTCTTGATTTGTTACTTAATTATTAATTAACCAAATAAATTAATTAATCAGATTAAATTTATCTAATAAGCTAAATGAATCCCTTTTCATATTCTAATTTCAAATCTAAAAATATTTTAACATAATATGACTAGAAAAAAATGGCCTTTTAAAGGGTTAAATAGAATGAGGCAGTTAGAACAATTGCCCAGTCATCAGTACCAAAGGGCGTAAAATTGAGGATTCAGCCAATTGCATACAAATAAAAGCTCTTAGAGATCGTAGATTTTTAAAATTTAAAATACTTTCAATCAACAGTGTGAGAATACACATTTTTTTCACAAATTTAGAACCACTTTAAGCTAGCAATATTTCAAAACAAAATAATAAATAGCTTAATGTTAGCCAGCGGCTGTGACGTTATGTTATCCTCACCCCCTCCCCCTGCATAAAATTGTGGACCTTGGGTGGTAAGGCTTGCATGGCATTGGCGGACAATAGTTATGAAATATACATTTTTGGCGAGAAACTAGCATTTTTGCCTAATCCATCGAGCGATTGTTAGTGATTTTTCTTTTCCTGTGAATAATATCCAAAAATCGAATATACATTTTTGGATACCTTCCTTTTTTCCGACCGATTGAAATCCAAATTTGACATAGTTGTAATCACAAGATCAAATAGCAAATTTCATTTATTTAAGTCATTGCAAAGTCATTGTGTTTACAGAAGTCATAATTCAAACTAATGGAAGTGGTCCCCCTAAAACATTCTTGCATACTTTCTAATAAAGGTGTTATCTCAAAGAACACCTTGCATGGAAAGGTTGTACAATAGTTACGAAATATTAATCTTTGGCGCGAATTTATTAATATTATAAAATTTTTTTATTTATATGTAAGAAGTCATTAATATATTGATTAACTGAAAAATTTGTTGGAATATGAAACAGAGGACTGCCAGAAAACACACTGAGAAATGTCCAAATACTTTACAGAAAAAAACGTATTTCATATAAATATTTATTTTCGTTAACTACTTAACTTATTTTTCACGAACTTTTGGTCTTACTCATGATTAATAAAACAAATATCCCTGCTATGTAAACAAATAATTTAAACAGCATTTGATGTATAAAAATCTATCTAATCTTATTGTTTAATGTGCGACAAGGCGAAAACACAACGTGACTCGAATTTGATGTATTACTCAAAAGATCATATCATTATTCGCCGAAAATGCAGCCAATTGTTATTCAATTATTCTGAGAAAAAGCTAATAAATCTAAAGAGCCGGGAATAAATGTCTTTTTTTAAAGATATGTACCTACCACAGAAAAGAAACCGTGCTGTGATGATGCGGATATAATAAACCAATTAATATGATATTTTCTCTGATTATTCAGTCTAGAATGTCTGGTTTTCGTTTAAGTTCAAATTACCGAGCAATTTTTGGAGTGTTTTCATAAAATCAATACCGTTTGAGGTTTTAGTGAATTCTTTGCTGAGACTGTAGATCTGATTTAGGGACGGTTTGAATTTCAGAAGATTTTATACTCAAAAAGGTAAATTTTTTTATATCGTTTGGTGTTTGTAAAGTATTTTGCTATAAATAATTAATAATAAACTCATCAAGTTCATAAAAAAAATAAAAACATAAATTTGATAAAATTTTGAAAGAAATACTTCCGTTTTATTGATATTTAAAGCTAGTATCTAATTGTTTTTTTTTTAAATTAAGCATTCTTATCTAATTTTACAACATACTTTCTTGAAAAGTAATTGAAGGCTTGTTTAATCTGTTTATTAGTCAATATAAAATTTTCCATTAGCGTTATTTTCATTTTTTTTTTTAATCTTCGTAATGATTGGGATAATAATTACTGAAATATTTTTGTAGATTAATTCAATGAAAAAAATGTTCCAAATTTTTGTAGTATATTTTCTTTTAACAATAAAGCGTCTTAGCTCTTATGAAAACTTAATTCTGTAATATCTTAATTTCAGGTTTAGAATTTTCTTACGAAAATCCTTATAAATTAAAATCTAATGCACATTTTTTGTTCATATTTAGTATAATAATTTCTCAATATTTTCTGCAGTTCTTGAAGTAAGGAATATGTAATCTATTCATTTAGAAATATTTTATAGTTTTTTTATTGTTTTATAATGGGAAAATTAAAAATTTCGTTTTTTTTAATCAGTCGAACCCCAATATTTAAAGAATGCATCGAAATACAGCTTATTTTTTTTTTTTATTTGAGGAACTAGATAATATATTTCTTCAGCTATCGGCAAAATTTTAAGCATATCATTTGATCAACCTCTAAAAACTAGACGATTTTTGCTTTTTACAATCTCTTTTTATCCACAAAAAAGTCATTTTTTTTCCCAATTTTTAAAAAAAACTTTTGCCGCTTAACTGGTATATTTTGGTTTCATCGATGTTTTTTTATTCTTTTTTATGCAAATATACTAAAATAAAACTTATTTTCGAACGTTTTTCGAAATATTCACCCAGAGTGTTATCACATACTAAATGCTTTTATTAACCATAAATGCAACATTTAACAAGAATTTTTTTTTTTTTTTTTTCATTTTCACTAAGATGGAGTTCAGTAATTGATCTTTCTCATTCTTCCTAATGTGTTAAAATTTTGTTCTTTTAAGTTCGCTATGATAATATGATATTTTAATCTTTTCAGTTTTTAAATGTAATTTAATAG
Organism: Argiope bruennichi; assembly: GCF_947563725.1. NCBI lineage: Eukaryota > Metazoa > Arthropoda > Arachnida > Araneae > Araneidae > Argiope > Argiope bruennichi. Next base: position 58,236,396 of record NC_079157.1, on the reverse strand, counting down.
TTTAATTAATTAAATATTAATTCCATATAAATAGCTTCACCAGTTAATGTATTTGAAAAAATATATATAATTTAAGGAGTTTATAATTTTTATATTATTTAGTTCTAAATTAAAGAGGAAGAAATGGAAAATAATGAAAACAACTTCTATTTTTAGAAAATAGTCATTAAATTATATACTGAATTGTTTTAAAAATTGTTCTGATTAAACTTATTTTCTCGTTTATAAGAATTTAATTGATTCTGAATAAATTTTTCTAGAAATTTATTTTGACTTCTGAAACTTTTTATTGATTTTATTGTTATAAAATATGTCTTTCCATTGAACTATTGGATATCTTAAGATGTCTGTTTCTTTCTTCAACGAAATGATCTGTTCTTATAAAATGGAATTCAATTAGTTTAGTTATATTAATGTCTCATTTTGGAGCAATACTAGGGCTCTACTGAGCTTTTAATTTTACTCGCAGTCAGATGACGAGGATGGTGGATACTTATTAAAAAATAAGAATCTACTGTTCCTCTGTAGCTAATTAACGACTGAGTTCTTCATTTTATTTGACAATAAATTTGATGCTAGTATATTTTTTTTAGTTTTTATTAATCTGACAATGTTTATAGGCTAGCTTATTATTTGAAACTTACACCATGTCCCATGCATGCAATAAAAATAATTCATGATCAGTAAAAAATGGCTTTTACAATATTTTTATTAAAATTTTATATGCAACGGAATTTTAACGTTTTCACTCAATAACTTTGGAACACAGTTTGCACAAAAATCATTTTTATATCATTACATAATTTTTAAAAAATGAAATTTTCAATGATGAATGTTTTATTTCGAAATAATTTTAGTTGGAATTTTAATTCATTATTAAAGATATTTTTAATCTTATTTTATAAAAATACTTTACAATATATTTCAGTCATGGCCTTTGTACCGATATTAAATTAAATACATTGAGTACATGTTATCGTTGCCAAATAATTAGGAGTAAATTTTAAAAATAAAAGCAGTTTATTCAAGCTTTTCACTATGATATTTTGAATTAGAATATCGAATTTCTTTGTTTCAATTCTTAGAAACAGTAAATATCGATTATTTTAGAAGGCGAATTACTCCATTTAGATTTCGAATCGCATGTGTAATCATTCTCGTAAAAATATCGGGATTTTTTTTTAATAATGCAAGGCTTAGGAAATTTTTCTTTTGCATTTATAGATCCAAGTTTTTAAACTATAAAACTCCTTTTGGAATAAATGAAAAGAAACAGTTTTTGTATTCCAATTTTCGCTAATTCATTGAACATTCAATAACAGACAGACTTGCATTACATTGATTTGAAACGTTTCCAAAACTCTAATATTTTTCTCTGTGAAGAGTGTTTTTAATCCTTTATTAACCAAGATCATTTTCGTATGTAATCACAATGTATCACAGTAATAAAAAAAAATCTGACATTGATATATTCATTAACTTAGATAATTTTTATCTGTATAAACCTTAAACCCATTCGAATCTTCTGCCTAGTGGTGAAATTTCAACAAGCAGATTAGGCAGTTGTTTAAGTTTGCTGATTTAATGGAGTCCGCATTAATGCTGATTAAAAATTGTTAAATGTTATTAGCCTAATTCACAAATAAAATTTTTTAAAAACTACAATTCCTACGAATTACAAAATCTTTTGATTAAAATGTGTTTTTGAGTTTTTAATAAAATAAAATAAATTGAGGTATAATAATTCGATCGAATAGACTAAGGTTTAAAAGTTAATATATTAGAATTTTAATTATTCATTTAACTGCTTATATCGTATTTCATTTAATAGGTCCTGTAAAATAATAATTTTTAATAATATATCTGTTTAACAATTATTATTTCCTAGTTATCTTTCATAAAAAATATAAATGTTTTAGGTCGTAAATATTGAAATCAATAAATAAATAATTATACTTAATTTTTCGAAAAATTATTATTTTAGTCATTATTTCCTTGATATAAGTATTAAAAATAAGTAAATAAAATATTAATGATTCCATAAATTCAATAAAAAATTATTATCTTTGTAGTGATTTATTTCAGTTGAAATTAACCAGATGGAGTACAACTTTCTTGCATACTCCCCAGTAAAGGTCATATATCCTTTCTCTACTGTAAACTGTGGGCCTTCGGTAAGTTCGCGAATACATTGCATGGCATTGGTGAAGGGTAATTATGAAATATAGATTTTTGGCGTCAATCTAGCATTTTTACTGAATACGTATTTTGGACACCTTTATATCGGCCGATTGACACCAAAATTTTACACAACTACTGTTGTAGTCACAAGATAAGATACCAAATTCATTTTTTTTTAGTTTATTTGAAAGTACAGAGCAACTGATGTGCAACCGTTTGAAAGGATTTAGTTCAAATTTTGATAAGTATTTTTAAATACTAAACCTCTATGTCAAATTCTATTTACCTAGCTCTTTGTATTTTGTAGTTGTTGAGTTCACTTGCATTTGGACAGCCAGACATCCTTTGAAAGAGTTTCGTTTTAATTTGATTGGAATTAAGAGTTTTAATATTTCTTACACCAAATTTCGCCTATCCATCTCAAAGTGTTTTTGGTTCACAGACAAGCTGACTGACATAGAGCCAAAAATGTGTTTTCCGAGCTTAGGGAAGCATGGAACATGGAGATTCAACAAATTCTCGACTGCGAAATTGTGGTCGATTATAAAACTTCCTCTATATTTCGTATACGAGGAAGTAAAAATTTGATGATAAACGAAACAAAATTGGTCAATTATTTAAAAAAAACACCCTCATAATATTTGATATCCGAGACCACCGGATGCCTAGATCCGCTTCTGCATTCAATCTTCCCTCCTCCCATAGCATAGGGCCGCGGTGGCCTGGTGGTAAGGTCTCGGCTTCGGAACCGGAGGGTTTCAGGTTCGTGTCCCGATTCCACCGAAGAACCGTCGTGTAAGGGGTTCTGTTGCACGTTAAATTCGTCATGACCAAACGTTCTCCCGCTGGTGTGGCGTGGTGTGGAGAAGGGGTGCCAGCTCAGGTGTCGTCCTCGTCACCTGACCGAGGTTCAAAATTACGAGGTCCGTCTCAAAATAGCCCTAATGTTGTTTTAAACGGGGCTTTACTATAACTGAACTGAACTGAAACTCCCATGGCATTTTAATCTTAGTTGTAGGTTTTGTATTAGTTCAGAAAAACGGATTTTGATTATAGAAATAATTAGCATTCAGTTAGTATTTGATTACAAATAATTAGGATTCAATTAGTATTTGATTACAAAAATAATATTTAAATAGTATTTGATTGCTGAAATAATTAGGATTTGATTTCAAGAATAATTAGTATTTAATTAGTATTTGAATACAGAAATAATTAGGATTTAGTTAGTAACACCATTAGGATAGGTAGTAATACTCAGATTATAATTATGTATTCTGAAAGAAAAATGGATTAAATATTAATAAAAATATAGTAATTATTCTAACTTAATCAGAAAGGAGTCCCTAATAGAAATTGAGACAAACGGATAAAACAATATGGCAACGTTACAAAACATCGCGAGCTACGTTTTTAAAAAAAGATTTTTAAAAACATTGAGCTCGTTAGAATTTGTTTACGAATAATCAACGGTAATATCTCACATAAAAGTAATGAATCATGTGAATTATAAATACTTACTAAAACTGGATATCTTATCCTTAGGAGGACGATTAACAAAAAATAAAAACGCATTGCCAGTTTGAATATAAATATATTCAAATTATCGCAGTATTTATTTTAATTAATCGAAAATACCTATTAGTCATCAAAGACCGCTAATAGCGTTTTGAAAAAGCCAATTTATCGTTTGGGACTGCTGTAAAATAAAATGAATGCGATGAGCTGAATTTAATTTTCGTAAAAAAAAAAAAAAAAAAAAAACTATAAACACTAAAAAAAATTGCTTTTGTGTTGTAAGATGATGCGAATTTCTTTAACTGAAAAACTTGCTTAATAGTGAAGAATTACGGAATTTTCAAATCGGAATCAATTTTCTGCAATGTAACCATATTCTCCTATCCAATTCCAAATTTGATATGTTAGATTCTTTTGAAAGGTCATCTTGAGAATGTTTATATCATAACAAAAAACAGTATATATCATTATTTGTGACTGTCTTTGTTGTCTCTTTTTGATCTCCACCAAAGCATATCTGTGCTTGTCGACAAACATCAGCGATAATTCGAATGTACGTGATTATAATCAAAATCGTCATCGATATATTTGGTATGTGTTGATATTTGACATTCGCCGGTGAAAGTCGACATTCTCTAATTTCGCTCTTTCACAGTAAAATAGATATTTTCTTTCACAGGACAGACAGATGAATCCTCTGTGGTGCGAGTTCACCAACGCGGAAACAAAGGAATTCTTGTCTTCTCTCCAGTGGGGCGATCTCTCCGGAGAGCTGGTCATGGACGTCGGCTGTGGGGAAGGAGACATGTCCACCAAATGTATTTTGAATCTTTTCCCACGAGTTGGTAAAATAATAGCCATCGATATTGATCCATATTGTATTCAAAGATCAAAAATCCTCCACAAGCATAAGAAGGTGGAATATCGACGAGCAGATGTCACAATGATGTGAGTATCTTTTTAAATAATCAGTTTGGTGTATTTTGATTTCCACGGCGACCGTTATTAAGACGACGCCAAGAATTAAGCCAAATAGAAACCTAAAGTGAAAGTGTATATGGTTGCACTTAGTTTGGCTCTTTTAGCTTTTTTTTTTACATAATTTGGCGGTTTATGGAGGTTGAGGTGGTAATAATATTGTACCTTATTGAATTCGAATTCATACATACATTCTGAGAATTCTGAGTTAAAATGAGTTTTTTTCCGTCTAACTTAAGTTGCAAGTCGCGTGCGTGATCAAACGTCAGAGAAAACCAAATCCCATTTTATACTGTTTGGTTTGACGTCAAAAGCAAGGTGCGGTCGCCAAAGTAAAAATTTCTTCGGTGATTCCTCGCCAAATGTAGTAATCCTCATAATCTTCTAGCCATACAATATGATTTTTGCCGTGTTTTTTGATGATTTACTCGATTTTAGAATGCCTGGTGAGAATCTCTTATGAATGACCTTACCGATTTCTTTTAAAGTTTCGATTATTAGAATTTTGGCACAGATAAAAAAAAAGTCTTTTTGCGATTTTTTTTTTTTTGTACTGGCTTACATAAATTCTGTCATCTTTGGAAGTTTAATAATAGTTGAAGGAATAAATTTTAAGTAAAGGTACATACATCTAAATAGACTGCTAGTTATTTTCGATTATCCTATTGGAAAGGCTGCACAGATTTGTTAAGACGCAAATTCATAATCGTAATTTCTTTTTTAATGTACATTTCAGGGATCACTTGCAAAGGTGGGGAAGCCATTTCTCAAAAATCGTCTGCACCCATTGCATCACTTTTATTGAAGAACAGGAGCGGGCTTTCATGAATATGTTTCATCTACTCCAACCTGGTGGTGAAGCGGCTATATTTTTTGCTCTGAGGTCGGAAAGTGACGACGTTTATCTGGAAATGAGCAAGAAATCCAAATGGTCCAAGTACTTTCAGGTACTGTTTGTCTTAAGAAATTGAAATGAAGTAAAGTCCCGAAAACTCAGGATCGAAGGGTGGCCGAATTTGTGAAAATTCCGGGTTGTAGAGAATGGGGTTAAAAAAGAATAGGTACGAGTGTTTCCTCAAAAAATACTGCATTGTACTTGTATGTATTGTTTGCTTGAGAATACAACAGATAATAAGTTGCCGATAGAGTCTGCACCGCCATTCAATGAACCCGGGAAAATCAAGGCAGAGGGTGAGTAGTGAAATGCAGATTTCTCAGCCCATTGTCAAGTGAATTTTGAGAAATAAGCTGAAAATGATTCGATACAAAGTACATGTGTTGCAAAATCTGAATGACTTTGACAAACAACAGCGCTTTGATTTTTGTGTCGATATACAGCTTCATTTTGAAAATGATGATTTTGCTGATCACTTAATTTTCATTGATGAAGTAACATTTCATGCCAATGGAAAGGTACACAAGCACACTGTTTCCTTTTGGGGGAAGAGAGAATCATAAATTCATTGTGCAACCCATGCTAAATTCCCCTGAAGTAAATTTGTTTCTTGCAGTGTCCAGAAAGAAAATGTACAGCCCCTTCTAAGGGGTCATACATAGAAAACCTGCGACTGTCTCTAATAAAACTTAAAATAACACCATACAATTCTGTTACAGGTTATATATAATACCTTACATTGTTCTTGATTTATAGGGCATTGAAACTGTATACTTCTTTATGAATCACCCTATATATTAACAAGTATGTTTTGCATATTGACAAGTATATATATCTCATTTGAAGTTATTAGAAAAGCATATCTTCAGCAAATTTAATTAATCAATCCGAAACAAATTTTGTAGTACCACTAATTAATAATACTATTTATGCTGCGAAATATAACCAAGACACCGAAAATTAATTGCATATCTACAATTAATATTGGGTTTCTCAAAAGGAGTTTTGAGCTCTATTTTATGGAATTGCAACTTAAAGCTGATATTATGATTCTGTTCATGTAGGCCTTTATTCAAAGTGCCTATAGCCACAATGCTCTATTTTTGGGGTATTTATTTATTTTATATACACATTGCTTTACTGTTTAATACAATTATTATGTAACTTTTCTAGAATCTCAATTCCCAAATGGTGTTGAAGCTGAGAAAATACGACGCTGCGTATTATCAAAATGTGTTGGAAAAAATAGGATTCACTGTTCATTTCTGCACAGAGCAAGTAGCGGAGTATGTTTATAAATCGGATGGAGAATATAAAAGTAATTACTTTTTCATATTCTAAAATATTTCATGCCATATTACTCCACGATACTGACCTGCATCTGCTCGATATTGCAGATGCAGGCAACATTGTGCAGATAAAATTTTGTTCGATATTCTGAATGCAGCGCAATATCGAAAAGAACATTACAACAATATTTCGAAGCATTCTGACTTTAATAGGTTAATCCACAGGGAGTCCACCCCACATTAATTTAAATTGCCGAACAAAACTTGATGTTTAGATTACAGTAGAGTGATTATGCAATATGCCGCAAAATCAGTTACAGCGTCCTAGCTGTAAACAATGAAGATTCTAAAAAGTAAACGATATGTGAGAAAAATCAATTGCAAAGTTTATAAAGCGTCTCGATTTATTACGGAAAAAAGCGCAGTAATGCTAAGAATAAAACTTATTTGAAAATGGTACGAGATACGTGAGAAAAATCAATTGCAAAGTTATAAAGCATCTCGATTTAGTACGGAATTATTTTGTTAATGGAATAATTTAGTACTTTAGTGTGCTATGCTTGAGCGCAGTAATGCTAAGAATAAATTTTGCAAAACGCCTATCTGTTTAGTCAAACTTATGACATCTGTGATGTAACAAAGCGTGATAGCAAGAAGAAAGATCATCTTTTGAATACTAAATATCGAACCGAAGCGAGTATAGCATTCCGATTATCGAAAATAAAACTATTTGCTGATAATTTATTGTTTTTTATTTATTTCTAAAGCTTTTCTGATAAAGAATGTTAGAAATTATGACAAAAATAATCGCTCGTTTTACTCACTTTGTTAGCATTATTGCGCTCAAAATCCAAATTCCAGGAAATGGAAAGCAATCTAGAATTTTGCAATCGACTTTTCTCTCGTACCTCGTACCGTTTTAGAGGTTGAACTGTGGCTCCATTGTTTCGTGCCAGATAGCGTTGTAACTAGGGATTGCAATACCGGACCAAAATTTCAATACCGGTATTCGGTATTTTTCAGATCTTAATACCGGGATACCGGTTTTAATACCGGTATTAGAAATTTCAGAAAAATAAAGAAAACACAGGTGTTTCTTTGTTTTATTTGCCAGTTTCATTAGAGAGTGTAAATGTTACAAAAAATAATTTGTAAGTTATAAAATATAACAGTATATAAAGAGTCGCAAAAAAGTAAGGGAACATCTTATTTATTTAAATCATAAAAAAAGTGTAAATATCACTATTCAGTCTGTGGTACTATTAAAATTTTTGAAATTTGATAATAAAAAAACATAATGCATCCATTGTACTATCATTAAGCCTGAAAAGTAATTTTGTGCAAAAATGACCAGCTGTCAAAAACGCTCTTTCGGCATTTACGCTAGTTGGTGGTACTGTTAGCAATGCGCGATATACTTTTTCCAAGTATTTACCAATATATCCCTCATCTTCAACTAAATCGATTTGTCGTCGGGTGGTTTTTGATATAGTAGCTGATTTCTGTACTGTAGTTTGGTTCTTTGAAAATTTTTTTTATCTATCGCTAATTCTAATTTTTGTTCAAGAGACAATTCATTTTCACTATCGACATTGATGTCATCATAATCTTCGATAAGTTAACCGTATTCTTCTGAATGTGTATAGGTTTGTGGGTAAAAACATTTAAGAAAATTTACTATAAACTTAATCAGATTTGAATTGGTTATTTTCTTTTCTTCTTTTTCATTTTCATTTTTAAAATCATTATAATTAAGTAAATACCATAAGACATTTTCTGTTTCGGTATGCCTTTCAACTGTGTCATTTTTCAATGTAATATATAATTCTTCAGATAGTGATGTGTACTGTTCTTTCAGTGACTGCAACATAAAATTTATTGTTGCATTAGCTGTTAATAAATTAGAATCTCTCTGACATAATGCCTCAACAGTCAGTTTTATTGGAAGTAGAGCTGATGCAGCTCTGGATATTGAGTTGAATTCCACTATCTGAAAAATTTTTTTACTAGTTGAAGTCGATTATTGCTTTTTGAATTGGATTTCTCAGTTTCAAAAATCGTTCCATCATTAGGAGTGAACTGTTTCAACGTGTTTTAGAATCTAATATTAACATATATTCTGTTTTATTTTCAGTTAGTATATATTTTAGCAATATGTCATTTTTTATAGGGGAACGTTTAAATATCTTAACAATTTTTTGAACTTTATAAACTATAGGAAGCAATTCGTGATGGGTTAATATTTCATCCTCATTAGAAATATCTTCTTCAGCAACGAGATTGTCATTATTTTCATTGTCAATATCACTCACTCTCACTCTTACTCTCTTCAAAGTTGGAATCCGAAGTTTCTATATCCACATTATTTGGATTCTTCTGTTCTTTATTTTTTGATATCTATTACTCCTAATTGAATTCCATCAGCATAACACAATTGCTGATTTGCACCAATCAACTTTCTAACTTTGTTCATAACTGTTGCTGCATCAGTCGTTATGGATACAATATTTTCTTTCAGGGATAATCCATGTTTCGCTAATTTAGATTTAAGCAATTAATTAAGCCATTAATTTCGTCCATTAGGGAGATATGAAAGCAAAAATGTATACTATTTTGCTATGTTGGCGATTCCTGAACATTTGGTGGAGACAATTTTAAAAATTTCTAGTAAATACCGAAAAACCGGTATTTAAACTTGTGAATACCGGTATTACAAAATCGTACAAATAGCTCAAAATACCGGTATTCGGTATCCCGGTATACCGGTATTGCAATCCCTAGTTGTAACCGATCTCATCGTGAAGCGCATGGTCACTTTATTATACCTATACGCCAAGTTTATAGCAACAATTGTCGCCGTTCTCAAATCAATGTGTTGTAAAAGGACTTTGATAGACACTCTATATGTCATAAATTTCATATTTTGCTTCCTATTGTATTATTTTTTAAGTAAATTATAACAAAATTATTATTATTTTTTTAAAGTAAATTATAACTGAAAAATAAGAAATCTGAAAAACAAATTCTATACTATGCATAAGGAATATATTAATTTAAAAAGGCCAATTTGATTATTTTATCTGAAATATTTTAACACTGTAAAGGCTGATACACTGTCAGTAAGTTGAAACATACGCGATTAACCAGTGGAAGTGGTCTCTCCGAAACTTTCTCGCACTCTCTGTAATAACGGTATTATATTTTCTCAATTAACAATAAAAACTGTGGGATGAAAAATACTAAGATTGACATAAAAACTGTGGACCTTGGTCAAGGCCGTGAACTCTTAAGTGTCAAGATTTTTAACAGCAGGCTCACACATGAGCCTTTTGTGGTTTGTAATATATTATAGAAAGCTATTTATACATTTTGGCCACTTTTTTCTACCAACTGAAACCAAAATTAAACACAGAAATGCAGTTTTAGTTTTTGAGCTATGATGTATGCATAGATGGAATTAACTTGTTTACATGCCTGAAGAAGTCAATGCGTTAGTGGATTTGGTTCAAAATTTCAAATGGTTCTATACTTTAGATGTTAAAACTTTGTATTAAATCTTTGTCGGCTTGCTCTTTGAGTTTTATATAGTTTTAGAGTTCACTTGCACCTGGAGTGATAAACACACTTCTCATGGATTTCACTCGACATTTTACAGAAATTTACAAATTTAGAGTAGAAAGCATATATTCTAAATTCAATCTGTCTGACTCTGATAAGTTCAAAACGTATTTTTCTTATCCGGTGAGGGTATATTTTGGTTACCACAAGCATTGATTCCTGGAAAGGGACAAAAAAAACTGTTTTAATATTAGCACTACGAAGCTGAAGTATCTTCGGGTTTTTTTTCAGAGTTTATAAATATAAAAAGTAATTTGCAATTTATATTTAAATCCATCAACAGTATAATAGCATTATGTTTAAAACGTTCAGTAACCAGAAAAATGCAGCAAAAAAAAAAAAGGGGGAATGATTTCTTTATAGAAAGAAAACTTCTGAAAAATGTCGTTTTCTGTTGCTATTCACGTTTTCTGTTGCTAACGGACACAGTTTGATTACACAGTTTGTGAAACAAAGTCTTGGTAAAACAGTATTACTCATTTCTTTCACTGCGCATGCATAGTAACAAAGTACAATTATTCCGCTTCATAATTTATGAAATTAGAAAGGTACTGTCCTAAATGCTCATTCCAAAAAAAAAAAAAAAAAAAAAAAAAAAAGGTGCCTTTGTGCAACGCAATTTTTTTTCCCGTGCCTGAGAAATAAATTTAATTTAAAAAATAAAGCATATTTATTAATAAATAAAAATTGTTTTAACTTCTTCTTGCTTTCGTAAATAAATACAACTGCAATATGCATATAACCGTATTTATTTTAAATTTCATTTTTAATAATAAACAGCAACAATTAATTAATTTTTTAACAAGATTGAAGAATGCAAGAATAATAATCAAAAAAATAATTTTAAAGTACATGATTTTTTATGACATGATATTTACATGATAATTTATAAGTACATGAAAATTAGTAATTTCTTTATTTAAATATGCTAATATTACTAACCTACCTGATATCATTATTATTTTTACTAATCAATATATAAATTATTCAAAATTAATTAAGAAAGGTAGAATTTACATTATTCTGAAAAATATTACTGCTCAAATTAGGACAAGGTACAAAGTACAAACCGCCATTGGGAATGAAAGTCACAAAATTTATTTCATTTTCTTTTTTCATTATTATTATTTATTTATACATTTTATCGCAATTTCAATGTTGTTTTCAGATGGAGTCAGGGATTCGACATTCATCGAATCAATCCCAAAAAATCTGCGTCGCGAATTTGTAGAAGAATCTTTTTCAACCTTCTTGAAGATGCATCCGAGAAATGAAGATGGCATGCTGCACTTCAAATACACTATGATCAGAGCATTGCTTAAGAAATGAAAATGCTGATCCGAAAATGGAGTATTTTATGCGTTTCTTTTTAATTTTTGGTATTTTATTATAATTTTATTGAAATAAAATATAAACATGATAAAGTTTATAGCCTGACACGCTGTCTGTAATCTGCATTATGTAAAATGAATGACTAAAAATTGTGCGAAATGTTGTATGGGACAGACTGTTTGACTTCGAATTACCAAATTTAGCAATTTGTGTTGTATGTGGTAACTAAGAAAAATGTTTTAAAAATTTAAATTACAGTTTAAATTAAAAACTACTCAAAAATTTAATATTAATAATAATTTTGGAGCATATTATTAAAGGAAAACCATTTTTTATTTTAATTTTTTTTAAAAAATTGCTCTTTTATGATTTTGAATTTAACTTCATACAATTTTTCTCTAAATTGTATAATTTTTTTAAAAAAAATTTCAATGTATTTCTTAGCAATACATTTTATTGCTTTAGTTACATATTATTTAATTATTATACACTTGTTTGACTTGCATTAAATCACGCGTATTCACATTATAGCTGCTATATAGTTAAGGGTAAATTTAAAAAACAAAATAAAGATAGAGGAATCAATAAAAAAAACATTTTAAAACCAACGATATTTCACACGGAAGATTCGAATCTTCTTTAAATTTTCATATATATATATAATATTCAAAACGTTTACGCAATATATTGTTATTTGATGCATCTAGAAAGGCTTATTTATTTCATGTTCAAAATTTAAACTCAAAATGACATTTACTTTTACTAGAATATTATGCATAGGGAAGAATATAAGAATAAACTAACCTACTCAGATTATAACCACGAGATAATTACATTCTCTTCCCATTTTGTTTCATATTACTACAAAATATGACGCTTTTCGTATTAGTTCCTATATAAAGTGAAAAGAATCGAGTATGCAATTTAGATCAATTCCCATTAGCTGTTTGGGTCTAAAGTTTGATCAAAAATTGCATCTATGTTTTTGCATGCTTTCTAGAAAACTACCCGTTTTCTTAAGCTTCAAACTATAGCTTGCAGAGCATCTTAAATTATTAAAACTAAAATAATACTCCAAGCAATTTAGAATTCCATCGGCTAGTTTATTCTTTCAACATAACAGCGTATCTTACAAAACATTGCCAGATTCCAGAAGGTTTACAATGGATCATCAGCTATTATACAGAAAATAAACGAAATAATATTAACAAAATATGTTTATCAAAGAAAAAATCGTTTGCTTTTACTTTTTAATAATATTTTAACAAAATAAAAATAGTAGAAGTTATAAAATGTCTGAAAAGGAATCGTCTGCTAAATGTCTATTAAAAGATTTAGATTATGATATTTACCGAACATCTGTTAACAATATTGCATATTATGTTAACAGATTACATATCATGATAACAGTTTTTTTGCGCTATCAAATAATTGAATTCACATGCATATGGAAAAATATATTTACAAATTTTATTTTTGACGAAATAAGTCAACAATTAAACGTATATCTGCATGGTTTTTGTGAAGATTAAATCGGCGTGTTTTTTCCCAAAAATCGCATCATACCGTCATCGATACTCAGCAAAACATACGAAATGTTGTTGTAACTGATAAGACCACTCACTTCATATGGCCATTTGTTGCAACGTACATCAACTGTATATCACACCAAGTACACATAGTTAACCTATGCAAATGTTTTATACCAAGAATGGTTTTGCCTGCTTTGGCATATGGCATTTTGCTATAATTATAATGATGAACTAAAACTTATCTATTTGGTTTAACAGATTTTCTATCTCGAATCACGCTTAATATTTGAGCTATGCATCTAATTAGACGATTTCAGCCTTTACTACCTCTAACAATAGTAGAAAGGGACTCGTCCATTTAAATAAATGGTTGGGCACAAATAAAGGGGATGAATCAAAAGCGATTTATGTGGCAGTCACCACACCATACTGTTTCCGAGTTATCGCTTTAACATATACAAACATTAATAGATGGATTTACAAGACACTGAACTTTTTTTCCTAAAATTTAATACAATATACAAACTTTTGTGTAAAAATCACATAGCAAATTTCGTTTGTCCAGATAATTTACTTTATCTAATTATCTTGTTCATAGATGATTATAATTCATGAATGAAAAACAATAAATTCATGAAAATTTCAAAGTTCAAATTTTTTACGATTTCTGTATACTTTCATTTTGTAGGCTTCGTTGCTGATACGCTGATAAATCGACATTCACTTTATTTTATTATTTATAAAGATGAGTATAGAGCAAACTATTTAATGACTTTTAATAAAAAAATATTTTTTAGCTATATTCTAGCGCCTTTGCATTGATAAATTTAAAAACGTACTGTCAATTAGATACAGAAAACATGACGAGTAAAATGCTCATTAAGTAACAATATCGTCATGTAATATAAGAAATTATTAAATATAAAGCTAGATTGCAGATTATTCGAAATTTAAAATTAATTATAATAATTATCTACTGATAATAAAGGAGAAAGTGTTTGTGTTAGCGCTCTACAGGACAGACCGGTAGACCTAAAGCTACCAAATTTGGCACATATATAAATTGGAGATTAAAAATGTGCACCTCCAAGAATTTTTTTTCCAATTTTTGATTAGAATTTTAATTAATTAAAAATTAAATGAGTATTCAGCTTGTTTTCGTGATGACTCCAAATATTACAGCACAAAAATTTTATTTAATACCAATTTAAACTGCAATTCTTTTTAATGATACCAATTTAGTAAGCGAGCAAACGTTTTAGAAATTTTTTTATCTTTAAAAAAATTTTTTTTGTTACATTTTGAACAAAAATTAATACTTATTGCGCTTAAATTCAAACAGCTTTCATTGCTTCATGAAATATTTAATCGAATGATTTTTTTCATTGCTAAAAGCTCAGAATGAAGGAATTGACATAGTTTCCATAATAAATAAGAAAACACCGCGAAACTTAAAAGTTAATGTATCGGACAATTATATTTTTAAGTACTTGGATGTCTTGAAAATTAATTCTATAAGAATAGTCCATTTACACAATGAATAGAATAGATGTCAGTTTCTTATTTTAATTTCTGTCACAATTTTATATTTAAAAATATTTTCTTAAAGGAACATTAAGTTACGCATAAGAGATTTAATTGAAACAAACAAAATTCCTAGTGAACCTGCTGATCGCCAATAGATAATCAGTATTTAATAAGTTAAAATAAATGTATAACAAATATAAGGTAAGTAGATAAGTTATATTTCTAGTAGATTTATTATAATAATTAGAAAAGCGCGAGGTTATAACTGCGTTGAAATGCTAAAATGTACAAAAAAAAAAAATGAAAATACCCAATTGATACCCAATTTACCCAATTGATAATACAAAAGAATAAAATATCAATGAAGAATAATAAAAAAATAAATAGATGAATCATGTTTGATAGCTAAAATTTTAAGAATCTCGTGGAACTCAACTGTTAAAAAAAAGCTTGTGCTATGAAAATAAATCTCAGAACGAATTCAAAAAAATAACTCAGAATTGCCGAACATTGCATCATCCATCAGCTCTATGGCATCATCAAAGAATGATTACCGAAAAGATTAATTCGTTTCAAATCGCTGAACATCTGCCATCAAAGTAGACACTGACTCAACTACCATTCTTCCTTTCTGTTGAGCACTCTAAAACAAAGGTATGTACTTGATATTTAATTTTACTTCAAAGTGTTTGAATGTTATTTTTCTGTAAATATGCGGATATATGTTTGAAAGGTTTCAGACAAAAACATAAGCTTAATTCTACTTTTTTTAAAGCTACATATACTTTGGATGTTACTTTTTTTATAGTTTAGACAATGGTAAAAAGAGTCATTTTGTAATTTATCTGAATTTAGATAAAAATACAAAATATCATATGTGTACCTTAAGCTTTTAAAGGTTTCTTTAGGTATACTTACAAAACCAAAATGCTTGATTGGAAAAAGCAGTTGAATAATTAATTCTTTGGTTACATTAAAGGGCTTAGCTCGTGCATCGAATAACAAAATTTCTAATATTTAAATTTGTAATTAAAATCAAGTAGTAGTTACTTCAAATGACTTTACGACTTTAATGTCGATCACAGTTTGAACTTCAAAATATTTTGTTGAAAATATCATGTTCATCAATTTATGCACAAGAGATTGAACTGAAATTAAAAACCACCACTTCCCCGATAAACTATTTAGTCGCCAAAAAAATGTGTAAATTATAATATTTAAATCAGCCAATATTATATTCCAAATCTATAAGATTTCAATTGCCTAAAATCTTGGAGTGTAAACTGCCGGTTCAGACGTCATCCTCATTCTTTGACCACGGTTCAGATTTATAAGGTTCTGCCCAGAATAACCTCGGTGATGATTATAAGTGGGGCTAAAATTTGATTTAAATTAGCATTTTATTTCATAATTAAAAAATCGAAAAAAGTTATTAAACATTCAAAAGTATAAATTATCCATTTTTCATAAGAGCAACCAAAGGCATCTATTCTTTATTATAAGTTAAAAATAATTAATTGTTCTAGTTTGGATTAAGTGGAATTTGTTAGCCTAATCATGTTCGATCTATTTATTAAGGCGTTTCGCGTACGCACAATGTAAAAAATTATATCTGAAAATCAAGTAAGCTTTCCTGTCCTCTCCTAAAATGTTCATTCCAAAAAATACACACTCATTGACGAATATATAGCTATTTCTGCAGAACTTTTCTTCGAGGAATGGTAAACCTCTTCTACAGGCGTCAAAACCTCCTTATCAAAGGTCACGCCAAAACGCAAGCTATAAATTGTTTCCAAATAAACATCTAGTCTACAGAGGGGAGGGCGGAAATCAAGAGGGGTGAAGTTAGGGATGTCTTTGGGCACGTGCATGTTTCTTTAGCGAGTCTTGTATTTTCGCCTGGAAATGGCGTGTGGTGTTTCTTTTTCTACTTGGATGAAATTATTCCTAATGTCTTGATTAAAAACAGAGTAAGTGACATAGTTTCTTATTATATTTTCATGATATATTTTAATGCAATTTTTTATCGCTAATTCTGCAGGTGATGCAGTTTTCTTATTACTATATTTTCATAATATATTATTATGTAATTTTTCCCTCACAAATTCTACAATCTTGATCGATTTTTTAACTTTTTTTGTATAAAACTGCAGGTTATATTTTAATTGTTGTTTAACTGCAAATTTTGTATATAGTTTCTGCTACATCGCGAATCACCAGTATCGTCTGTTCGCATTTGGTCTGAAATTCTTAAGAACAAATTTTACTTTGTCCCACAGAAGAACTTTAAACTACATTTTTTTTAATAATTAAGGTATCCGTTTATGTTAAAAATCGAGTTCCGGCCAAAGTTTAGAAATTTTTTACTAGAAAGACCATACTTTCCTTACAAGTTTCCAAAATTGTTTTTATTTAGTTTGTACGACACTTAGAAAGAAAACTAGAGCCTTAGGGAAAGAAATTTTCGGTATTTTCAGCAATATAAATAAATATTTGTTTACATTTTTGGCTTAATACAATTATTTATATCTATAATTTATTTTTGATAATTATAATATATATAATATTTAACAATTAATATATAATAATATTTCCTACTTCTGTCTTTTTAACTAATTGGGAAGGCATTTTCAGTATTTGTAATCCTATAAATGAATATTTGTTAAAAATTTTGTTTATTACAATTATTTTAAATCTATTAATTATTTTCTAAGCTTTCTACATTTGTCTTTTTAATTTTAAATATTAACGTTTGGATGGAAAGGGAAAGCTCACAGATAATTTTGTAGAAAAACTTCGAAACTACTGTGGGATAATCAAAGTAAACAATACAAATAATATCAACTTAAATTCATTGGAAAACTTTGTTAAGCAGCTTTTTTCATACGTTTTTCTCTCATAAATCTGAACCAACAAGTGGACAAAAGGCACTGATAGTTGGTACAAGTATCAGTATGCACTTTCAGAAGTATAAAATACAAAGATAAATCCAAAAGGTTGCCAAAAAATCATAATGAAAATATCAAAATTTGCATATATCAAATTATTTCTATGATTGTGATTTTTAAGTTGGTGTTAATATTCACACTGAATACAGAATTAAAATAAAAGTTTCAATGGGCTTGTAGTGAAAGCTTATAAGCCAGTTAACAGCTACGCTCTCGGGCGATTGCTTTTGTATTATGGTCATGTTACTGGGCTGCGAACCACAAGGTCCCAGGTTCTATCCTCGCTCATCGCAATTTCGCCACAGGCTCATTTGGAAATACATTCCGAAAATACGGCTTGTGAAATTGCAAACTCAGAAATTGGGTATGAAATGGCAGTCATACAGTTTAACAAAGGTTTTAGTAGATTTAAAAATTTAATTTTAGAGTTAAATATGTCCAAAAAACTGTTGTTGGGTATATTGTTTTTGTTCAGGAGCGAGTAGACGAATCTAAGCGTCCCTTTATTGCCTACAATAAAGCTGCTCGGGTTAAAAAAGATAAAAGTAGTAAAAAGAATACAATCAAACGGAGGAGAATGAAAAGGGCACTGTGGCGGATTGTTAGGAGCGAGGATAGAACCTGGGACTTTGTGGTTCGCAGTCGATTAAGTAACATGACCACAATACAAAAGCAATTGCTCATGTAGCGTAGCTGTTAACTGGCTTATAAGCTTTTACTACAGTACAATGTATAAATGTAGTGAATTTTAATTGAAATGATCCACAACTTTACATTAAAAAATATGTTTTTGTACTGTAAATGCATTTTTTCTCGAAATAGATAATTTCATAAAAATTCCATACCCGTGACCTGATTTTTCAAATTCTTTCTGCATTACAACTTTCAAACTTGGCAAGCAGATTTTACATATCATTTTCTCTAGGGAATGTATTAGAATAATTTTTTCTCGAAATAGATAATTTCATAAAAATTCCATACCCGTGACCTGATTTTTCAAATTCTTTCTGCATTACAACTTTCAAACTTGGCAAGCAGATTTTACATATCATTTTCTCTAGGGAATGTATTAGAATAATTGTTTTTGTTTCACAATTTTGAATTTTATTGCTCGTTATTGTGTTGACAGTTGTGCAAATATTAAGAAAATTCTATATTATTCACTTCAAAAATTCATTAAAATTTTTTTCCCCCTCTAGACAAACGTGTTTAAATTATCTTAACATTCTTTGCAGTTGTATCCTCTTAATTTTGTTTTAAAATATAATGAGTTTTCGTGAAATTTTGTTAAATTTTTCTTAATGTATTTGACTACTTTCGGGATGAAGTTTTTTGAAAAACGCTCGCAAAATAATTATATTTTTGAATATTTGCATGTCCATTGAAGTGAAAAAGTCAAAAGTTTTTTTGAAAAATTGGATAAAAGGGCACTTTATTTTTTACTAAAAAGAGGTAGGTATAAAGCAAAAATATTCTAGTTTAGTTTATCAAATGATATGCTTAAAATTTTTGCAGATAGCATAGGAAAAATATTATCTAGCACCTGATCTAAAAAATAAGTTATATTTCTATCCATTCTTTAAGTATTGAGGTTCGATTTATAAATAGCACGAAATTTTCCATTTTTTTTTTATATTGTGGAACACTAAAACAACTATAAAACATTATTAAATAAATAGATCATTTATTCTCTAGTTCAGGACCTGCAGAATATGTTGGAAAATTATAATACCAAATTTGAATAAAAAAATATTCATTAGATTTTTTAATGAGACTTTTGTAAGAAAATTCTATGAAAAATTGAAATTTGAGAAAGTACCATCTAAAGATGTAAAATAACATTAAAACATTTGTAAATGCAAATATAAAAATCAATTTAGCTTTCCAAAAAATAGACTTAAAAACAAAATTCTAAAGTTTTACATTAGGAATATTAAATAAAAAGTTTCATAATTTCGCAAAAAAACTAAATAAATAAATAAAAAATCGACTTTTCAACGTAGTCTTCTAGCTTAAAATTTAGCTTTACAGAAAGTCCATGATAGTTTAAAAAGTTTTATGGCTTAAATTGAAGTTTTTATGCAATAATAATCCTAAAATATAATTAAAATATTAATTTTAATGTTATTTCTTCAAATGGATTCTGAATGTATGCGGAAACCTTCCGAATAAAATAACAATGCAGAACTTTGCAAAGCTTTTAATGCTTTTTAATGCAAGGTATATATATCTAAGCTTAAAAATCGTTTGCAGAAAATTCAAATCTTAATGTTTACGAAAAAAAAAAATTAACGAACAATCTTAGACGATTTCTTTTAGCGATGAATGGTGGTGTAAGATTAATACATAGGTACCAGAAAACCGAATAATTATTTTAGATGCAACTTTTATTCGACAGTGTGAAATCGAAATTTAATACGGAATTACAGTTGTCCTCAAAAATCACATATCAAATTTCATTCCCGAGCTCGTAGCTGATGTTTTCTCAACTAAGACAGATTTTAAATCCCCCCCCCCCCGAAAAAAAAATGTGTTTTTCGGATTCTGGAAGGTCTGAAACTTGAGATTCTTCAAAATTTCGAATTTTTTGATGATGATAATATTTATTTTTCCTTTGTATACTTCGTTTACGAGAAAATAAAAACTAATTTCATTGAAATCGTGCATTACATTGATTTGATGTGATTTTAATATCTTTTATTGGATATCTTTATCTGTGAACTTTGCAATCAACGGTGAATATTTACTGGGAGAAGGAATAATTTTAATAAATAAATTTGTTTTTTCTTATAAGATGTTTTCCACCTTCTTACTGTGAAATCTGTATGGTTATATGCAAGGATTACTTTTTCCTTCGTGTTTCTTTAATGTAAAAGACACAATTTAAACAAAATTAAAAGTAAGTGAATACTTTTTCTTCATTATTTTATTTTACAATCAAAATAGTGAACTTATTTTGATCAAATAAATAAATTGCTGCTCGCTATATATTTCTATATATTCAACATTGATAGTGATCTCCCTAGATGTTCTCGCTTATTCTCTAATAAAAATGTTAACCTCTTCCTCCCCCATAAAACTTTGGATCGTGAGCAAGGCTGTGAAGAAGTGCTCAGATTTTTATTTTTAAATTTCCATACTTAAGAGTTGTGTGCTTCATAGTATAGTAATGAAATCAGTACTCATTGGCGGATTTAAACATTTTGCAGCACCTGGCAGTGCACATCATGAGGCCCACCCTCTTTTTAATAACGGATCAATTTAGTTTTACATTTCAACATATTATTAACATAATTATTCTAATTATTGTTTTAAATTCTAAATATTGTTTTAATATTCTAATTATTGTTTATTCTAATTATTATTTTTTTTATTTTAATAACTTTTTAAAATATACATGCTTTTATTAATTTATCTTTTGTAACGTATGTAATAAAAAAATAAAATGAAATCTACGATCGCAAATTTCAAGTTATCATGTGAGAACATTATTATTTTTTAAGTCATTATTTGTATAAATTAATTTAAGTCATTAACCAGTTTAAACGATTTGAAACAATCACGGGACTTCTCTATCGGTCTCTATCTCCCCCCCCCCTCTCTCTCTATATATATAACGATAATTTTTTTAAACTTTCATTTTCAATTTTTCTAGTTGGCAAACAAAGTTTTGGAGCTCGACCGATTTTGAGATGAAATGACAGCCAGCTATAATGTCATAATTCTACGTTAACCTTTTAATCTGCTGTCAAAGAAGCATACGTAATAATTAAGCAATACTGGTAAAAGCAGGTCAACCTTTTAAAAGCGCATCTGCTTTCAAAGAAGCATACGTAATAATAATGCAATACTGGTAAAAGCAGGTAAAAAAATATATGCGATTAAAAGAGGATGATGAAAATTGTCATTTAAGCTTTATTCATTGCCTACGCGATTTCGAGCTTCAAAACCCCTTAACCAAAACAACATCATATTCTCAGATGATAAAAAACAATAAATGTCTGGGAAAATGAACGATAATTATTAATTATTGACTTCCTTGCAAAGGCAAGCAATTATTTATTATGAAAGATTATAAAGATATCATAGATTTTAAACAAATACAAGTTTTAAAGTTATTATTTTACAGAACCTGTCAAGTGGAATCTAGCATAGTCAGTTAATGAATAATTAATATTCTTATATGTTATAAAAAGAACTTGCCAGCATTGTTATTAATAATTCATTATGAACGCACATTGTAGTTCTAATATTTTATAATTAAAAAAGTATTTTGTAAAATTTATTTATTTGATGATTAAAGTAATAATATTTTTAATCGATTTGACTGCGACCAGTGGCGTAACTAGGGTTGGGCAAGAAGGACAAGTATAGTACTCTGGATGTCGTTATAAAGAGGAGCAAAAATGAGGAAAATATTAGTTGCATTAGAATAAAAAATATTAATTATTTATTTTCATTTTTTTACAGATTTCCCAGATTTTTAAAAACTGAAACGAAGATTTCCTTTTCTGATTTTAATATATTTATTTGATCTTGCAATTTCTAAAATATAGACAACTATTAAAGATTCCTGCTCAAATTTCATTGTTGATAATGGTAATCGAGTCTCGAAAGTTAAAATATACTTTTTGAGTAATAAACAAACGATATATCGCCGTTATATAACTTATCTTATGAGTAGTGCTTGATAAAACTATTCTAGCCTCATTATTTAAGTGTGCGGGGGAAAAAAATCAACGTTACATCGTTCTTTCTATAAATAAATCCATGAGAACATATTTTTATCCGTAGAACATTCCCATTAATCAACAAACAAGTGGTTGCTTTGAATTTCTAAAGCTAAATGAAAAGAACCAGGAATTAAATTCCCAATAAAATAAAAAAAAATAATAAATAACATGAAGAAATGGAAATCTTAAACGCAGAAAGTAAAGAATAAAAATATTGCTGTGGTGAAAGATGCCATGGTTACTATTAATCAGATATTTATGCCTACTTTTTGGGTTAGAATGAAATTTATTTCGTAATAAATTCGATTTTCAGAAGAGTAAAGAAAGAAAACCTTAACAGTTTTTTTTGCATTTTTTTATTTAAAAAAAAATAGAACTGCGTTTCTTTTTTTCTGGAGATATTACCATATTACTGATTCAGTTTGAGAACAATAGGGTAATAATAAAATTAATTTAATGTAATTAATTAATTATATTAAATAAATATATATCTTCTTATAATAAAATTGTAAAAATAATAAGAATTATATTCTTATAATTATAAAAATTATAAGAATAATTTTTCTTATAATAAAATTTGTTTAATGAATCGCTTATTTGACAATGAATATTAAATTATACAAATTCTCTTTAGCTGTATAAATTCATTTAATTGCAAAATAAATAGCCATAAATTCCTTGAATATTCGAAATATTTTCATATTCTGAAGTCCATTGCCATCATTTAGGTACAAGATTTCAGAAAGGTAGCATTAGTACCTCCCTCACTTAATTTAATATCGTAGTATTTTTGAAATTTTAATGAATTATTTTAAGCTCAGTAAGTTGGTTTATTATTTTCTTTCACTTCGAGGTTTGTATTCTTTAATTATATATTTTTACTTTCTCGACCACGTAGTAGAGAGAAAATATAGTAATCGTCAAAAAGTTCGAACTCGAGATTTTTGACGAATCTCCACATTTTAGATC
The DNA here is from genome assembly GCF_947563725.1 of Argiope bruennichi. Taxonomy (NCBI): domain Eukaryota; kingdom Metazoa; phylum Arthropoda; class Arachnida; order Araneae; family Araneidae; genus Argiope; species Argiope bruennichi. Next base: position 58,212,876 of record NC_079157.1, on the reverse strand, counting down.
TCCTTGAATTCGAAAAACTACAGTTTTGGAAAATGTCAAACTATGACAAAGATAAATTAAAAAACCCCTTTGAGCTAGATGGTTGAAATTTGGTATGCGGTCTTTACACTAAATTTGAAGATTTCTATCAAATTTTGAGTAAAATCTGTTCAGAGGAAGTCCGTCTTGACACGATATTTATAAAACGAAGAGAGCTAGCTATATAGATAAAATTCACAGTACTCAGATTTTACATCTGTAGTGTGTAGATCAATGGCAAATTTTGTGCCAAATCGAAATAAAGGTTGACTGTCTGTCGGTTTCTACTTTCGAAAACTTATAAACGCGATGATTCTAAAACGTAGCGAGTTAAATACATGAAATTTCGTATGGGATTTTGTGACTACAAGTGTAATTTTTTTATCAAATGTTTGTTTCAGTCGATTGAGAAAAACGTATAAAATATAAATTAGATTTTCGAATACAAATAACCGCCCACCAGGGATTAATCGCCAAATAACTCGCCAAGGATAACACGATAGATTCAGTAAGAATGGTAAATTCACTCCAAAAGTTAATATTTTGTAACTACTGTGCGCCAAAGCCATGTAAGGCGTTCTCTGGTATGAAAAGGTTATTAGAAAATATGCGAGAAAGTTTTATGGAGACCACTCCCGCTCTTATTTTTTAGTCAGATGGGAGGAGTGAGTTTTACTGTTCACAGAATTACTATCATAAAATGAGCGTCACGTGAATTTTAAAAATCATCGACAGAGAAAGTTTTCAATAAGTATTTAATAATTTTCAAAGAATTATAAAAATTTATATATACATTAATTAAAGATAACAATAAACATTAAACAAACAGCTTTTATTAAGCTGGTGGAAGTATTTGATTTATTATAGGTATTCCACATTTCTGATATATCTATAAATGGGGTCAATTTTGATTGGCTTCAAATGTGTTAAAATTGTCAAACATTTGGTCAGACTTTATTAAAGGTTGACCACAGTTTCTAGCTTATAGAAAGAATCAGAACTAGGGATTGCAATACCGGGATACCGAATACCGGTATTTTGAGCCATTTGTACAATTTTGTAATACCGGTATTCACAAGTTTAAATACCGGTTTTTCAGTATTTGCTAGAAATTTTAAAAATTGTCTCCACTATATGTTCAGGGATCACCAACATAGCAAAATAGTATACGTTTTTGTTTTTATGTCTCCCTAACGGGCGAAATTAATTAGCTAATTAATGGCCTAATTAATTGCTTAAATCTAAATTAGCGAAATATGGAATATCCCTGAAAGAACAGATTGTACCATAACACCTGATGGAGCAACAGTTATGAAAAAAAGTTGGAAAGTTGATTGGTGCAAATCAGCAATTATGCTATGCTCATGGAATTCAATTAGATGTATTATACCAAAAAAATAAAGAACAGAGTTTTGCACAAAATTACTTTTCAGGCTTAATGACAATACAATCGATGCATTATGTTTTTTAAGATCACATTTCAAAAATTTGTAACAGTACCACAGACTAAATAGTGATATTTACACTTTTTTGTAATTTAAATAAATAAGATCTTCCTTTACCTTTTTTTTTTTTTTTTGGATTCTTTACATACTGTTATAATTTATAAGTTACAAATTATTTTTTGTGATATTTATACTCTCTAATAAAACTGGCAAATAAAACAAAAAAACATCTGTGTTTTCTTTATTTTTTAAAAATTTCTAATACCGGTATTAAAACCGGTATCCTGGTATTAAGATCTAAAAAATACCGAATACCGGTATTGAAATTTTGGTCCGATATTGCAATCCCTAACCAGAACTATCATATGAAGATATCTGAATACATTTCTATAGTTGTTTTAATTTCAACAAGGAGAAGCTCAAGAACAGGTTTTATTATGGAATCTAAGATTGAGTTGGTTTGGACTTTGAGCAAATAAGGGCAATTTTTTTTTTTTTTTTTTTTGCATTTTTACTTTTTTTGCACACGAATTTTACAAAAAGAAAGTACTGGTGATTTCCATGTTTCAAACCTCCATAGGAGTTCGAAAAAGATATTTTTGAAATTATGTGTATATGTAGTATTATGAATGTGTATATGGTTACTCAAAAACACTTTGAGGTCGGCAGGGTGAAATTTAGCATACAGACCATTCACCAAATTTGGCGACTTCTATCCAATTTTGAATGAAATCCATACGGATGCAGAAGCCTATTTTCTCTGCTGCCCGAATACAACTGAACACAATAATTACAAAATACAAAAAATGGAGAAAGATAAAATTTGGCACACATATTCAGCTTTTATAATGTTAATTCTTCTTAAACTTTGATACAAATCTGTCGGAGGTTTGAACGTCTGTCGGTCTTTAGCTTCTCATGCATGTAAACGCTGTAACTCAAAAACGCAGTGACTGAAATAAATGAAATTTGTTATATGATTTTTTAGCTGTACATTTACGTTTTTAGCTGTATGTTCAACTTTCGTTTCGATCATGGGGGAAAAAAATGTGTCAAAAATACATATTCGAGTTTCTGGTGCTTGTGTATTAACCGCGTGGTTATGATTAATCGCTAAAAATCGGCAAAAACTACCAGATTCACACCAAAGATAAATCTTCCGTAATTATTATCCGCCAAAGACATGCAGTTGATAAACAATTCCCGGTTTCTTTATTATATTACGAAGCTCGTAACTCTTGTGAGATTTTTAAAATAAAATATGAGCATTCATAGCGTTTATGGATTTATGTACCAAGAGGAGGACAAAAGGTAAAAATTTGAGTTCGGGATGAGATTTAATATAATGGTAGTATACATTTAGAATGTTCCTTCATTAAAATATTGAAACGAAATAGCCAGCCAATTTCGGGAAAATGGCCCTCAAACTTCAGCAACTTTAACTTATATACTAATAATGTGTCGCCGTTGCCAAGAGTTCGAATAGTATAGTGGATGAGGCGCATGGCATCACAAAAACTGAACCTAACATTTTTTTAAAAATTTATTTGAAATTAGTTAAACATTTTACAGTTTTAATTAATATGTTTTCATTTTTTATGCAAATATAACTATATATTGTCCTAATTCTTGAATTATAATTTAATTTTTAAAAGAAAAATAATTAAAAATACGAATACATTTTTTTATTTACAGTTACTTAAATTAAATTAAAAATTTAAAGATAGTTTCTATTAATATAATACATTTATGCATAAGAAAATAATTTTTTTTTCTCTTAATACCTGAATTATAATTTAAAAAAAATTAAAGATATGAACTCATTTTTTTAAAAAAATATTTAAATAAAATTACAGACAGATTTAATTAATATTATATATTAATTAAATATCTTTAATTATATCTTTTATCCTTCAGATAAAAGATCCTTTAAAAGATTTAATAATATCTTTTTATCCGTCAAAAAATAAATGTTTCTCAAAATAAATCTTTCTCAAAAATAAATGTTCAATCACCTAATACTTGAATCATAATTTTACTTTTAAGCAGGAAAAATAATTACAATCATAACTCAAATGATTATAAATGTTAATTAAATTACTGACATCATAAAAATATTTCATTAAATTTTATTGCATATAAGAACCAGTGCGGTAATTACAGTAAAAACATTTGAAACAAGATATATTTTGACATCTTGCACAATTGATAAATAATGAATATCCACATGAAAAATTTTAAAGGAATCGATTAGAAAACAAATTTTATTTACCTCTCAAAAATATTTGCTTTACTTCAAAGATCGTGACAGCGTACAAAGCATATTACTAAAAATTTTGAATCATGTGCCTATGCATTCCATAATTTAACTTCTTTCTACTTTTCGATTATTAATTTTGTGATTATTTACTGACATAATTTTATTAATTTCAGCTGCTCTCTTTAATTACCGATATAAACACAACTTCGTTGAGTTATAACAAATTGCTTATCATTATTAAAATCCAAAAATTTAACTTTCCGTTTAAATCCAAAAAAACTTTTTATAAATTTAAGATAAAAATAGTTATTTTCATTATTTTTCATATTTAAAATTATACTTATAAATATTTTAACTCTTAAAAATTAAATTATAATTATAATCCAAGGACTGCATGAACGAATATAATTATTTTTCTTTTTAAAAAAAGTTAAATTTATGTATTAAGAGAAAATATATTTATTTTTCCATAAAAAAATATCATATTAATTGAAGTCGTGTTTAAGTTGTTAATCTAAGTAATTTTGAATATAGAAAAAAAAAACCCGCATTCATAATTATTTTTCTTTTAAAAGTTATATTATAATCGAAGAATTATGACAATAGATATTTATGTTTGCATAAAAAGGAAAGAATATTAATTAAAACAGTTTGTAAATTGTTAAATTTATTTGAAATATTATAGAGATAAAAAAAAATTAAAAAAAAACCCGAAAAGATATAAACCCATGATCGAACTCGGGTCTTTTGATTACTAATTCAGCGTCCTATCCACTACACTATTCGAGATCTCGGGGCCCGCGACACATTATTAGTATATAAGCTATGTCGTAAGTTTGACATTTTCATACGAAGGAGAAGAATAAATTTTTCTTATTGAATGTGCGAGAAAATTTTAGGCAGACCACTTCCGCTGGTGTGCAATCATCGATTAATCATTGCAAAAATAAATAAAGTGTAAATTCAGCTGTGAGATAAAGTATTTGGAGGAAATTATTTAGATAAAATTTAAAAGAATTGAAACCCATATTCTAAAACATCATAACCGAAACGTTTTTAATAGCTTTATTCATGTATCTTTATTTCATTTTTAAAATTTACCCTTAGTGATATACAATAATAATGAACACGCCCAAAAAACATTTATATATATGTTTAAAATTTAAATAATTTATGAATTTCACACTAGATGGCACTGCATTCTTATAGTTTTCACCTTTTACTGTATATATTATGTTAATGAGCAGTTTCTCTTTTGCCTTTAAAGGGTGTGGCAGTATGAATTTCTTTCTCTTCTTTTATGATTTAACTTCACTTTCTTTGAATCAGAAGTCGAACATTTAGAAAAGTTTTCATTCTAACTAAAAATGGTTGCGCTCCGATTTAGCTAAATACTTTTTTTTATGTACAAGATACAAGATTGAAGTACTTTAGATCACCTACACTAGATGGCGCAGTTTTGTTTATTATAGTTTCCTCCTTTTTGTTTGTATATATTATGTTAATGAGCAGTTTCTCTTCTGCCTTTAAAGGGTGTGGCAGTATGAATTTCTTTCTATTCTTATGATGTAACTTAACTTTCCTAGAAACCGGACTCGGACTATTTAGAAAAGTTTTCAGTTCTAAGTACAAATCGCTAGCTAATTATCGTTAGTCCAATTTAGCTAAATAAATTTTTTATGTATTAGATACAAGATTGAAGTAATTTGGGTCACCTTCACTAGATGGCGCAGTTTTGTTTATTTAGTTGTTTTCTCCTTTTTACTTGTGTATATATATATATATATATATATATGTAAAATGGACAGTTTCATTTCTGCTTTTAAATGATGCGGTAGTTGTGTGAATTTCTTTCTCTTCTAATGATGTAAATAATTTCCTTTGAATCAGAGGGCGAAACATTTAGGAAAGTTTTCAGTCTAAGTATAAATCATTGGTATATACATTGTTTATATATATGATTGATGTAATTTCTGTCTCCTACATTATTTGGAGCAGTTTTGTTTATTATAATTGTTTTTTTCCTTTCTACTTGTAAGTATATTGCGTATGCTCTCCCATTTTGCTGTATATAATATATATTAGGAACAAAGGATTTTATAAACACTATAATTAAAAAAATGAAAAGTACCGTTGTAAAAATTGCTTAAAAGCAGCTAAAAAATTGATAAAAATTAAATAAGAAATTAGTACAGAAATAAAATTGATATCACTGTAATGCTAAATTTTAAAGTGGTTTAAATTCTTTTTACAATAATATTTTCGATTTTTAGAGGAAAAGAACATTAAAAATGTTTTCAATTAAAGAAATAAATGAAATTTTAAAACACTTTTTATTACCGATTGACTATTAACAAGAAATAACCACCTGTCAGTTGTAATAGTTCCATATTCTCCATTTTGCCCTGCCGATCAATTTTCATTATTTTCAACTTTGCACATGGAAATTTGCTGATAAGATGTTTAACTACATACATTATTATGTTACTAATAATATAGCTGTTTTAAAAATTAACCAGTTTGCAAATTTTTGTTATTTTCTGACCGATGAAATCAATGTAAAACGCGTTCATCAAATGCTTAAACGAAATATTCGACTTCTCATAATTAGTTGTTGAATTTTCCTATTCTGTATTTAATTTTAAGATTACTTATTTCTTTTCTATTTATTATTTTATTCAAATTCTTCATATTATTGTTATCTTTTATTAGACGCTGTACCTATGCCTTTGTCTGCGTTTGTTTATTTCTTTAGTGTATATATAATCGTCCACCACCGTCTGTAAAGTTGGTGGAGTTAAAAACAGCTTTGCTCTTATAGTCTGCGTAATTATATCGAATGAGAAATCCCAATTTCTGTTTAGAATTGTAGCAGTTGGGAGCGTTTTTTTTCCCTAAATTTATTTTCTCTTATACGTAGTATAAAAAAAAGTACTGTAATCGTCAAAAGATGCAAATGCGAGGCTTTGGACGAATACCACAGTTTGGACCTCTTTGAATTAGCCAAACACACTTTGGAAAATGGCTGCCTGTGATAAAGATAACTCAAAAATGGTTTGAGCTGGATGGATGAAATTTGATATACATGCTTAACACCAAATTTGAGCAAATTAATCTTTGAGTAGAATTCTATCAAATTTGAAGCAAAAAAAAAAAAAAAAAAAAAAAAAAAAAAAGACTAAGTATGGATTTTCTAGATTGATATTTTCAATCAAAAGAGATTAAATCTCAAATTAAGAGAGAAATAATTTTTAAGAAAAGGTAGTCTAAAAATTCTTAAATCTCAGAAACTTAGTATTTCCTTAATTTAATACTTAATGCGATAATGCCAGAAAATAATATAATTTGTTATTAAAGTCTGATTCCAATAATTTGTTTAGTACTCAAGTAAATAATTTCCATGCGCGGAAAATGAAACATGCACTGAAATGAATGAGAGCATGCATGAAACTAATTGTATTTTTGTAATAATTTTTTTTTCTGTTTATTTTTTTGTTATTGTTAAATAATTTTGGTTTCGCGCAGATCTTGCAATACTTATTCATATCCATTTATTATTTTAAAAACAGCGATAGTAAATCCAGTATTTTAATTTTGAATTCTGATGATATAAATATATCGATAAACATAAAAATAACCACCGGTGTGGTCTCTCTCAAACTTTCTTGCATACTCTATAATAAATTTGTCATACTACAGAATGACTTACATGGCATCGGTGTACAATATTTACGAAATATTAACTTTTGACGTGAAGTTAGCATTTTTACTAAATATACTGTGCCATCCTTGGCGATTCTTTGGCAATTCTTTGCTATCCTTGGCGATTAATCTCTGTTATGCGATTAATAGTATATCCCTAAATTGAATTTTTGTTTTAGACATGTTCTTCTCAATCGATCGAAACTAAGATTTGACACATTTAAATAAAAAATTTAGATTTGAAACGAAGATTTGACACATCTAAAAAAATTTAAAACTGTACTTGTATTAACTAAATACCTTACCAAATTTGATATATTTACGTCATTCCGTTTTTGAGTTACCGCGCTTAAATGGTTTTGAATGTATAGATCGACAGACTGTCAATGTCTCGTTGGACTTACTTAGATCAAAATTTGAGATGTGTCTAGCACTGTAGATGTTAAATCTGTGTACCGAAAATATTATCTATTTTATAGCTCTCTTCGTTTTTTAATTATCGTGTTAATTTATATTCGAACAGCCGGACTTCTTCAAACCAGATATTAAAATTTGATAGAAATCTGCAAATTTATTGTAAAAGTCGTATACCAAATTTCGCTAGTTGGTAAAATCCTAGATGGGCCCACCTCTTGGCGACTTATTTGAAATCTCGCCAAGTTGACTACTAATTGAATATTTGTTATTATTATTATTTTTCAATTAAACAACGATACTTGAAGGCCAGAAATAATAATAAATATAATAAATAAATTAAATAAATAAATGATAATAAAATAAAATAATAAATAAATAAAAAAAATTAAAATAAAATAAATATAATAAAATAAAAATAAATTTAAAAATTTTTAAAATCCGTCTAGGTTGCTACATTGGCGACGTTATCGCCATTCGTTTGGCGAGAATTCAAAAAGCCGCCAAGAGGTGGGCTGTGCTAGGATCAACCTCGCTAGTTTAGCTCAAAACGTTTTTGGATTATTTTTGTCTCAGACAGATGGACATTTTCTAATAATGTGTTTTTCGAACGGGGAGAGATACCTCAAAATCTCGTGTTTGAATTTTTTGGTGATTGCTATATTTTATCTATACTACATATATGAGAAAATAAAAATGCAGAAATTCTTGTTCCTATGAAGTTACAAAAGAAGACGGAAATATGTTGTTTATAAAAGCTACAAGAAAGTATGCTTTGACATGTTCTGAAAAGTGTGACTATGAAAAAACATTTCTAAATTTTTTCAGAGCATTTTATCATGTTGTACATACAAAAATGTTTACAAAATAATAATAATAAATTAATTTCAGAGAAACAGCATCAAAGTATTGATTGAATCATGTTTTATTGCTGAAAATACAGTCTTTACAAAGTTACAAAGGTTGACTGCAGAGCGTCACTTTTGTATTTAAAAATATAATGTGTGTTTTTTACAGCTATTATAGCTGCTCTTATTCAGTATTGTGTCGCATTAAGTGTATCCGCAAAACAAGTAGCCACTAAATTGGTCAAGAGAATAAAGTGGTCAAGCAGCAAGGTCCATCTATGTTATTATTTAACCAGTAGTAAGCATGTCGATTCAATATATTTTGACGTCTGGGCTAATACGTAGACAAGCACTTTTTTTCTGCAAAAGAAATTGCCCAGGGCAGTTTTAGTTTTAGGTATTGCAGAGTTTTGGAACATTCCACGATATTCCTTTGCAAATCGTCGAATATGTCTCTTTAATTAATTATTCTCAGACAATATAATAAATTTGATTCATATAATACATAGGATAATTCCAGGATAAATCAATTTCTAATGATAATGCATTAATTTTTGTCTATTTGTGAGTCAAAAAAGTCTTATAGAGTTTCATTTGTTCTTTTAAATTTTATCCAATAAATGAAGTTCCAAGATGTAATGCCGGATTTTAGACTAGGCAGGTGCCTAGGGCCGCAAGACTGAGAAAGGGCCACACGCAAGTCGATTTACAAATTTCATTCTCCTATATAGTTTTATAAATGTATAGTTTATTAAAAAGACGGAATTCTACGAATTATAAAATATTTACACTTTTTCAAGCATAATTGGTCAGGTTTCTATCTGTTTCATTACGTTCACTTAGTGTATTTATGTTCATAAGCTCTGAACGTTTACTTCAATAATAGTGAAAACAAATTAGGTGGTGCTGTCTAATAGATTGATATAAACAAATATATTTTCAGTAAATTAATAAAACAAAAATAATTAACCTATAATAAATCATTAATATTTTGAAAATGTGCTTAAATCCGCCACTGTAAACATGTCATTCATTTTTCTTGTAATATCTGAATGCATCAGGTAAAAAAAAAAAAAAAAAATCATTCTGAATAACACAGAAGGTTTTAGCTGATAAATAATTTTTTCTCTTTATCTCCTTCGATTTATATACTTAAAATATTTCGGAATTTTAACAATAATTTATACATCTGTAAACCCAAGCAAAAATACGGGACTCGCAGAGTTAGATTAATGCGGTAGAAATTAAGATTAATAGGATAATAATGAATTTGTTATAATAAAATTAAAGTTCAACAAGTTATACACGATATAAATCCGAAGAAACTGCAACAACTAAATAAAAGTTTACAAGCATTTCAATTAAAGAGAAGAGAAAAACATACTCGTGGAATTTCACCGAGATATGAAAAAATTATAAATTAGCAATTTTATTGGCTTAACTTGTTGGATTCATCAATCAAAACTGATTACTATATTTTCTGCTGAATATCGGACCAGGAAGAGGCTTGTAAATTTAACATTGTTTTTCACGTTTTGATAAAAAGACCATTAATTTGAGAAGAAAAATTTGAATAAAAAAAAGGTTCAAATATTAAAAAAAGAATATACAATGAACCATTAAACGTCGTGATAGCTTTATTAGATTAGGAGTAAATTTTTTTAATTAAAAATATTTCTTATTTTTTTTATATTTGAACGAAATTTATGCAATTCCTTTTGAGTACTCATCCTTTATAATTAGAGGGGAAGATAAGAGATGTATAATGCAGTATTACGTATCTAATTTTCAACTTTTAATTTAGCGGAATTTATTAATTTAAAGCGTAATTTATTAATTAAATTTATATTTTCTGTGGTATTTTAGAAAGGCTGATTACTAAATATCTTATAAAGAAGAAAAATATTCAGTCTAAATTTTTAATAGGCCAAATTAGTTCGTATAGTAAGAAAGATACCAGTTGGTTGGTTGAGAAAGTGATATGAAACAAATATTGTAGAAATGGAACGGAGTATTTGATCAAATTTGACTCTCGTTTTTAAGGGGAAAATATTAAGTCCATACACTGATTTGCGAAAATACTAAAATATTTGGAAGATACTAATTCCAGATACTAAAAGGCATATCAGTTGGATCAAACTTTAATATTTTTTCATTTTAAACTGATAAAAAAAACTATTTTGTGAAATAATGCTATTTGGACTTTGAAAATAGAAATATTTTTCGTCAATCAGGATGATGAGTAGCAAAATTACAGCCAATTTGGTTATGGAATTTTCAGATAGAAATTTTAAATTATGGGAAATTATGAAAATCATACTTTCTCCTCCCTTCCATTAAATATTATTGGAAAAATTTAATTAGACATTGGAAAATGTTATTTGAATGTCATATAATGTTCTGTTAAATTTTAAGCACAGATTTTTATTCACTCTTTCGGAAAGTATGCTGATTTATCAAGAAATATCCCTAAAGCATGTGCTATATTTTAAATTTAATAGCATGATTTATTCGTGCTTAAGAAAGTTCTAAACATGTTTGTCACCAGAGTTGGTGGAATTTCTATTTCGTACGCGTTTCTGAAAAGATCTTTATATACAAGTAAAGAAATGAATCTATTTTCCCAAGGTACCAAGTAAAATACCGTAAGTCTATAAACTACCAATACTGGAGACTATAAGAGATCTATTGAAGACGTAAGTCTTCCACAGAGTTAAATGATTATCATTGGAATTCAGTTTTAACCTTAACTTTTCAAAGCTGTGACCACAATAATTATTTACCAGTTCTTTAAAAAAGTACTGGGTTTTACTTACTGACTCGTTAGCACGACACGCTGTAATCATTTGCATTAACTGACCTATTAAACTGTGTAAAGCGGAAGTGGTCAAAAATAAGTAATACAAACTTGAATCTAATGATACAGGGGATTCGAAATCCATCAAGTATCCGTCAAAAAATAAATGAATCATTGTTAAAAGTACTGAAATCAAAGCAAGAAACGAAAGATGTTCGTCGAAGCTGTTCATGCCTTTCAATGTTTCTTCGAATATAGCAATATATTTATTCAAATCTTCATTCAAACAAACTTTATGGCATTGTTCGTATAAAAAGTGGCAAATGATTTGAATAGTCCGGCAAATGAAAATATAGTAAGCGATAAAGATAATATGCATGACATTTGATAGTATTTGAAAACTCTGCATAAATATTGCAACAAACATAGGATAATACGATTGCAGGTTTTTGAAATATTCATTTGAAGATCGTAATTTCAGAATGCTTTTCTGAGCTCTCGTTTTGATAAAACCCGAATTTACCATCCGGGCATTACAAGTTATAATGAATATTAACGAATAGGCAAAAAATAAGAAACTTGGATACCCTATTTTTCGCACTTTATGAACTGGCAACATCTCTGTTAGCTTTTTAAAGTGCTTGATCGTTAGTAAAATATATCGGCGTTTTTTATACATGAATGTGTATAGCAAGGTTTTCAATATTAGCAAGGTAAAAGCTACTATTTCATCCTTTTTGTCGTATTCCATTGCTAAATCAAACACATTAATTGGTATGTTGACGACATAAATGATGAAATTGAAGTATCTCAAGCATCTACCGATAAAATATTTAGTGCATGAAGTTGTAATATATCTAATTTCGGACTCCATAAAGCTCTGATCACTGCCTTCAGGATTGGTCGTCACATCGATTCCGATTAAATAAAAAAGATTTGAGATGAATCCAAAATCATCCATAATTGAATCAAAAACTGATATTTCCTTTAATTTTCAAAATTATTTTATAGCTAAATTGTAAGATTTTTACCGTTTCCTCTTAAAATCCATTCATGTTTGCTGTTTAAATCGCGCTTTACATTTAGAAACTTTACTGCGGGGGGAATAAAAATAGATGAGATAATATTTATTCGTCTAATGAATCTTTTGCTGACTGTATGCCTCTTAAATTTTGCTTTTATCCGTTTGACCAGATAGAATCGATTTCAGGCTGTCTACTGACACTGCGTTCCTGCCACCGTTATATTCTATCTGGCTATTTTCTTTTATTTGCTAAATAATAATAACAAGAACATTTTATAATAATTAATAACTTTTAAATTTTGTTTGTTTATAAAACAAATACATGCCACAAGCTTAATGTGAAATATCAAATTTCACTGAAAAAAACGTATTCCGTCAATGTAATATGAATAGACTAATTTTGAATGTATACAGAGTTTCTGCAAATTAATGTTTGCTCTTCTAAATAATGAGAAATTTCAGTGGGAAATTATGAGCCATTCAATTATATTTACAAACTACTAATGCATTTTGTTGTTCCATATATAATTTAAAAGGATTACGCTTTTCATATAGTTATTGCAAATTGAAACAAACTATTAAATTGAAAAAATAAATTAATATTTTTTATTAATTATATTTCTTTGCAACTTTTTGTCTGGTAGCTGAATGGAAAAGAATCTGTAGGCTATTTTGTTAAATTTAATTGTTTTTTCTACTTATAAAAATTTTAATATAGATATGTGTGTGAAATAAATTATTCTTTTTCTTACATTTGAATGTATAATTTTCATATATTTTGCATCTTTCTCACTTTTCCCAATGACTTTCGCAAACCTCTTAAAAATTGCTTGTTGACAGTTTCATAGCATTTTCACCGCTAATCTCAAGTATTTTTTGTTTTTGTTTTTAAATGATAAAAAAATGTAGCCTCTAATTTATCGATCTTTTTTGTTAATAATGCACATCGGTGTGATTTCTTTAAAATTTCAATTAATTAAATATGAAGCGAAATTTTGAGGGTTTCCATCATACTTCAGAAAATATTATATCACAAAAATATTTTTTAATCATTTTAAAATTTAAAAAAATCATAATTTCAATGATACAATATAATAGTGATGTATATTTTTTTCAGAATTTTGATAGTTTCAAAAAAAATATTTATTCGCTTGATTTCCAACAATAGATTGCATTGTTACCCTGAAATTCAAACCGCTTTCAATGTTTCATCAAATATTTAATTGCATGCATTTCTTTCATTGTTGAGAGCTGAAGGAAAATAATACTTTTTAATATTCGTATAGTTTACAAGATGAAACACGGTTCCTTTGAAATTGAAGCTATTTTTATTTTTTCATCAAATAATCAATGAATCATTGCGGGAAGCTGAAGTAGAAGTATTTTGTTTAATATCTGTGTTTTTACGAAATAAAAAATAATTTGGTTAGAAGACAAATAAACCTGTCATTACTTTTTTCATAGCGCAATGATATCATAGAACTCATTGAATGTAAAATAATTATAGTAACATGATCTTTATCTTTTGCTATTGCACTCAAGCCTTGCAAGAAAGGTTCCATATTTAGTAGTTACGGAAGAATAAATATTCGGTGATAAAAAAGAATAACAGCAATTTTGATTATTGCAGATCAGTAGTAAATATCCTAGTTTATTATACTCTCTTTATATAAAAATATTGTATATATTTCAAAACAAGTTGAAAATTATTGAAGAAAGCAAACGATTTGGTAACCTAGCAACACAATTATAATAGTTTTGAAAAATGTCAGACGATTTTAATTGGCATACATTTTTTGATTAACTAAATGAAAAGCTTTTATTGCACTTAATATAATTGTTATGACTCGGAATTATATTTTCATTTTAGAATCTATTTATTACTGCAGAACACAGAATAGAGAATTTGATGAAGCTACTAACAGATGAAACTGATGGAAATTGATCAAATGATCCATACATTATAAAAATAATTTTTTTAAATAAATTCTTTTTTCTATATAAACATGATATTATAATTTATTAATTAATTTCATAATTTGGCTTAGCTCAAAACTGGATTTCTGGTTTCCAAGTTGAAATAAGATGAATTGGAAAATAAAAATGAAAACAAATAGGAAATATAAAACTTATTAGGAATGGCAACAATAATATCGTACTTTGTATAAGAACTAAACCTATGGAAAGAATTCACTCTAAATCACCTAGAAATCTCTTCTTAAAGTTTTGCTAAAAATAAAACTGATTTCATAAGCGCCAATCTACAAATTTTTCTACGTTCACTATTGCTTTTTGGAATCAATCAATTATGATTCAGTTTTCATTGCTAAATATCTCTGTTTATCCAATTCAGTAATAATAATAGTAGTATTTAGTTGCAGTAATGAAAAACTAAATCAAAGCAAGTAAGTGATTGTGACCACAACAATGTATTTCAAAGGTTATTACAACAGGAAAAGAATCAAAACCTTTATTATGGTGTTATTAATTAAGTTCAGCTGAATTTGAAGTAAATTGCTTGCCAGTTTCTTGAAATTGGAAAAAGAATAGAAGAAATCTGTATAGGAGAATTACTCTTAAAACTTGTCTGACAATATATCCCATTTAATAGTTGAAGTTCAATTCGTAGTCTGAGTTTTCGCTATATATATTTCTAAGTTTTCACTTTTTGACATTTTAAAGTCGCGAAAACGTAATATCTTCCACCAGTAAGCCCATCCTAACAGATTAAAACAAATTAGATTGATTATAATTTTGGTTCTAACAACTCGGACCAGATGGATATTTTAAAGACTTTTTTGTTATGTTTACATTGACGAAAATTGTTTTGTTTAACGTTCATAATAAATAATGCTGTATATATATATATAAAAAAAAAAAACTCCACAAAACTTGCAAAAAAAAAAAAAAACGTTTTATTACTTAAGTAATGTGGATTATTTTTTTTTTTTAAATATACTTCGAAAAAAAATTTTTTGATCGAAAAACTGTTATGTCGCTGTTTGTTTATTAAGAACTGGCTAAAAGAAATTAGGAAGATATGGCTTGTGGAATGAAAGAAACTAATATTTGAGAATGCAATTCCAGCAATAAGTAAGAATAGAGGGATATCTAATAAATTCCCCTCTGGTTGTAAGAAAAAGCCTATATATGTACAAGATTAAGCGAAACATCATTCTTGCAGTAATGAAGATCTTGTTACTGAAGTTTACAGAGATGGTTAGTCTATTCAATTTCCACAGCAGGTCTATTTGTTTTTCGAATCTGTATAGCTTTTTGAACAAAAATCGACAAATGCGATAACATCGCAATTAAAGAAATAGAAAACCACGCCCCTTCACTACCAAAAATTATAAGAGATCTCGTCATCTCCTTTGTGTTTATGTCATAATTATAACTTTATCACAGTTATTTGACTCAGGACCGACTTTGCCGAATAACATTTATGTAAAATGTATCTTTTCATTGCTTTATTCTTTTTTTTATTTTTATTTTCGATTTATTAGTAATAACAATAAATTAATGGAATTCTGTATTTCCTAAGCACAACCACTTACTAAGTTATCACATTGTCATCCATTACTCTATTCACCTGTTATTCCCGAAGGTTAAGAACTTTGAGTTCCAGAACTCCGTGACTCTCCTGTAAAATTGGCAAAAGTTTCGCTAAATATGATTGAGAGCTAAGTGAATGCGTTCTAAATGAACAAAACGAATTAGACAACATTACGTTTTTTTTAACATTATAAATGTATGTGGAATCAAATATGTTGACTCAAAGAAAAATTTCTTATGATATTTATCAAATTAATACGGCAAAATTCCATTGATAGATATGGTTATCAGTAAATATAATATATTTACAGGATGCTCTGGGGAAAACTGGATCCCACATCAATTTTAAAAAATCGTATTTTGAATTCTAAGAATATGTATTGTCAATAAACTTAACCTACTTAACTGAAATTGCGATTTCTTCTAAATATATACCGTATATTCGGACAAAATAATTTTAAACGCATACTTTTTGACGCAGGGAGTAATAATTTTCGATGATTTATTCGTGCACGGTGTTGGGGTGGAGTGCCGTAACTAATGTATAGAAGAACCTGTGTATTAATACTGTATGATTCGATGTTACGTGGGCGTATTAATTGAGTTGCTGTATATTTCTTCCATTGGTCTTGTAGAATTGTGTATTTTCCTGAAAAACAAATGTGTAACAAGTATATTGATTTTAGTTATTTAGTTGGCTATTCAAAACTGGCCACTAAGTTTGTGCCTGGAAGTGTTACCGAATAAAAAATGAGGGGCGAAACGGAAGTTTTATCATCGCCTCTTCGGGTTTAAATAAAAAACTATTTATCAAAGCGGAAAAATTAAATTAAAAAGTTATAGATATTGTAAACTCCTACAAAGTGAGCACATAATGATAATTAAATTAGATCACGAGTAAATTTAAAGGAAATGAAAAAACTGGAAAACATTTTCACTTTTTACAAAAGTTTTGGGAAATTTTGGAAATTTCTCTTAAATAGTACTCTATGAAAGAAAATTATTACCAAAGATTTTAGATTGACATCCATATCATTTTTTGAAAAATTCCATTTTGTCGGAAAAAAATAAGGTGATTTAATTTCTTTTATCAATCAGAATCCGAGGAAAGGCAGCAAATTCTATTCTGAATGAGTTTTCCTACGACTTCAAATGTTGTTAATAAAATGATCGATTTCCAAAAAAAAGTAATAAAAATTAAATTTGAATTTAATATTTTATCTCAATTTTTAATCATGGATTTATTATCCGAAAATTGTTATTCTCAGAAGTTTTACTTTTTTATGTTTTTCGAAAATCCCATCTCAACGAAGTAAGGCTTTTTTTTTTTTTTTTTTTTTTTCAAATTAGATCTACACCGCATATTCTTGGAAAAACAACAGTTATGATGTTATTCGAAATTGTAATATAATACTTTAATAATGGAATTTTTTTCTTTCCTTGGATTCCAGCTGATAAAAATAATAAAAATAATACTTCTAAGCAGTTTTCGACGATTGTCTTTTTTTGTTAACAAAATCGATTTTTTTGAAACATAATCTACTTATCGATCTGAAGTTTGTGCTCTTCTGCATAACACGATTTAAGTGGAATTCAAAACTTTCGCTTTCATTTTTAAGAAATGAAAATTATTTTTCACAATTCTGATTTATTTTAAATTAGCAATACCCGCACAGCGTTGCCCGTGGCATAACATCCACGCTAAACATAACTCGAAAATCGGTAATAAGACTCCAACCTTAATCTAGTAACATATCCCAGTTCAAACATGAAGTTTAGTTTTTGATTTTCAACAGCGGAAGCCAATAAAATTACTCTTATGTTCATTTTAATCATTTTCGGTATTTTTTTTTGTAGCAGTTTGGATCACATTGCCTTTCTTTAACCCTTTCTAGGGCCGTGGGAAGTATGCTTCCCACCAAATTTATCAATCTTTGTATGAAATTATATAGGTTGGCATAAGTTCTGACAAATTTTTTTAGTAAGTCAGAAACTTAGATGCTTCAGTTCTTTATCTCGGACAAAATGATGTGTCTTGATTTGTTACTTAATTATTAATTAACCAAATTAATTCATTAATCAAATTAAATTTATCAAATAAGATAAATGAATCCCTTTTCTTATTCTAATTTCAAGCCTAAAAATGTTTTAACATAGTATGACTAGAAAAAAAAATGACCCTTTAAAGGGTTAATTCAGACGTGATTTCATAAATTTTTGTTTAAAATGTGGTTTTTAATATATTTAATTTGACGTGAGAAAAGTTTTTTGTACTCTCTATTAGTATGAGGACTGAAAGCAAACGACTATATGAAGTTATTTTGCTTTTAGTATTTTTTGCTGCCTTCTATTTATATTATATGTAAAATATCTTAGAGTTTTAAATTTGATACCTCCAGACTGCTAGTTTCTGCTATTATTTTAATATTGCTGTTTAATTGAATGCAAGGGCATATTTAACTGCAATATTCTGATCATGGAATATTGGCATCATATCTATTTCTAAACTTAACTTCTATAGACATAATGTAATTCATGGAAAATGGTTGATGTCCTTAATTTCTTTTCCAAATCGAAGAATAGTGTAATACTATTACTGTTCGTATCATATGACCATTTTACGACGATTCTATCTCATTAAGGGGAGAGACGCGGAAGGATGTGCGCATTTCCGGAATTCTTCGTCACACTTTTACCTTGATTTTCGCGCCATTAGATACATTTTTGTTCAATTTTTTTTCTGACCATTTCTGACCGTATTATCTTAATTCAATCTGCGAGTAATCCGAGTTTATTTTATTGTTAAATGTATACATCCCCTCATTTCATCTTTCCTCTCACCCCTATTTTGACGAATTAAACCCATCCTAACGCATACGCAAAAGCGCTGAGTGTTTTAGAATCCGTTGTCAAACAATAGGTTGTTCGGAAAATAATTTCGGTTTATTTTATGAAAATGGAAGACGAGTTTCTTATAGTGAATAAATATTTAGTGCCGGCGTCCTGGCATAGGGGTAGCGCGTCTTCCCCGTGATCTGGGCGTCCCGGGTTCGAGTCCCGGTTTGGGCATGGTTGTTCTTCTGTTGTTCTATCTGTGAGATGTGTGAATGTGCCCTCCTGTAAAAAGGGATTGTGCAAGCGAATGAATGATGCGTGAGTGGCAAAGTCGTACTCTTGGCCCTAGTTGGCGCTGCTATAAAAAATAAGAGACGTTCCCCCTCAGGCTTAAATCGCTGTCTTCGTAACAGCGGGCTTGTCAGTAGCAAGTGCCATAAGAAACAAACAAACAACAAACAAATATTTAGTTGAATTATGAATCTTCTATTCTGGTCCAATACCTTTTGCCATCTTTTTGGCAATAACATGATTCCACGCTCACAAAATTTTCGTTTTTTGCTGGGGAAAAAATTGACCCGGCTGATTTGAAGTAAAGGTCTAAAATATTTTGTAGAGATCGGGACAAATAATTATCAGAAAGTGCCAGATCTGGAGAATAGGGTGGGTGTGGCAATATAAACCATCATAGCTGTAAAAGCTTTTCGCGAGTTACCAAACTTGTGTGAAGTCTCGAATTATTTTAGTGAGACACTACACATTTTCTGTTGATCAATTCTGGCCTTTGCTGTTTAAGCGAATCATTCAATTTATCCAGTTAATGACACTACACTTCAGAATTGATCGTTGTGTTGTCCGTTAAAAGCTTTTAAAAAAATTCATTTGAAATTCCACCAAATAGATAGCATCATTTTTTATGAATATCGGCTTTCGAAGTGCTTTTGACCAGTTCATCTTTCCATGATCGCTTGCGTTTAACATTGTTGTAGGAAACCTATTTCTCGTCTGCAATATCACATCCGGGTCACCAATGAAGCGGATATTTTACGTTAATCTTTTTTTTTCGCAATAATGTTTTAGCTCTTTAAATGAACAAAATTAGATGATACGATGACTTAAGGAAAAGAACACAACTGATCTTTTTATCAAAACAATAATTTCCGTTGTTACTGGACAACCCATGTTGCCATCTTACAAAAATTAAAATGTACAGAAATTAAAAATAAGATGAAGAGGAAAGCAAAGAATGAAGCGCTTCAAAATTGGATCATTTTCTTGAAGTTTGAGAAGCAAATCACAGATGTCAACGCGATTGTACAAACTTTATTCCGTAAGAACATGAGGAGCCTGTATGTTAAGGTCTGAGATTTAACCTAGACGTTTGAAATGATCATGAACGATCGAAATCGATAAATTTAATCTCTCAGTTGTCTTTTGAGTTGGTATTTGCCAGTTTGAATCATTTAATATCTTTATTTTGTATTTATTCATCAACTTCAACTGGCCTTCCAGAATGAGGTGCATCTTCAACATCAAAATTACCGGATAGAAATTTTGCAAATCAGTTTTGGCACTGGTGTTCTGTCAGTACGTTTTCTCTATTCGCATCAGATAATTTTTTTCTTGCTTGAACAGTATTTTTACTTTTTAGGAAGTAAAAAAAGTAAAGTATGTCGAAAATGCCTATTTTCTCTTTCCATATTTGAAAGACCATCAACTGAAAACTACTTCTTAGAGGATCCATCAAGCTTTTTCATTAGCAGCTTTGCTATATCAGGTGTCAAAACGATGATGATTATGATTATACAGCCTTATAATAATGATTATGAAGCCTTAAGGTATCTGTCTACCTACGGAGACAAATTTTTGATAAATCCCTCCAATGAGCTGTTTCTGGATCAATGTGATTGCAAATAATGAGAAATATAGATCAAGAAATTCTGTACCAATTGAGATTCTGTAAAATGTGTTAATTTCGGTAAAAAATTAGTGAAAATTGCAACAAAAAGCAAAACACTCTACAAAAATTATATTTCACGTATTCCAATTATTTTTATACAAAACATATCTACAGCTATGGTAAAGAAAATGAACTAGAATCTAAGAAATATATGCATTTTCAAAAAATTTATAACTAATAGAGTATTTTCATTGTTGAAAATTACATTAGGCAGCTCTAAAAGAAAAACTACTCAGTTCAAAGTTATATCCCTAATCCATTACCTTTGGCACACTAAAGGTAACATATATGCAACATTTCAAAGTAATATATTAATAAGTTTTTAAGATATGTTCTACGTATGAAACTTTTTACGAAATCCAAGCTTTTCAAAAAATTCATTTTAAGTTTTCATTTGTCTTGTACTAAAATTACTTTGTACAAGATAAACAATATTCAAAAGCAGATGTAATTGCCGATCCTTTCGGCATAAAAAGTACTCAAACCGTATTCTAATACGCGTAGCTTGCTGATAGAACATATTATAAAATAAATTATAATTCAGGCAGGCATGTATTTGATAAAATATTGAAAAACATTCAACTAATTCCGGTTTTTTTTCCAACTACAGTAATTTATAAAACATCACATATATCGGTTTATATTTATCGTAGAATGAAAACAAACGCAGATTTCGAAATCCTAATAAATGGGTTTTAAAATGAAACAATAAAAAAATTGGGAATTTTCGCTAAAAACTGCCTTTTAAACGTAGACCGATACCTTAAGCGTGAATTTGACTGTGAAAAAAATACAATTAAGTCCTTTGTTGGGAAGAAACGAAATTACCTTTGGAACAGCCTAGTAATTCCTAATCTGGCAGACACTTTATCTAAGACTATTCTTGTGGGACGATAGCTGAAGTCATGTTATTTCGTGTTGCAGGATCTGAAGATGGCGTGGTGCGAAGCCACTAACGATGAAACCAAAGATTTTCTGTGTTCTCTCAGATGGGGTGATCTCTCTGGAGAGTTGGTCATGGACATCGGCTGTGGCATGGGATATATGTCGACTAAATGCATTCTGCAACGTTTTCCTCGAGTCAGTGAAATAGTGGCGATTGATAAGGATCCCTACTGCATTCATCGATCGCAAATGGAGTTCAAAAATGACTCCTATAAGAAAGTTAAATTCCATTGCATAAGCATTACCGACATGTAAGTATTTGCAAGGGTTCTTTCAACTTCTAAAGTACGAATCAATGAATTGTTCTCTAATATGAATACTGTAGACTCTCTCTAATCCGAAAAAGATGGGGTCAGATACTTAAGATAATTATTTAGACATGACTGAATTATACAGTGATACGCTTTTCTGTAAGTGAGGATCAAACCAATAATACAATAATGATAAGATGTTGAGTCGGAGAACATTTAACAAATAAACCATGTATTGAAAGGGCGAGTGCATCAAGTTTTAACAGAAAAAAGTAACTCGTCATCAAACAATGTATTCTAAAAGGTGCATTGGACTGAAGGATTTCAAAAAGTGTCGAATTTGAGAAATTCTACTACACTAGATCTCCGAAGATTATAAAAATTGATTTTCTGTGCAATTAAAGCTTAAAAAGATAACTAAATTGAAATAAAATGTAATATATTTCGCTACCAAATGCTAATAAGTATGAAAATTTAATGATGTCTTAATTATACATTTCCACAAGAAATGTTTAAATGTATAAAGTCAAAAAATTTTATAGTAAAGTAATTAAGTAAAATTAAAATGCAACAAATAAAGATTCTAATAATCGCGTTTTTCTAGCTTAAAGTATTTTAGTTTTGAAATTTTAAGCTTTTCTAAACATTATGGAGAATTGCAGTCAATATTTTCAATGCTTCTTCTGCATTTTTGTGCACTGTAATATTGTTTCTCATATTATAAATTTGAGTTGAAATTCGGTTTTATTGTATTTGTATTACGCATCTATACGTTACGCATGAACGTTACGTTTACGTATGAAGCCATACTATGACTCAGAAGAACAAGACGACCAACATTCTTATAAAATTATGAAGGTTCCGGAAAGAGACATTTCTCAAGAGACTACTCACCGTGAAGATACGACAACTTATACTGGCCCTGTGACTCGATCGAGAACTAGAGCCACATAATGAAATGTCATAACATCGGGCGCTGTTCTTCTAAGGAGGGAGCAATGCCGCATTAAAGAAAGACTGTCGAATCTCCATGGCCGAATGGTCATGGCACTGGTCTCATGATCAAGAGACCAGTGCCATGACCATTCGGCCATGGAGATTCGACTGTCTTTCTTCAATGCGGCAATATTCTAACATGGATTCAAATTGAATGATGGAAGATATGTTTGAAACCATTGTGATCCTTGATTTCCGATTTGATCCTTGATTTTCCGATTAGGCACTTGCCCAAGAGAGAGAAACCCCAGGTAACAGATTAAAAAATTTTATTATTCTAATTGGCAAATAAGTATATTTGTAACATTTTCTAAAAATTTTCTGAATTACTAAATACTGTAACTACAATGAATATATATATTGAATAGAATACAACTTATTCTTTGAATGCCAGCTATACTTTACATAACATCCAAGTAACAGTTAAGAATTTACCCACTTTACGAACAGTCAATAGTTAAAAGGAGTCGGTTGGTGTTGTGGGAACTGGATTTGACTGATTGCTTTAAGAGTTGAAACGTTTTGATTTTCATTTGCAAAGGTGATTCCACCATATCCTGTTCATTAGCAATAGTTATTAATATTTACATTATGTGTAACGTTAATTATTATTATTTTATAAGAATATAGTATAACCTTTTAAATGAATAGTTAATATTTCAACATATTTTAATTAATTAATATTCTTCAATTTATTTAATAACGATTTTAATTATTTATTAATATATGTAAAATATAGCTGGCTTTCAAAGAATAAGTTGAAGAAGAAAGCAGTCTCATAAGACGAGAGCAGTAGCTATATTAAAAATTTAAAACCCAACCTCGCATCCGTCGTCAATCCCCGAATACTTCTCTTTTAATCTCATGATATAAAATTCTGTCGTTGATTGTCACAATAATAGCTGCTATAAAAAGAAACAAAATAATGTTGGACCAAAAAGGTTATAGTCGTAGGAGTAAGGGGAAAAACTGTATGAGACATTTAGAAAGGCATCAAGAATATTTTGAATTATAGTTTTTATATCATTTTGGTATTTATCATTTTTATAAAATTCTAAATTAAAAGTAATTGCTGCTTGTAATGATCTCGGATGTAAGAGAGCCAGCGTCCTGGTTCGGGCATGGTTGTTCTTTACCCTATGCTTTATCTGTGAAGTTTGTGGAAGATCCATCCCCCTCCCTGTGAAAAGGGGTTGTGCAAGCGAGTGTGAGAGTGTCATCTTCATATGAGCTAGAAGTCAGACTTCTGCACTCGGGTGCTCAGGGGGCCTTTACCCTCAGAAGCTACTGCACAAACTCTGCTTAAAGTCGCTGACTTTGTTAGCAGGCATGTTTATGGCAATTGTCATAAATAACAACAACAACGGATGTAAGATCAATCAGTTGTACTGATGGCGTTAAACGGATCTCCCTATTGAAATACATACAAAATCGGCCGGCTCTAATGGTCAACAATTCGCTGTAGTCTCGATGATCAGACGGGAAAGTCTAAGGCTAGCGTAGGGTCAAAGGCCAGATATCTTCCAGGTCATTAGATAGAATGATTATATAGATAACTAATGTAGAGGCTAGAGAGATTTAGATCATTACCTCCACAGAACTAACTCTCTCCTTTCACCCACTGCTGCATTCCGTCTCTTTTCAATCTATGACCTAACAATTGTGAATAGGAAACAGTTTCACTATGCAGACGATGTGTAGAGCATGAATGAAAAATGCTATCTTCTGAAATAGTACGATCAATTAATTTCCCAGACTATGTCAGCATGAAATTACTTGTAGGTTGAAATTTTTCCAATAGTTGCATTGTATGTTTCTGAAATGGCGGAGTGATATGAAATATGTAGTATGGAAGAAAGACAGTTTGACGTGTAAACGAGAAGGGCGTGGGAACGATGTGGGCTTGGAATATATACTGAAGAAATGATTCCTCTAAGTGAAAGAAACGGACGGATGTGTGAGCAGATCTTTGCTTCATCAAAAGACTGAAGATTCTAGATCATTCTTGTAGTTTGCTGAATCTTTAGATGAACATTATTCATATAAACAGTTAATTAGTGATGGAGCGATAATTAAAATGCAAATGTTGGTCTCAATAATTTTTTAAGGAAGCTCAAAAAATGAAATATGTGTGAATTATTTTCAATTCAACTCGTTGGTTTGATTTTTTCCTAATTAAAATGACTGAATAGTGCGGAATATGTCATGTGGTCTATTTTTTGTGACGCACTTTTATTCCAATAGAATTGCAATAATTTTAAGGCATTTTGACTGTAACGGTTGTTTGAATATGATAATCATTTTGGATTGGATACAAAGTGAACACTAAAAGCAGCGTCCACTTTAGCTAGATTATGTAGATTTCTCAATAGTAAATAAATTCTTTTTCTGAATATTTTGTACACAGGATTATTTAAATGATATTTTGCGTTGTTCAATTATATTTTGAATGACTATAACGACATATGAAGCCTACAGAGATTATATATAGAGAGTTTTGAATATGTTTCGAAATTTTGTAAACTTGTACAATAGAAAATGTTATTTTTAATATATTCCCTTTGATGGTTTCGTTTCTTTGGACAATCTCAAGACAGAATGGATTTCCATGGTAATATTTTGTTTCTCGTGAAAATTACTTTTGGTAATACATGTTGATTCGTTCTTGACAATGTTGACAAAATTTTATAGTCAGCATCTTTTAAAAAAGAACTTTATCAAATAGAAAAGCGTCGGAAGTTCATCATAAATTCACTTATATAACGATTGAGATAAAATATTTTTTTAAAAGGATAAAATATTAAGCCTTTCATCTACATCTTCTTTGTAGATGATGTTATGCTGGAGAGAATAATTTTATTTATTTTAGATAGATGCTACCTCATGCTGAAAACTAAGGACAACTTCTGCATAGGTATTGCGAAATTTACATCTTTAACTTCTTTATGTACATACTTTATTATCGCATGTGCCGTCTCATTCCATCAATTATCTTCACCATTCATTCTAGAGCTTTGAATCTTTAGAGGAAATATGCAAAGTATGTCATTCTATTATTGTTGCTAATCTCCTTTGGATTGAACTCCAATTCAAACCAAGTTCAAGAGATCGGGAAAAGAGGGATGCAGTAGCTTCTGAGGGCAAAGATCCCTGAGCACCCGATGGTAGAAGTCTGACTTTAGCTCATATGACATTCGCTTGCACAACTTCTTTTTTACTGGGGAGCTCTTTCACACACCTCATAGATAGAATACAGATAAAGAGTAACCATGCCCGAACCAGGACAGCCCAGATCACTGGGAAGACGCTCTACACCATAGGTTCCCAAAGTGGTCCAGGTGGACCCCCAGGGGTCCATAGGACGGGGTTCCACGTAGACGTGAAAAGAAAACAGGGGTTCACAAGTTGTAAGTGGGGGTCCACGAAAAATTTTCTGGTTTTCATAATAAAGAACAAAAATTTTGGCTTGATTTACCTATCAAAGTAGGCAGGTAGCATCATTCACTAGGTAGGTACTAAAAAATATTCGATACTCAGTTCAAACACAGAATTGAATAGAACAATAGATAATAGTACAAGTGTTACAGGTGGTCTACCAAAAATAGTAAAACTTTGAAAGTGGTCCACGAGAAAAAAAAAGTTCGGGAACCTCTACTCTACACCTAGGCCTGGACGCGCCGGCCTTGATGGAGAAAGAGTGATTCTGAATTCTGTATAATATTGATTTTTGCTGATCATGCGCAGTAACAGAAAACATTTGTTCCGCTGCGTAGCTTGTAAGAGAAGAAGGTGCTATTGAAAATACAGCATTTTCCTTCTTTCCCAGAAATGGTAGAAGCATGGTTTTAAATGAACAACAATTGCAACAGAAAGTTTTGGCGTTAGTCTGAAATGTGATTATAATTAAATAAAATTTAATTAGAAAAATGCTCACAACAATTTTTTTTTCTAAATAAAGGAAGAGACATTCGTATTTATTTTAACCTTATATAGCAGGATTTTTTATTCTTTCGTCGCAATAAAATAAATTTCTATAAACGAATGTAAAAAGTGCATGAAAAATAAAGTTTAACATCTGATTTAAAGTTTACTAATTTTAAATTAAAATTAATTAAGTACCTTTATTTGCATTAAATCAGAAACATGATAGTAATTTAATTGTTTAATGATTAAATTATACAAAATATATAATCGGAGAACTAAAATTTATATTGCATTGAAAAGCATTTCTACACAGTTTTGACCAAATTGCCGCATCCCCATCGCTATAAAAAACGAAAATCCTTTGATTGAAGGAATTCATGCATCAATTATTCTTCTAGCTTAAATTGTTTACTAATTTTAAATTAAAATTAATTAAGTACCTTTATTTGCATTAAATCAGAAACATGATAGTAATTTAATTGTTTAATGATTAAATTATACAAAATATATAATCGGAGAACTAAAATTTATATTGCATTGAAAAGCATTTCTACACAGTTTTGACCAAATTGCCGCATCCCCATCGCTATAAAAAACGAAAATCCTTTGATTGAAGGAATTCATGCATCAATTATTCTTCTAGCTTAAATTGTTTACTAATTTTAAATTAAAATTAATTAAGTACCTTTATTTGCATTAAATCAGAAACATGATAGTAATTTAATTGTTTAATGATTAAATTATACAAAATATATAATCGGAGAACTAAAATTTATATTGCATTGAAAAGCATTTCTACACAGTTTTGACCAAATTGCCGCATCCCCATCGCTATAAAAAACGAAAATCCTTTGATTGAAGGAATTCATGCATCAATTATTCTTCTAGCTTAAATTGTTTACTAATTTTAAATTAAAATTAATTAAGTACCTTTATTTGCATTAAATCAGAAACATGATAGTAATTTAATTGTTTAATGATTAAATTATACAAAATATATAATCGGAGAACTAAAATTTATATTGCATTGAAAAGCATTTCTACACAGTTTTGACCAAATTGCCGCATCCCCATCGCTATAAAAAACGAAAATCCTTTGATTGAAGGAATTCATGCATCAATTATTCTTCTAGCTTAAATTGTTTACTAATTTTAAATTAAAATTAATTAAGTACCTTTATTTGCATTAAATCAGAAACATGATAGTAATTTAATTGTTTAAGGATTAAATTATACAAAATATATAATCGGAGAACTAAAATTTATATTGCATTGAAAAGCATTTCTACACAGTTTTGACCAAATCGCCGCATCCCCATCGCTATAAAAAACGAAAATCCTTTGATTGAAGGAATTCATGCATCAATTATTCTTCTAGCTTAAATTGTTTACTAATTTTAAATTAAAATTAATTAAGTACCTTTATTTGCATTAAATCAGAAACATGATAATAATTTAATTGTTTAATGATTAAATTATACAAAATATATAATCGGAGAACTAAAATTTATATTGCATTGAAAAGCATTTCTACACAGTTTTGACCAAATTGCCGCATCCCCATCGCTATAAAAAACGAAAATCCTTTGATTGAAGCAATTCATGCATCAATTATTCTTCTAGCTTAAATTGTATGATATCGTCACCAAACTTAGGGTTTTTCTTTGCAGAAAAACATTCCAAGTATAGTAACCCAACTTTTGACACCAGAATGGAAGTTAGGCGAATTTTTAAATATTTGGTGCGATTTTGGCGTGACTGGTGAAAATCTGGTATCGAATATTAATTCTGACATCTTATCTTAACGATACAACGATAAAATATAAAATAATTTTTTTTTAATTTGGTTATTTTGAATGAATTTATATTTTTTAGGGCTGAATTAGAACCATGGAAGGGAAAAATTTCCAAAATTTTCAGCTTTCATTGTATCTCATTTGTGAGACGACAGGAGCGTGCTTTCAGAAACATGTTCGAATTACTGATACCCGGTGGTCAAGCAGCTCTGCTCTTCGTCCTAAGGTCAGAAAGTGATGACGTTTATCTGGAGATGATGAAAAATCCAAAATGGTCACGGTTTTTCAGAGTACGTATTCATTTCTAATTTTTCTCTTCTAAATGTACAGCTAAATTATTATTAAAAAAAATGAAAAATTAAAAACTGTGATATACAGAATATCTTTAAAATTAAAGTTATATCTTTAAATAACCATGAAAAGAAAAATATTGGAAAATGTTATTAAACGTGGTAATAATGTGCAGATGGTGTTGGGAATTTATTTTCAGAGAGAGAGAGAGAGAAAAAACGACACTAGCGGATAAAGCGCTGTGTACAGTATTGTTGAACGAAATTACATAGACATTATTTTAAAGTGTTTTTAATCGTTCTGATAAACATGTTCCATGTTCAATTCGGCCTCTACCAATTTCTGAAAGCAAATGATATTGCATTACAGCGTTCTCAACAGTAGCTTTTAGAAAATCAGGAGGAATATTATGGTATATTGATGTATAGTATTTTTCCAAATTGCTTCAATAATTGTTATAAACAATGACTTTGAGGTAATCCCATAGCCAAAAATGGAGAAATGACAGTTTGTAATACTGTCATTGATGAAATGTTGCTTGTGTAACTGTTTGACCCATATATCAATGTAATGGGTTGGCTTTTTCTGCATAAAAACCATGGTGTCCAAAATGACATATTCTTGAATTCCGAATACCACGAAATGTCTTAAAACCGACTCTAAGTGAGTTGTAATCCGAAAGCTGTTCAAAGAAAACTGGTTCATTTAGAATTCCAGTTTAAACAGTGTCTAACTATTAACAAACGGGGATTTTAGAATGATGGAGCTGGATAAATAACATAAGGGATTTGTTTGGCCCATGTCTTGCAGCTGTGGTTGTTGACATCCCCATTTAGGCAAAAATGAACTTTATCAATTCACAAAATGTTCCATAGCCATTATTCATCGACTTCCATCAATGCAGAAATTTCGTAAGCGAAGTATTTTCTGACAGCAGGATCCTTAGATTCAAATTGTAGGATATTTTATATTGCTTGGCTAGTACAGCAACACTTTACGAATAATTTTATACACTGTTCTCAAAAATAAGTCCATTCGAAGTGCTTTCAGCTGTTGCTTCCTCTATTTTTAATGCAACAGCGTCACCTCGGTTCAAACATAAACAGGATTTCTTCCTTCCCCAGATACAATAGACTACAAACCTGCGTCTTCAAATTTGCAATCGTTTCCTTCAAACTCTGCTGTGTCATTGGCCTTCGATGTATTCGCCTTACGGTACGCCATTCATTACCATTGCATTCATGCCACGTAGATACTTTAGTGTGGAACTCAACGCAATGCAATGACACACACAAAGAAGTAGGGCTAAACCAATTTATTAACTCAACTCTGAACTGATAACACAGTGACTGACAGATCTTCTGTTTTTATATTAGCAGGGAAAGTTCCAGAACACTTGTCTGGTAAACTAAAGAAATGTCCAGAGTCTTCTGGAACATGAAATAAAGGGAAACATAAAATCAAGGAATTAAATATTTACATAAACTGTGAATCGCATTGTCTCTAGCGGGATTCGAACTCACAATCTCTTCTCAATCAATGATATTTTGAGATCATTGCTATGACCATTCGGCCATGGAGAGTCGACTGTCTCTTTTCAATGTGGCAATAGTACTAATTAACAAGCAAAGCAGGATTTGCAAGGTTACAGATATTGCTGACTCTTAACAATGAGAGCATTTACGAAGACATTCAATTTTATTGCTAAAATATTAAATGATATGTAAAGCGCGTTTTCATAATTCCTCATGCCGTTAGCCATTTGCAGACCACTGGGAGCCAACCACCTCGAAGAGGATGTCAGTTCGAGGAATCAGCCAGTGTTATGGACGGATTATCTTAAAGACAGCAGTCGGCCACAACAAATCTAGTCGGTATTGCTTTGTTCAATTGTGGGGGGGGGTTGTAGGTTGTACACAAGAAAACGCCATTTACATTCCATTACACAATCTTCGCTTAACAACTCGCATTTATATAGATTTTTCTAACAAAGCATGGAATTTTCTAAAAGAAATTCGCTTTCTAATAGAAATAGAGCCAAACATCATAATCTTAAAGAGCGTACTTTTTGTTGCCAAATGGCCGCCAAGTTTGCAGCCAAGGTTGAGAGTAATGGAATCCATTCAGAATCTATTAAGAACGCATTTAAATCTCTCTACTTTACTAAGAGACTAATTATGAAGGGAAAACTATAATACAGATTTTTAACATTTCTCAATTGAGTGATTGCCAATTTTAGCTGAATGATGACATTATTTACGAACAGTTCAAGAAGGCGATGTCATTAAAATGCCAGCAGATTATTTTTCCTGTTCTTCTTCTTCCATTCTCACTGTTGCGCAACAATTTTCTTAGATGATTATCGCAACCAGTTACAAAGTTGCTCCATCATGTCAAGATAAGTTAGTAACTTATTTTTTGTTCATAATTGCTCGGTTTTCTTCCTTTTGAAAAACCATTTAAACTTTTTTTTGAATCGGAAATTAAATTTGTTGCAATTATCTTCATCCAGATTTTTGACCGATTCTTTGCGACATACAAAATAACAGATTATCTAGCATTTTTTTTAAAAAATTTTCTTCATTTTTTTAATTACTTTATTTGTGTAAGTTATAAACATAAGAATTTCTTGTAGTATGCATTTAATATAATCTAAAAACACACATAAAATCAGTGGAAGTATTCTCAATTGTCAATTGATTATTAAAAATGCTGTGAGGGATATAAGGAATTTGGTATAGGGTTAGCACATTGAAATTTTAGATTTCTATTAATTTTTGAATAGAGAGTCAGCCAAAAAAATTCATCTGTGTTTTTTGTTAGGGTGCATTTTATAAGCACGACTGTTCAAAAATTCAACAACCTAGATAGACAAAATTCAAAATTATAGATTTGTGTTTGAAATTTTGGACCAAATTTGTCTGTATGTTGCCTGTCTGTCGGTCAGTCTCTTTCTCTCTCTCTCTCTCTCTCTCTCTCTCTTTTTTTTGTATGATGGAACACGATGAGTTGGAGTGGTCTCCTGAAAACGTTCTCGTATACTCTTATAAATGTGAGAACGCCTTGCATGGCACTGGTGGGCAGTAATTATGAAATATTCACTTTAGTCGCGTATCTAGTATTTTTACTGAATCTATTGTGTGATCCTTGGCTAGTGTTTTGGGGTGATTATTCCCTGGCGTACGGTTAATAGTATCCAAACCTCGAATTCGCGTTTTAGGGAGATTTTCCCTACCGTTTGAAATAAAAATTTTACACAGAGAAGCAGTTGTAGTTAGTTACGAAATCACGTACCAAATTTCATATATTTAAATTATTGCGTTTTTGAGTTAATCAACCCGTTATTGGATTTGGCTCAAAATTTGATAGATGTCAATGTTCACGCGAATGTCGCTTAACGCCAAACTTGGCAATCTTAAAATTACGGCAACCTTACGGCCCTTCCGGTCGAGTATTTCAGTGATTCATTAGGTTTAACAAAGCCAACCGCAATCAGCCATGTATTATATGATCTACTCACCGCAAAAGGAATGTATGTAGTGTAAATAAAGAAGTTTAAGCAAAAGTACAGTCCACTGCTCACTTCGAATCACCAGCCAACATAATAGATGTTACAATATGTGTACCAAACTTTATCTAATTCTTTTCATTTTGTAGTTATCGTGTTAATATTTATTGGGACAGCCGGACAGACAGATTTCCTCTGAAAGTAGTAAGCTCAAAATTTGATAGATCTATAAATTTGATCTGAAGACCTTATACCAAATTTCATCGGTCTAGCTCAAAGCGCTTTTGAGTTATTTTTATCTCAGACAAATGGATGGACATTTTTCAAAAATGTATTTTCGATCTCAAGGAGCTCAACATGGTGATTCATTAAATTTGTATTTGAATTTTTTTGACGATTATTAAATTTTTTCTATATAATTCGTGTACGAGAGAGTAAAAATGTATCACACTAAATTATTGCATTTGAGTGCACGATTTTGAAAAAAAATTGTAGAAAATTACGAAGAAAAGTATTTTAAATTGCATATTCTATTGTCTTCACTGTACTTCGACGCTATACGCAGAACCCGCCATATTAGGTAAGCATACGAGAAAGGTCGAAAGGTAAATAATCGTATTTGTTCATCTTTAGTAACACTACAACTCCTTCCCCATCACAAATTTTCATCGAGCTCTGCTCCAGATCACATGACTGCATCAAATATCTGTTCCGGATCACGTGACTGATCCGCAATTGTTGCCTAAATCGCGAATTCAAATGCTACTCCACCAAACATTCACGATAATGCGGATCTAGTTTGTCAATTTTCAAAATGGCGTGGTTCGATTTCAAATTGTTTTAGACCCGCTTCAAAAGAAGATTTTTAATCTAAAAAAAGTAAGTTATTCAATAGAAATGGTAACTCATCATTATGAATCAAGTATTAGAGAAAACATTTTCAGTGCATTTATTTTTTTTATATCTATTTATGTTTATTCTCTCCATAATTAAGATTTTTTTTTCTTTTTCTAGCATATGAATGACCGGAAAATATTGAAACTCAGAGAGTCCGACCCTACGTATTATAGCAATATGCTGAAGCAAATAGGCTTCCTGGTTCTGTTCTGTAGAGAGAAAATAATAGAGCATGTTTTCTATGACGATGAAGAGTGCAAAGGTAAATACAATTTCTTCTACAACTACTTTTATGAAAGGTGCCTTCTCTATTAGCGCAATACCATTCGTCGTCAAGTTGAAATATTGATTTTATTTTGTTATTGGTTTAAATTTTTGGTTTAATCCTAGTTTAGTGTGCCCTCGAGTTTATCGCCAATGTGGTAAACCCCCAAAAAAGCAAGAGAAATAATTTTCCTAGAAACCCTAATTGATCACTTTATAATTCTTTTCTCTTGTGAATTGAATGTCTAATACAGTTATTTTGTAAGAAATGAAAATTAAAAATAATCGACAAATAAGCATTCTTTAAGAATTTAATTAATTAACGTTTTATAATCGAACGTATTGTTACTGTTATCAAATAAATGTGATTTTTAAAGCTAATTATGAACAGATAATATTTTGCTATTCTTACCAATTTATTCTAATTAAATTCGTCTGTTTATGAATTTTGTCAGAACTGAAAGTAAAAATATCTGCTCGAGTTTTTCGAATCGTTTGTCTTTATTTCAGTTTTTCATCTTAGTTAGCATTCTAATAGAATGCAATTTATTATTATTTTCGTAGAATTCCCTTGATTATTAGATAAGTTATGCGTGTTCAATAATTTAATGTCTGATGATTAGGATAATCAGAAATATGTTCACATATATTATGAGGGATATTGTATATGCTAATTCCGTGTCTGCATTTCGAAATATATGACACCTACTGAACGATGTTTGGTTCACTAAAAAGTCTGTTTTGTTTTTAATTTTTTTTTATTTGAAATCATTCTCTTCGTAAATGAAGTAGTTGAACCTAGTAAGTTTATTTATTCCTTCAAATTTTTGGAGAGAAGTACCAGTCTCTAGTATCGAAGCTATTAGGATGCTTTCATTTTTTCTTGTGCTGTTCTTGTTATTCTCAGAAATACTTTTAATGAGCTAACGAAGCAGTAGGATATTTTTTTAAAGTAAAAAATTTTGCCTAGTGTCTTCTTTAGATACCAAAGGCATCGCGCATTCGATTTTTATTGTCTTAAGTTCAGACCAACGCTTCCGATTTTCAAAAGTTCATTATTTCAGAATTCAAAAAAGATTCTGCAATCGTGACGCATTAAGGTTCAAAAAAAATGTTCGTAGACAAAATAATCGTAATCTTATAAATTTTACCCTTTACACTCAGAAAAGTAATTTAATGCCTAATTATTCACCTAATACAAATTAATAATTACTAGAGATACACTGTCGAGTGTAAACATGTACGCACGTTGCTACACGGACCAGTATTATTAGAAGAAATTAAGAGGTTAAACTTATTCGTCCGTCATAATCGTATTTTTCAAATTGGAATTGCCGTTGCTATAGCTATGAGGGATGCAAATTTTGTTGCGGCAATAAAAGAATTAAAGTTGATACACGAAAATTTTATAATATAATATAGCAAACAGAGTTGTGTGAAAATTGTTTTCAGCAATATGCAATTCGTAGAGTGCATGAAGCAATAATAGTTCTGTTGAGCTTCAATTGGAACTGTGTCTTATCTGAAGCAGCTTTCACACGAGGCCAACTATTGCACTTAATAGAAGGTCACGCCTATTTCAGGAAGTTCACGTTACCGCAATGGGACAATGGCAAATAATTGTCCAGATGAGACAACCATTTACCATTGTCCCATTGGAGTCGCGTGATCGTTCTGAAATAGCGTGACCTTCCACTGCGCGCAGTAGTTGGCCTCGTGTGAACGCTGCTTTATTCTAAGAATTTTCATAATTATTCAGCAGCGAATATCATAAAGAAGTTCTTTTTTTCTTCTTCTTTGAAATCATATCATAAAAGCAGGAATGTAAATCCACATAGATCAATTTCCAATTCCAATTATTAAAACAGAAAATCAGATGTGGATTGCAATCGAACTTTTTTTTGATTCGCAAAACGATATATACCAACTTATCGACAAAACTCGGAACTGCTAAGATTTCTTCAAAACTGGAAATTCACTATACATAAAAGATTAGAAAAGATCGTTTAAAGACTCTAACGGACTGTTATCGAAATACTAAATTTTCAAGCTAATACCAATAACACGTGGAATGTAATTATATTGATACCGGAATTAAATTTTCTACTCTTGTAACATACATTTACAGAAATTCAATAACTCTAGGTAAAAAAAAAATCGACAGCCGTCACACTATATGCGAATAAATAAGGTTTAGCTGTAAATACAGACGAGTGCTGTAACTCAGCAACTCCGAAAGATTCATGCCATTTAGCCCTAGAGAAATATCATGCAGAACTGCTGGATTTTGAGTTAACTGTACAAAACTATTCATATCACATCATAGATTTTAAAGTCTAAATAAATTTTTACTTTCTCGTAATAGTAATCGTAAAGAGATTCGAATTCGAGATTTTGACGAATCTCTAGGTTTTAGACCTCCAGGAATTCGTAGAACACATTTTTGAAAAATGTTTATCTACTTGTCCGTCTATTTATGATAAAGATAACTTAAAAATGCTTTCAGCTGGATGGATGAAATTTGGTATACGATCTTTCAACTATCAAATTTTAAGTTAAAAACCGAATGTTCGAATATAACTTAACACGATAACTACGAAACGAAGAGAACCAGAGATAAAATTCCTGTCACAGATTTGACCTCTACATCTGAATTTTTGAGCCAAATCCAACAAGAGGTTGGCGATCTGTCGGTCTATATTTTAGAAGCATGTAAACATGGTAATTCATAAGCGCATTGACTTATATATATCACATTTGATATGTGATTTTATGATTACAAGTGTAATTTAATTTCAAATTTTCGTTTCCAGTCGATTTGGAAAAACGGTTCTAAAACCCAAATTCCATTATAGGATATTATTAATCCCATACCAGGATTAATCGCCAAAACACTCGCCAAGAATGACCCTATAAATTCAGTAATAATGCTAAATTCACGCCAAAGGTTAATATTGTTACGAATTTCCTGCGATGTGCTTAGAGTAAATTCAGTAAGCAGAATCCTTTAAAAAAATAAATTAAAGCTATTTATTTAACGAAGACTACAAGAATAACTACAGCTTGCTTGCTACAGCTACAAGACTACAGCTTGCTTGCTGTCTAAGGCTCCAATACAACTCCTACTTGATGGTTGGGTTGACGGGGCGCCTAGCCCCGGCAGGGGCTTATCCCCGGTAAGGAGAGACTTCACAGTGCTTTGCTGTCTATACTTTGCCGTGGCCGTCTTCGACGAAATTTGGAGATGACGAGTGTCAGGACTCATTGTGATTGTCTGATATTAGGGAAATACAACTCCTAATCTTTCGTGCTTGTTTTTATATGTTCTCTGCCGGAAGTGACGTCACTAACAGGAAGTTATGTCATATTAGAAAAATCCAGAACCTTGGAGAGAATTCAAGAAATCAGGATCCCTCTAGAAAATTCTCTCTGTCGCCAAGGTTTCCAACTTCCATCGCCAAACTTGGCGAAATGCCGCCAAATTTGGCGACAAAAATTAGTTGCCTAAAACATTGCCAATGAGCTAATATCTCGCCAATTTGGCGACTTGCTATTGAAATACAATGGGATACATATAACATTCATTATCATAAGACAAATTACACCAATTTACAGAATTCGTAACAATATTGTTACGAAATTTCCGGGGTTCGTTTGGATAGTGGAAGTTATATGGTGTGAAGAACGCTCTATCAAGAGGCGGTTTTAGAAAATAAA
This sequence comes from Argiope bruennichi, assembly GCF_947563725.1. Classification (NCBI taxonomy): domain Eukaryota; kingdom Metazoa; phylum Arthropoda; class Arachnida; order Araneae; family Araneidae; genus Argiope; species Argiope bruennichi. Next base: position 58,175,429 of record NC_079157.1, on the reverse strand, counting down.
ACAACGACGTTACGAAGCACAAAGACGACAACTATATACAGCACAGAAAACGATTATCTTCAGCCGAGACGTGCAGCATACACAGCAGCATGCAACAGTATACACAGCAGCTCTACTCCGTCGCTGCTCCGCTAGTCCCTAGAAGACGAGTTCTTCACCGTCGCTTCCGACTACTCTTCGACTCCACTGGTCCACGACTACTCCATTCACCACCGGTTCACCACTACTGGCAGCGGCAGGACTGCTTCCTTTTACAGGCATCAGGAGGCGGGGCTAAAAGCCTCTCAACCAATCAGGAACGTTCGAGGCGTATTTCCGTTTTTACTGGACGGATCGGGAAAATTCTCGAAGTTTCGGGTATAATCTATTTTGGCGCCAAAGTCTCCAAATTCGTCGCCAAATGGTCACCAAGTTTGTCGCCAAGCTCTGGGACCTCCTATGGAACCAACTATGCTGAGAAGCAGCATCACAGGTTCGTAACAATATCTTATAACTCTTGCACACCATTGCCATGCTCTGGTATAACACCTTTATTAGAGAGTATGCGAGAAAGTTTTGAGTTGACCACTCCTGCTTGTCTAGTAAAAATAAAGGATATGAGGAAGTGTATTAAAATGTGTTAAACATGCTTTTGCGTTTTCTTATTTTTGTATAAAATTATGCATTATTGTGTTTCTAGATGTCATTTGGGAATCTACTTTGCTTGAAAACATACCAAGGGAGCTGCAGGACGAATTCGTGGAAGAAGCATTTTCGACATTTCTCACTTTACATCCGAGAAATGAGGCAGGATGTCTGCATTACAAATACTTCATGATTGAAGTGTTGATTCAAAAATATGAGATTGCAGATGGCACTGAAGAATGATTTTCATTTTCAACATTTGGAGGCATATATGTAATCGGAAATCATTCGTGTATTTTAAGCTTATTGTAGAAAAACTGTAGATAAAATGGGTAACTTGTTGTTCAAAATGAATCATGAGAATCATTGAATGGTGAGTTAAATGTATTATAATAATCATTATTCAAAAATACAACATCAAAAATTTTTTCTGTCCAATTTTTCAAAAAATAGTTATGCTTCAAAATATGTAAGTTGTAGCACTTCGCCTTGTAGTTATGTTTGTTGTTTTGTTACTATTTTTTAAAAACTTTTCTTGCGAGGCATAGAATGGTGAGTTATTTGTATTGTACTAACGTGCATTCAAAAATAAAATGCCAAGAATTTTTATGTATAATTTTTCAGAAAATAGTTATACTTCGAAATATCTAAGTTACAGTATTTTGTCCAATTATTATGCTTGTGGTTTTGAAACCATTTTTCAATCTTTTCCGATTACTATTCAAAATTGAATAATGCGAAGCATTGAATGGTGAGTTATTTGTATTGTACTAACGTGCATTCAAAAATAAAATGCCAAGAATTTTTATGTATAGTTTTTCAAAAAATAGCTATACTTCGAAATATCTAAGTTACAGTATTTTGTCCAATTATTATGCTTGTGGTTTTGAAACCATTTTTCAATCTTTTCCGATTACTATTCAAAATTGAATAATGCGAAGCATTGAATGGTGAGTTATTTGTATTGTACTAATGTGCATTCAAAAATAAAATGCCAAGAATTTTTATGTATAGTTTTTCAAAAAATAGCTATACTTCGAAATATCTAAGTTACAGTATTTTGTCCAATTATTATGCTTGTGGTTTTGAAACCATTTTTCAATCTTTTCCGATTACTATTCAAAATTGAATAATGCGAAGCATTGAATGGTGAGTTATTTGTATTGTACTAATGTGCATTCAAAAATAAAATGCCAAGAATTTTTATGTATAGTTTTTCAAAAAATAGCTATACTTCGAAATATCTAAGTTACAGTATTTTGTCCAATTATTATGCTTGTGGTTTTGAAACCATTTTTCAATCTTTTCCGATTACTATTCAAAATTGAATGATGCGAAACATAGAATGGTGAGTAATTTGTATTGTACTAATGAGCATTGAAAAATAAAATGCCAAGAATTTTTATGTATAATTTTTCAAAAAATAGTTATACTTCGAAATATCTAAGTTACAGTATTTTGTCCAATTATTATGCTTGTGGTTTTGAAACCATTTTTCAATCTTTTCCGATTACTATTCAAAATTGAATGATGCGAAGCATTGAATGGTGAGTTATTTGTATTGTACTAATGAGCATTGAAAAATAAAATGCCAAGAATTTTTATGTATAATTTTTCAAAAAATAGTTATACTTCGAAATATCTAAGTTACAGTATTTTGTCCAATTATTATGCTTGTGGTTTTGAAACCATTTTTCAATCTTTTCCGATTACTATTCAAAATTGAATGATGCGAAGCATTGAATGGTGAGTAATTTGTATTGTACTAATGAGCATTGAAAAATACAACATCAGGAAATGTTTTCTGTATAATTTTTTATAAAATATAGTTATACCTTAAAATGTGTAAAGGTAAAAGTGTAGTTTAGTGTTCCCCTTGCTGCGCCAAGGATGACAAGTCGCCAATAAAGATGGCGGACAAAATAAACACTTCTACAAAACAGTTATGGTTACCACTTTCTGCATTGAAATTATGATCTTCATTAATAAGTATTGTTTTATCTGAGATTTTTTTTATTTTTTTAACCTTTGTGATCACTGTCGATGTTTATTTTAACGAATTATCAAGGAAACCGTCAGATCAGAAAAAGTATTACGAAGTGTTAGAAATTCCATTGCAGACCATTTCTAAAACGTATACCGACAGTTAAGTATTGCAAAAGAATAAATATTTTCTGTTCGCATTCACATTAAAAATAACATTACAGTGTCTTATTAGCAATAAAAAAACTTTTAATTATAATACATAACTAAATTAAAATCATTAACTGATATTTTTTATTATTCTTTATTTAACATTTTTCATAAAATAATTGTAATTCATGTACAACTCAACCACTGTAAAAAGTAATAAACAAAAAAGCATTAGGGGTGCTATAAGATCGTTTCATTGGGTTACCATGTTGGTGACAAACTCGGGGGCACACTAAACTACACTTCAACCTATGTAAATATTGGATGACGTTCCTTTATAAATACTTAATCTTAATACTTATACTTAATCGAATAGTTATGTTTTTTGTTTTGTAAACATTTTTGTATGGTGGTATTTTTTTACGATAATCCATTTTTATAAATATATATATTTCTATGATTTGAAATATTTGGAACATGCTGGATATTCATTTTGAATTTGTATCGATACCGTTAGTTTAATAAAATTTCAAATCTTGTTGTCAAAACTCATGTATTGCATCCTTTCAAAGCCAAATTAGTTCATTTATCTTATTCCTTTTTCGTTTCTAATTAACTGTATGATACGTAGAAAATGTTAGTTGTTCTTTATCATTTTCAACTGATTGTGGCCTCATTTCAACTGTGAAATGGATTTCTGTTTGTAAAAGCGGATCAAATGAAAACGGAGTTGGGGTTCTAATTTGAAGTATTTTTCTCTAAAACGGTGGGTAGGAGTAGAGAAAATGCGTATCAAAATGTATAGATTAGATAGAAGGCTTCTGTAATATCTCGGGCAATGTGTGTCAAAATTTTGGAGAACGTAGCAGGCAGAACCATTAAGACAGTACTCAAATATGGCAGGGAATGTGACCATCCTTTGAAAGAACTTACTACCAAACGGTGTCTAGGGTTAAATATAGATTCTATTGTACATATTTACAGTTTTGGTACATATTACAGTGTGACACCTCATCGTGCTACCACAATTCATAGCCATTCAACCCGAACAGTCCAGCACCCACTGTCTAGTCTCATTCAATATTCACTAGAGTTAGGGTTCACCCTGTCGACGCCTGCGCCATCTCGTGGAGACTGTCACAACCGCTTCTACAGCTCAGCCATCTTTCTTAACCGCCGACCGCGGTGGCCTTGGAGACATCTCCATATATGGATACAGGAATTCTGCAAAAGAGAGGAAAAAAACAAAAAACAGTACTGCGCACAATATAAATTATATACAGTTTCTAGTTTACAATTCTCAGTATGCAGCCGACAGATTATGTATAGGAGTTATTGCCCCATCTTTTTCATGTGAGCAGCCTCTGTTGAAGTGAGATTTGGACCCTCATGATTTCCAACTTCTCGAACATCATAACGATCATTGGGTTTGACAGCTACTACTTCATAAGGACCGTAGAATTTGGCTCTCACTTTGAGACCAGTTCCATACTGTATCCTCCGAATAGCCACCAGGTCACCTTTCTTGTATGTATGGGCTTTTTTTTTTTCTTTTCTTATTATACACCTTCTTGGATCTGCCGGATGTTGTCCTTCGCTTCATCTCGAAGCATTTCACAACTAGTTCATGAAATTGTTGGTATACTCCTCTTCCAGAATTTCTAGGATTCGTTGCTAATCCTTTGTCTTTATTTTCACATTAGTCAGCACCTTGAACGGGAAAAATTTTGTGCTTCTTGAAGTCGTAGAGTTCATGGTCTTTGTGCACATCACCTGTCCATTTAAACCATTTGTTTGGATCTTCGATTCATAGTTTGGAGAGAATAGGGATCAAATGTTCGTTTTTCTCATTTTTACAATATTCTTCAAATTCACTAGATATAAATGCTGTAGCTTCATTTGTTATGATCTGACACGTGTTCCCAAAATAAGTTTGCTGTTGATTTAATTTTTATATTGCATCTATAGCTGATCGAGTAAAACCACACAAATTTAATGAGTGAAAATATGCTTGTAATTCTTATTAGTGAAAAGTAATGGTCAGATAAAATCTATATATGTTGAAGCGGAACATTCTCTTTAGGAATAGGGTTTAAAAACCCTTCTCATATTTCCTTTTTTTCTGTTTATTAAAATACATTTAACACAATTAGACACTACTTCCTCAACACACTTTCTAATTTTAGGGAAGAAGAAAATCTCTTTTACTAAATTTTCAGTTTTTCCTATTGCATAATCTCCTAATTAATGAAATTGTTTGACAATTTCTACTTACATAGCTCTAGGGACTACTAATTTTTCTCTATCCTCTTCGATTTTATAGAGTATGTTATTTTTAAATAAGTAATTTTCAGCTTTACCAGATTCAAGGAGTTCCTTAATAGTTTTGATAAATTCATCTTTTAATCGAGCAGCCACAATTTTTGATGTTACTTCATCACAGTCGACCATGGTTACTGGGTGACGACTTCATGCATCGACATGACGCATTTGAGTCCCTGAACGATGAATGATTTCATACTCGAATTCCTCAAGAGCCCATCTAGCAATTTTCGGAGTTACCTCTTTTTTACCCATGCCGAACAATCTGTGACAATTTTGAGTTTGTTTCCTAATAGATAAATGCGAAATTTTTTTAATGCCTGCATTATTGCTAGGACCTCCAATCTATAGCTGGAATCTTTTCCTCTTGAACCGAAGTTTTGCGGCTCATAAAATGTACCGGGTGAAGCTTCCTGTCATCCGATTCCTGCAATAAAATTGCACCGTTTCCAAATTTGGATGCATCAGTGTGCAATTCCGTTTTTGCTCTCTATTGAAAAGTATGAAGGACTGGGTTAGTAGAAAGAATGTCCTTGAGGTTTTAAATGCTTGTTTTTGTTCCTTGCCAAATTTAAAGTCACTGTTATTGCGCAGTAAGCCACTTAAGGATTTTGCTATGCTAGCATAGCCCTGAATAAATTTTCTGAAATAACCTGTAAGCCCCAAGAAACTTTGAACTTGTTTGATATTTTTAGGTTCTGGAAATTTTTGTACAGCCTTAGTTTTCTCTGGTGAGGGGTTATAGCTCCATTGTGAATGACATGGCCTAAAAATGCAGCTGTAATTTTAAGAAACTGACATTTTTTTTAAATTAATGCCTAACCCATACTCTGAGGCAGTCTTTAGCACCTTTGCTAAACGCTGTATACCTTCAAATTTGCTGCTTGATGTGATGATTATGTCATCCATGTATATCACTACTATACCTTCATTAATTAAATCACGGAATACAGTGTAAACATATCACTGAAATATACTTAGACTGTTAACTAAGCCGAACGGGACTTTTAAAAATTCGTATTGGCCTGTACTTGTGACAAAGGCTGTGTGCTTCCTGCTGTCCGGATGGACTTCTACATGGAAAAACCCATTTCTTAGGTCTATGGTTGGAAAAACGGTAACTCATTGCAATTGATTTAATGCATCATCAACAATAGGCTTTGGGAAGCGGTCTCTTATCATCATCTTATTAATTAAACGAAAATCCAAGCACACCCGTGTGGATCCGTCTTTTTTCTTAGACAGAACTATTGGGGATGAATATTCGAAGTTATAGTTTGTATCACTTTTTCCTCTAGCCTCGCTTTATAAATTAAGTTTTTTTTTTTTTTTTTTTTTTCATAAAATCCTAGCCTTCTCGGCTTTGAATAAGTTGGATCATCTATACTTATAATAAAGCTCAATGTGTGTGTGTGTGTGTGTGTTGGCGCTCTACAGGCCAGACCGTTTGACCTACAGCTACCAAATTTGGTACATGTATACCTTGGAGGTTGGGAATGTGCACCTGGGGTTCCTTTTTTCGAATTTTTAATTAGAATTTTAATTATTAATTAAAAACTAACTTTCCCGATAAAAAAAATCTTCCATTTTCCCCACCGCCAACTTTTCCGCCAAAAAAATCTTCCATTTCCCCCACCGCCAAATGAGAAAGGTTTCAATTTTTTTTTCTCCCAACAGTAATGAGGCTAGGGTTAATTTTTCGGTTGATTATTTCAATCGATTCTGTTTATTTTCTTAATGTTTGATGCATTTAAAATTAAACATTGTTAATGAATCGATCTTTCAGATTCATTCTGAAGTACTTTTGAATTAAAATAAAACAGAATAAAGGAAATTAAAAATTTCTAATCCGCATAGCGTTACCCCAACTGGCGTAGAAAAAATCACGTATTTGCGTTACGTAACTGGCGAAGAAAATTCACGCATGCGCATTCTGTTCTGATTGTTGCCATGACAACCATTATCAATGGATGATTTAAATTATTTTTGGGTTAGTTGCATGCTTTTGTAAGTAAATTGTATTTATATTAGTTATATATTTTTTGTATATGCTTATAGTTTTAAGTATATCGTTTTTTAAGTAGTTTTTTTAAAACCTGTTTTCAACCGTTTATTTTAAACGATTCGTTTTATTTTCTTAGTGTTTGATGCATTTAAATTTAAACATTGTGAATTAATCGATCTGGTCATAATGAATCTAAGAAAACTTTGTTGACAAACTCTTGAGATATTACATAAATTAAAAAAGATATTCTTTAGTGCCCATAAAGTTTAAAGGCTGAGTGACTCTATTTTCAGTAATCAGATTGAAAAAAAATACTTTGTTTCAGTAAAAAATATTATTATATTAATTGAAGATTAATTCTTTCCACTTTAATTTAAAGAATAAATTCTACGGGTGCTAACAGAAAATGAGAGAGACACATATTACGTTATGACTGAAGGCCTTTATAATATTATGAATGAATTATATGACAATCAAAATTTGAAGTTTTAAAATATTTTGATAAAGAACCTATTAAAGTAGAAATTACATAAAATATTTAATTATTAAAATTTTAACGAACATTAAGATTTACGAACCGGCTGGTCGCCAAAGGCGGCTAGTCTTTCAATAAATTTATTCTCATATTCAAGTTAGTTGTTTTTATTTTATTCGGGGAATTGCTATTTACAAGTTTCTTAATTTTATTCTTAACGGAAGCATCTGTGATATGCAACAAATCAACATTACTCATATTTTCACTAGAATAACAAACAGGTCACATAATAAATAATCATTTTCACTCAGCGAAAAAGAATCTTTACGAATACTCTTTTCACCACGTTTCTCCTTTATATTTTGCTCTAAAAATAAATCGGAAAGAAAATCTTTTTCTATTTTTTCTTCTGACGATAGAAAGAATTTCGTCTGGATTCATTTTTTTTTCTTTTCTCATTTCCTGCGAATTGGGGATAATTCTGTCTGATTCATCGCGTTCGTTTAATTCTGTTTTTTCTTTCTCTTCGAGCAGATGCTTATAATGCGTTTGCTTTATGATGAAATCGGACGAAAGTTGATCAGTTACTGCAAACGAAAATTTAATTGATTTTGGATTTTTTTTTTGTACCAGCGCGGTTTCGAAATAATGAATTTCTACAATTCTTCTGTCCGAAAAACTTTTCAGTTCGATATATCGGTTAGGTTGTTTAGGTACGTTTACCAGCGATCTTTTTATACAATTAATTATAGCTTAGTTTAGTTTAATTTAGTTAGATTAACGTCCCGGGTTAAAGCAACAGTAGGAATTAATTCTAGCACCACTGTCGATCAACGTTTTAATCGGTGTTTCATTATTAACAAGATTAGCAAATTCCAAATCCTGAAATAGCTCGCCTTCCGAAAACTTTTTCTTCCGCGCGCCAATTTGATGTATGGCTGATGATTCCGTAACGTTTTCTGTCCGTCTTACTTCATTGTTTTAAAACGTTATCGCAAAACTTTGCGAAATGGGAAGTCCTTCCTTAAATGAAACAACCGGATTTAATTTCTTAATGCCTAAAGTTATTATGATTAGGTTCACAATAGTTTGGTTTTGACTGACGATTATTTATTTGCCTATTTTCCCAACTTGCAGGGCCTAAGTATGGCACTTTCGTTTCATGCAACGTTTTTTTTAGAAGCAAAATATACTAGATCGCACTCTTTTGATAGCTTTAATGGCTGAAACCACGAATCTAATTAATGAATAGCAATATGGGAGGCGATATCTTTATCTAAGGATTCAAATATTTTATCAGAAATAATCAAATCACAAAGCTATTTAAACTCGCTGACATTTCGCAGTTTTAGATAATACACAAAATTAGATCTTATTCTTGTTTGAAATTGGACATGTGTTTCATCGGACTTTCGTTTTGCACTTCGGAAATTTTGCAAACACTCCTGTGGAGAAAGTTGGAATTCACGCAAATCGGAGATTTAATTTTTTCTACACTGTTTTGGTGAAACTTTCAGGTTGGTTTCAGTCGTCGAATTAGCATCCGGCAAATAAATATATCTGTGGCGTTTCACTAACACTATCAATATGATATCTAAATATTATTGTTGTTTTACTTTGAAAGCAAGCTTGTTTGATTTCTTAAATGCTAAGAAAACGTTTAAATCAATAAAAGCACATTGAAAGGAAGATGAAAATTTATTCAAAAAATATTTTTAAAAAGAATTAGAAACATTTTTATACAATTAAAAAGAAAAATACAGAAATTTTTTAATTAAATAAAAATAAAGAAAAGCGTCTTAATATATTGAAATATAAATGATGACAACGAAATTCTAATGTTCAGCAGTTTCTTTCTTCAACTGTGCCTCAAGAAATAGGTGTCAAAAGCATAAATATACATGAAATCTTTCAAGGGATTATGTATTTTTTTAACCTTTGTTAAATCATGTTTATCGTGGTTTATAATATTTAGCTTTCTCCATATAATTTCTCACATAAAAACTGCATAATCTTTTGATATCAAGTACTATTTGTAATACTCTACATTAAATTTCTTCTTCAAAATTTAAGAAAGAAATACAGAATCTTCCCTCTGTTTGATTTTTAAAACATTTGCAAAAATAATATGAAATTCTTTTTCATTCCCAGTTGAAAATTATTTTCACATTTTTGTAATAACATGTAAATGCTATTTCTCATTTTTATATTAAATTATACTTCTAAATTTGACATTCATTCTGCAAAAGATTTTAGATATCTTATGGAACCTTTCTCATTTCCATTTTTTGGCGATATATTTGGCATTTGTTTTGCTTGGAAATGTTTCTTTTCCTATAAAAACCTTAATCTTTCTATTTCATATCTAATTTTTTTTTCTTGCACTGTTCTGGATGTTGTTGGCTGTATTCTATTCCCAGTTATAGTTGATATTCGCTGTCCAGCTTTTGCTTTTTAAGGCAGGTTCTAATATTTAAATTTCTTCCTTGAAAGACCATTAGTATAAAGATTTCAGGGTTGTTATGGAATCATTTCCAACCTGGCTGTTTCATGATTTCTTCGATAAATGCCTGTTATTACAGTTCTTAGTTTTATCATTTCTTTTTTAAATGCATTTCCGGAGCATTTTTAGAGATGTCTTGATATCATTTGCATTCACAATTATTGTTGATATTATCTTCCCAATGATTACTTATTAGTGCAGCATTTTATTTTCACACTCGTTCTTCAATTGTAATTCTGGAATAGTTTCAGAGATATTCTGGTATCATTCTAATCCCAACTTTTTTGAAGTTGATGCTGCAAATATACTTTTTTTTTTTTTTTTTTTTGCAAAATCTTGATCTTTCTATTTCTTCTCTAGAACTTTATTTTGGCAAGATTTTCTGGTTGTCGAATGTTTTTCATCCCCAGTTGTTGTTGATGTCCACTGTCTAACGTTTGCCTCTTAGGACAGATAATAATGTTTACAATATTTTTTTCTTGAAATTCTCCGATAATTTCAGGGATGGTGTAGAATCATTTCCATCCCAACTTCTCCAGGACTTATTCGAAGAATGCCTATTAATAAAGTACTAGCCAATTTTGGGCAATGCCCTTGCAAAATTAACCTTTTCTAGAAAATCTTATTCTTTCTATTTATTCTCTAAAGTTTTTTTTTTTTTATCTTGCACAATTTTCTGTATGTTGTTGAATGTTTTACATCCCCAGCTGTTCCATCCCAGTTTTCACTCCCATCTCCGTTGTCCAACGTTTCCCTTATACGGCATAATATAATGTTTACCTTTTTTTCTTGAATTTCTACGATGATTTCAGGGATGTTGAAGAATCATTTCCATCCCAACTTCTCCAGGACTTATTCGAAGAATGCCTATTAATAAAGTTCTTAGTTTTAGCATTTATTTTTTAAATGCATTCCCTGGGCATTTTCGAACATGTCAGGAAGCCTTTTCTTTGCGGAGTTAAGTTTGATGTTAGCTCCCCAGTGATGGTCTCAAAATGCGGTGTTTAATTTTTCCGTTACTTCAGCAATTTTACTACTGGAAGGATCTCAGAGATTTCTGGAATCTTTTTTGTCCCCACTTTTGGGCAATGACCTTGCAAAATGAAGGTTTTCTGTAAAATCTTAATCTTTCTATTTCTTCTCTAAAGTTTTTTTATCTTGCACATTTTTCTGTAGGTTGTTGAATGTTTTTCATTTCCAGTTGTTTCGTCCCAGTTTTCACCCTCCTCTCCCTTGTCCACCGTTTCGCTAATATGGCATATTATTATGCTTACCTTTTTTTCTTAGAATTTCTACGATGATTTCAGGGATGTTCAAGAATCATTTCCATCTCAACTTCTCCAGGACTCCTTCGATGAATCCCTATTAATAAAGTTCTTAGTTTTAGCATTTATTTTTTAAATGCATTCCCTGGGCATTTTCGGACATGTCAGGAAGCCTTTTCTTTGCGGAGTTAAGTTTGATGTTAGCTCCCCAGTGATGGTCTCCAAATGCGGTGTTTAATTTTTCCGTTCCTTCAGCAATTTTACTACTGGAACGATCTCAGAGATTTCTGGAATCTTTTTTGTCCCCACTTTTGGGCAATGACCTTGCAAAATGAAGGTTTTCTGTAAAATCTTAATCTTTCTATTTCTTCTCTAAAGTTTTTTTATCTTGCACATTTTTCTGTAGGTTGTTGAATGTTTTTCATCCCCAGTTGTTTCGTCACAAATTTCACCCCCCTCTCCGTTGTCCACCGTTTCGCTAATATGACATATTATTATGCTTACCTTTTTTTCTTGAATTTCTACGATGATTTCAGGGATGTTCAAGAATCATCTCCATCTCAACTTCTCCAGGACTTCTTCGATGAATCCCTAGTAATAAAGTTCTTAGTTTTAGCATTTATTTTTTAAATGCATTCCCTGGGCATTTTCGGACATGTCAGGAAGCCTTTTCTTTGCGGAGTTAAGTTTGATGTTAGCTTCCCATTGATGTTCTCATAGTGCTTTGTTTAATTTTTCCGTTCCTTCAGCAATTTTACTACTGGAACGATCTCAGAGATTTCTGGAATCTTTTTTGTCTCCACTTTTGGGCAATGACCTTGCAAAATGAAGGTTTTCTGTAAAATCTTAATCTTTCTATTTCTTCTCTAAAGTTTTTTTATCTTGCACATTTTTCTGTAGGTTGTTGAATGTTTTTCATTTCCAGTTGTTTCATCCCAGTTTTCACCCTCCTCTCCCTTGTCCAACGTTTCGCTTATATGGCATTTTATAAAGTTTACCTTTTTTTCTTGAATTTCTATGATGATTCCAGGGATGTTGAAGAATCATCTCCAACTCAACTTCTCCAGGACTCCTTCGATGAATCCCTATTAATAAAGTTCTTAGTTTTAGCATTTATTTTTTAAATGCATTCCCTGGGCATTTTCGGACATGTCAGGAAGCCTTTTCTTTGCGGAGTTAAGTTTGATGTTAGCTCCCCAGTGATGGTCTCAAAATGCGGTGTTTAATTTTTCATTTCCTTCAGCAATTTTACTACTGGAACGATCTCAGAGATTTCTGGAATCTTTTTTGTCCCCACTTTTGGGCAATGACCTTGCAAAACGAAGGTTTTCTGTAAAATCTTAATCTTTCTATTTCTTCTCTAAAGTTTTTTTATCTTGCACATTTTTCTGTAGGTTGTTGAATGTTTTTCATTTCCAGTTGTTTCATCCCAGTTTTCCCACCCCTCTCCTTTGTCCAACGTTTCGCTTATATGGCATTTTATAATGTTTACCTTTTTTTCTTGAATTTCTACGATGATTCTAGGCATGTCGAAGAATCATCTCCAACTCAACTTCTCCAGGACTTTTTCGATGAATCTCTATTAATAAAGTTCTTAGTTTTAGGATTTATTTTTTAAATGTATTCACTGGGCATTTTCGGACATGTTAAGAAGTCTTTTCTCTTCGGAGTTTTGGTTGATGTTAGCATCCCAGTGATGGTCTCATAGTGCGGTGTTTAATTTTTCCTTTCCTTCAGCAATTTTACTAATGGAACGATCTCAGAGATTTCTGGAATCTTTTTTATCCCCACTTCTGGGCAATGACATTGCAAAAATAAGCTTTTCTGTAAAATCTTAAACTTTCTATTTCTTCTCTAAAGTTTTTTTATCTTGCACATTTTTCTGTAGGTTGTTGAATGTTTTTCATTTCCAGTTGTTTCATCCCAGTTTTCACCCTCCTCTCCCTTGTCCAACGTTTCGCTTATATGGCATTTTATAATGTTTACCTTTTTTTCTTGAATTTCTACGATGATTCCAGTGATATTGAAGAATCATCTCCATCTCAACTTCTCCATGACTCCTTCGATGAATCCCTATTAATAAAGTTCTTATTTTAGCATTTTTTTTTAAATGCATTCACTGGGCATTTTCGGACATGTCAAGAAGTCTTTTCTCTTCGGAGTTTAGGTTGATGTTAGCTTCCCATGGATGTTCTCATAGTGCTGTGTTTAATTTTTCCGTTCCTTCAGCAATTTTACTACTGGAACGATCTCAGAGATTTCTGGAATCTTTTTTGTCCCCACTTTTGGGCAATGACCTTGCAACATGAAGGTTTTCTGTAAAATCTTAATCTTTCTATTTCTTCTCTAAAGTTTTTTTTATCTTGCACATTTTTCTGTAGGTTGTTGAATGTTTTTCATTTCCAGTTGTTTCATCCCAGTTTTCACCCTCCTCTCCCTTGTCCAACGTTTCGCTTATATGGCATTTTATAATGTTTACCTTTTTTTCTTGAATTTCTATGATGATTCCAGGGATGTTGAAGAATCATCTCCAACTCAACTTCTCCAGGACCCCTTCGATGAATCCCTATTAATAAAGTTCTTAGTTTTAGCATTTATTTTTTAAATGCATTCCCTGGGCATTTTCGGACATGTCAGGAAGCCTTTTCTTTGCGGAGTTAAGTTTGATGTTAGCTCCCAAGTGATGGTCTCAAAATGCGGTGTTTAATTTTTCCGTTCCTTCAGCAATTTTACTACTGGAACGATCTCAGAGATTTCTGAAATCTTTTTTGTCCCCACTTTTGGGCAATGACCTTGCAAAATGAAGGTTTTCTGTAAAATCTTAATCTTTCTATTTCTTCTCTAAAGTTTTTTTATCTTGCACATTTTTCTGTAGGTTGTTGAATGTTTTTCATTTCCAGTTGTTTCATCCCAGTTTTCACCCTCCTCTCCCTTGTCCAACGTTTCGCTTAAATGGCATTTTATAATGTTTACCTTTTTTTCTTGAATTTCTACGATGATTCCAGGGATGTTGAAGAATCATCTCCAACTCAACTTCTCCAGGACTCCTTCGATGAATCCCTATTAATAAAGTTCTTAGTTTTAGCATTTATTTTTTAAATGCATTCCCTGGGCATTTTCGAACATGTCAGGAAGCCTTTTCTTTGCGGAGTTAAGTTTGATGTTAGCTCCCCAGTGATGGTCTCAAAATGCGGTGTTTAATTTTTCATTTCCTTCAGCAATTTTACTACTGGAACGATCTCAGAGATTTCTGGAATCTTTTTTGTCCCCACTTTTGGGCAATGACCTTGCAAAACGAAGGTTTTCTGTAAAATCTTAATCTTTCTATTTCTTCTCTAAAGTTTTTTTATCTTGCACATTTTTCTGTAGGTTGTTGAATGTTTTTCATTTCCAGTTGTTTCATCCCAGTTTTCCCACCCCTCTCCTTTGTCCAACGTTTCGCTTATATGGCATTTTATAATGTTTACCTTTTTTTCTTGAATTTCTACGATGATTCTAGGCATGTCGAAGAATCATCTCCAACTCAACTTCTCCAGGACTTTTTCGATGAATCCCTATTAATAAAGTTCTTAGTTTTAGGATTTATTTTTTAAATGTATTCACTGGGCATTTTCGGACATGTTAAGAAGTCTTTTCTCTTCGGAGTTTTGGTTGATGTTAGCATCCCAGTGATGGTCTCATAGTGCGGTGTTTAATTTTTCCGTTCCTTCAGCAATTTTACTACTGGAACGATCTCAGAGATTTCTGGAATCTTTTTTGTCCCCACTTTTGGGCAATGACCTTGCAAAACGAAGGTTTTCTGTAAAATCTTAATCTTTCTATTTCTTCTCTAAAGTTTTTTTATCTTGCACATTTTTCTGTAGGTTGTTGAATGTTTTTCATTTCCAGTTGTTTCATCCCAGTTTTCCCACCCCTCTCCTTTGTCCAACGTTTCGCTTATATGGCATTTTATAATGTTTACCTTTTTTTCTTGAATTTCTACGATGATTCTAGGCATGTCGAAGAATCATCTCCAACTCAACTTCTCCAGGACTTTTTCGATGAATCTCTATTAATAAAGTTCTTAGTTTTAGGATTTATTTTTTAAATGTATTCACTGGGCATTTTCGGACATGTTAAGAAGTCTTTTCTCTTCGGAGTTTTGGTTGATGTTAGCATCCCAGTGATGGTCTCATAGTGCGGTGTTTAATTTTTCCTTTCCTTCAGCAATTTTACTAATGGAACGATCTCAGAGATTTCTGGAATCTTTTTTATCCCCACTTCTGGGCAATGACATTGCAAAAATAAGCTTTTCTGTAAAATCTTAAACTTTCTATTTCTTCTCTAAAGTTTTTTTATCTTGCACATTTTTCTGTAGGTTGTTGAATGTTTTTCATTTCCAGTTGTTTCATCCCAGTTTTCACCCTCCTCTCCCTTGTCCAACGTTTCGCTTATATGGCATTTTATAATGTTTACCTTTTTTTCTTGAATTTCTACGATGATTCCAGTGATATTGAAGAATCATCTCCATCTCAACTTCTCCATGACTCCTTCGATGAATCCCTATTAATAAAGTTCTTATTTTAGCATTTTTTTTTAAATGCATTCACTGGGCATTTTCGGACATGTCAAGAAGTCTTTTCTCTTCGGAGTTTAGGTTGATGTTAGCTTCCCAGTGATGGTTTCATAGTGCGGTGTTTAATTTTTCCTTTCCTTCAGCAATTTTACTACTGAAACGATATCAGAGATTTCTGGAATCATTTTTATCCCCACTTCTGGGCAATGACCTTGAAAAATGAAGGTTTTCTGTAAAATCTTAATCTTTCTATTTCTTCTCTAAAGTTTTTTTATCTTGCACATTTTTCTGTAGGTTGTTGAATGTTTTTCATTTCCAGTTGTTTCATCCCAGTTTTCACCCTCCTCTCCCTTGTCCAACGTTTCGCTTATATGGCATTTTATAATGTTTTCCTTTTTTTCTTGAATTTCTACGATGATTCCAGGGATGTTGAAGAATCATCTCCAAATCAACTTCTCCAGGACTTCTTCGATGAATCCCTATTAATAAAGTTCTTAGTTTTAGCATTTATTTTTTAAATGCATTCCCTGGGCATTTTCGGACATGTCAGGAAGCCTTTTCTTTGCGGAGTTAAGTTTGATGTTAGCTCCCCAGTGATGGTCTCAAAATGCGGTGTTTAATTTTTCCGTTCCTTCAGCAATTTTACTACTGGAACGATCTCAGAGATTTCTGGAATCTCTTTTGTCCCCACTTTTGGGCAATGACCTTGCAAAATGAAGGTTTTCTGTAAAATCTTAATCTTTCTATTTCTTCTCTAAAGTTTTTTTATCTTGCACATTTTTCTGTAGGTTGTTGAATGTTTTTCATTTCCAGTTGTTTCATCCCAGTTTTCACCCTCCTCTCCCTTGTCCAACGTTTCGCTTATATGGCATTTTATAATGTTTACCTTTTTCTCTTGAATTTCTACGATGATTCCAGGGATGTTGAAGAATCATCTCCAACTCAACTTCTCCAGGACTTCTTCGATGAATCCCTATTAATAAAGTTCTTAGTTTTAGCATTTATTTTTTAGATGCATTCACTGGGCATTTTCGGACATGTCAAGAAGTTTTTTCTCTTCGGAGTTTAGGTTGATGTTAGCTTCCCAGTGATGGTTTCATAGTGCGGTGTTTAATTTTTCCTTTCCTTCAGCAATTTTACTACTGAAACGATATCAGAGATTTCTGGAATCTTTTTTATCCCCATTTCTGGGCAATGACCTTGTAAAAATAAGCTTTTCTGTAAAATCTTCAACTTTCTATATCTTCTCTAAAGTTTTTTTATCTTGCACATTTTTCTGTAGGTTGTTGAATGTTTTTCATTTCCAGTTGTTTCATCCCAGTTTTCACCCTCCTCTCCTTTGTCCAACGTTTCGCTTATATGGCATATTATAATGTTTACCTTTTTTTCTTCAATTTTTACGATGACTCCAGTGATATTGAAGAATCATCTCCATCTCAACTTCTCCAGGACTCCTTCGATGAATCCCTAATAACAAAGTTCTTATTTTAGCATTTATTTTTTAAATGCATTCCCTGTGCATTTTCGGACATGTCAAGAAGTCTTTTCTCTTCGGAGTTCTGGTTGATGTTAGCTTCCCAGTGATGGTCTCAAAATGCGGTGTTTAATTTTTCCGTTCCTTCAGCAATTTTACTACTGGAACGATCTCAGAGATTTCTGGAATCTTTTTTGTCCCCACTTTTGGGCAATGACCTTGCAAAATGAAGGTTTTCTGTAAAATCTTAATCTTTCTATTTCTTCTCTAAAGTTTTTTTATCTTGCACATTTTTCTGTAGGTTGTTGAATGTTTTTCATTTCCAGTTGTTTCATCCCAGTTTTCACCCTCCTCTCCTTTGTCCAACGTTTCGCTTATATATCATATTATAATGTTTACCTTTTTTTCTTGAATTTCTACTATGATTCCAGGGATGTTGAAGAATCATCTCCAACTCAACTTCTCCAGGACTTCTTCGATGAATCCCTATTAATAAAGTTCTTAATTTTAGCATTTATTTTTTAAATGCATTCCCTGGGCATTTTCGGACATGTCAGGAAGCCCTTTCTCTTCGGAGTTTAGGTTGATGTTAGCTTCGCAGTGATGGTCTCATAGTGCGGTGTTTAATTTTTCCTTTCCTGCAGCAATTTTACTACTGGAACGATCTCAGAGATTTCTGGAATCTTTTTTATCCCCACTTTTGGGCAATGACCTTGCAAAAATATGCTTTTCTGTAAAATCTTAAACTTTCTATATCTTCTCTAAAGTTTTTTTTATCTTGCACATTTTTCTGTAGGATGTTGAATGTTTTTCATCCCCAGTTGTTTCATCCCAGTTTTCCCACCCCTCTCGTTTGTCAGACGTTTCGCTTATATGGCATTTTATAATGTTTACCTTTTTTTCTTGAATTTCTACGATGATTCTAGGCATGTCGAAGAATCATCTCCAACTCAACTTCTCCAGGACTTTTTCGATTAATCCCTATTAATAAAGTTCTTAGTTTTAGCATTTATTTTTTAAATGCTTTCACTGGGCATTTTCGGACATGTTAAGAAGTCTTTTCTCTTCAGAGTTTAGGTTGATGTTAGCTTCCCAGTGATGGTCTCATAGTGCGGTGTTTAATTTTTCCTTTCCTTCAGCAATTTTACTAATGGAACGATCTCAGAGATTTCTGGAATCTTTTTTATCCCCACTTCTGGGCAATGACCTTGCAAAAATAAGCTTTTCTGTAAAATCTTAAACTTTCTATTTCTTCTCTAAAGTTTTTTTATCTTGCACATTTTTCTGTAGGTTGTTGAATGTTTTTCATTTCCAGTTGTTTCATCCCAGTTTTCACCCTCCTCTCCCTTGTCCAACGTTTCACTTATATGGCATTTTATAATATTTACCTTTTTTTCTTCAATTTCTACGATGATTCCAGTGATATTGAAGAATCATCTCCATCTCAACTTCTCCAGGACTCCTTCGATGAATCCCTATCAATAAAGTTCTTAGTTTTAGCATTTATTTTTTAAATGCATTCCCTGGGCATTTTCGGACATGTCAGGAAGCCTTTTCTTTGCGGAGTTAAGTTTGATGTTAGCTCCCCAGTGATGGTCTCAAAATGCGGTGTTTAATTTTTCCTTTCCTTCAGCAATTTTACTACTGGAACGATATCAGAGATTTCTGGAATCTATTTTATCCCCACTTCTGGGCAATGACCTTGCAAAAATAAGCTTTTCTGTAAAATCTTAAACTTTCTATATCTTCTCTAAAGTTTTTTTATCTTGCACATTTTTCTGTAGGTTGTTGAATGTTTTTCATTTCCAGTTGTTTCATCCCAGTTTTCACCCTCCTCTCCTTTGTCCAACGTTTCGCTTATATGGCATATTATTATGTTTACCTTTTTTTCTTCAATTTCTACGATGATTCCAGTGATATTGAAGAATCATCTCCATCTCAACTTCTCCAGGACTCCTTCGATGAATCCCTATTAATAAAGTTCTTATTTTAGCATTTTTTTTTAAATGCATTCACTGGGCATTTTCGGACATGTCAAGAAGTCTTTTCTCTTCGGAGGTTAGTTTGATGTTAGCTTCCCATTGATGTTCTCATAGTGCTTTGTTTAATTTTTCCGTTCCATCAGCAATTTTACTACTGGAACGATCTCAGAGATTTCTGGAATCTTTTTTGTCCCCACTTTTGGGCAATGACCTTGCAAAATGAAGGTTTTCTGTAAAATCTTAATCTTTCTATTTCTTCTCTAAAGTTTTTTTATCTTGCACATTTTTCTGTAGGTTGTTGAATGTTTTTCATTTCCAGTTGTTTCATCCCAGTTTTCACCCTCCTCTCCCTTCTCCAACGTTTCTCTTATATAGCATTTTATAATGTTTACATTTTTTTCTTGAATTTCTACGATGATTCCAGGAATGTTGAAGAATCATCTCCAACTCAACTTCTCCAGGACTTCTTCAATGAATCCCTATTAATAAAGTTCTTAATTTTAGCATTTATTTTTTAAATGCATTCCCTGGGCATTTTCGGACATGTCAGGAAGCCTTTTCTCTTCGGAGTTTAGGTTGATGTTAGCTTCCCAGTGATGGTCTCATAGTGCGGTGTTTAATTTTTCCTTTCCTGCAGCAATTTTACTACTGGAACGATCTCAGAGATTTCTGGAATCTTTTTACCTCCACTTTTGGGCAATGACCTTGCAAAAATATGCTTTTCTGTAAAATCTTAAACTTTCTATATCTTCTCTAAAGTTTTTTTTATCTTGCACATTTTTCTGTAGGATGTTGAATGTTTTTCATCCCCAGTTGTTTCATCCCAGTTTTCCCACCCCTCTCCTTTGTCAGACGTTTCGCTTATATGGCATTTTATAATGTTTACCTTTTTTTCTTGAATTTCTACGATGATTCTAGGCATGTCGAAGAATCATCTCCAACTCAACTTCTCCAGGACTTTTTCGATGAATCCCTATTAATAAAGTTCTTAGTTTTAGCATTTATTTTTTAAATGCTTTCACTGGGCATTTTCGGACATGTTAAGAAGTCTTTTCTCTTCAGAGTTTAGGTTGATGTTAGCTTCCCAGTGATGGTCTCATAGTGCGGTGTTTAATTTTTCCTTTCCTTCAGCAATTTTACTAATGGAACGATCTCAGAGATTTCTGGAATCTTTTTTATCCCCACTTCTGGGCAATGACCTTGCAAAAATAAGCTTTTCTTTAAAATCTTAAACTTTCTATTTCTTCTCTAAAGTTTTTTTATCTTGCACATTTTTCTGTAGGTTGTTGAATGTTTTTCATTTCCAGTTGTTTCATCCCAGTTTTCACCCTCCTCTCCCTTGTCCAACGTTTCACTTATATGGCATATTATAATGTTTACCTTTTTTTCTTCAATTTCTACGATGATTCCAGTGATATTGAAGAATCATCTCCATCTCAACTTCTCCAGGACTCCTTCGATGAATCCCTATTAATAAAGTTCTTAATTTTAGCATTTATTTTTTAAATGCATTCCCTGGGCATTTTCGGACATGTCAGGAAGCCTTTTCTCTTCGGAGTTTAGGTTGATGTTAGCTTCCCAGTGATGGTCTCATAGTGCGGTGTTTAATTTTTCCTTTCCTGCAGCAATTTTACTACTGGAACGATCTCAGAGATTTCTGGAATCTTTTTTATCCCCACTTTTGGGCAATGACCTTGCAAAAATATGCTTTTCTGTAAAATCTTAAACTTTCTATATCTTCTCTAAAGTTTTTTTTATCTTGCACATTTTTCTGTAGGATGTTGAATGTTTTTCATCCCCAGTTGTTTCATCAAAGTTTTCCCACCCCTCTCCTTTGTCAGACGTTTCGCTTATATGGCATTTTATAATGTTTACCTTTTTTTCTTGAATTTCTACGATGATTCCAGGAATGTTGAAGAATCATCTCCAACTCAAATTCTCCAGGACTTCTTCGATGAATCCTTATTAATAAAGTTCTTAGTTTTAGCATTTATTTTTTAAATGCATTCCCTGGGCATTTTCGGACATGTCAAGAAGTCTTTTCTCTTCGGAGTTTAGGTTGCTGTTAGCTTCCCAGTGATGGTCTCATAGTGCGGTGTTTAATTTTTCCTTTCCTTCAGCAATTTTACTAATGAAACGATCTCAGAGATTTCTGGAATCTTTTTTATCCCCACTTCTGGGCAATGACCTTGCAAAAATAAGCTTTTCTGTAAAATCTTAAACTTTCTATTTCTTCTCTAAAGTTTTTTTATCTTGCACATTTTTCTGTAGGTTGTTGAATGTTTTTCATTTCCAGTTGTTTCATCCCAGTTTACACCCTCCTCTCCCTTGTCCAACGTTTCACTTATATGGCATTTTATAATATTTACCTTTTTTTCTTGAATTTCTACGATGATTCCAGTGATATTGAAGAATCATCTCCATCTCAACTTCTCCAGGACTCCTTCGATGAATCCCTATTAATAAAGTTCTTAGTTTTAGCATTTATTTTTTAAATGCATTCCCTGGGCATTTTCGGACATGTCAGGAAGCCTTTTCTTTGCGGAGTTAAGTTTGATGTTAGCTCCCCAGTGATGGTCTCAAAATGCGGTGTTTAATTTTTCCTTTCCTTCAGCAATTTTACTACTGGAACGATATCAGAGATTTCTGGAATCTATTTTATCCCCACTTCTGGGCAATGACCTTGCAAAAATAAGCTTTTCTGTAAAATCTTAAACTTTCTATATCTTCTCTAAAGTTTTTTTATCTTGCACATTTTTCTGTAGGTTGTTGAATGTTTTTCATTTCCAGTTGTTTCATCCCAGTTTTCACCCTCCTCTCCTTTGTCCAACGTTTCGCTTATATGGCATATTATAATGTTTACCTTTTTTTCTTCAATTTCTACGATGATTCCAGTGATATTGAAGAATCATCTCCATCTCAACTTCTCCAGGACTCCTTCGATGAATCCCTATTAATAAAGTTCTTATTTTAGCATTTTTTTTAAATGCATTCACTGGGCATTTTCGGACATGTCAAGAAGTCTTTTCTCTTCGGAGTTTAGGTTGCTGTTAGCTTCCCAGTGATGGTCTCATAGTGCGGTGTTTAATTTTTCCTTTCCTTCAGCAATTTTACTAATGAAACGATCTCAGAGATTTCTGGAATCTTTTTTATCCCCACTTCTGGGCAATGACCTTGCAAAAATAAGCTTTTCTGTAAAATCTTAAACTTTCTATTTCTTCTCTAAAGTTTTTTTATCTTGCACATTTTTCTGTAGGTTGTTGAATGTTTTTCATTTCCAGTTGTTTCATCCCAGTTTACACCCTCCTCTCCCTTGTCCAACGTTTCACTTATATGGCATTTTATAATATTTACCTTTTTTTCTTGAATTTCTACGATGATTCCAGTGATATTGAAGAATCATCTCCATCTCAACTTCTCCAGGACTCCTTCGATGAATCCCTATTAATAAAGTTCTTAGTTTTAGCATTTATTTTTTAAATGCATTCCCTGGGCATTTTCGGACATGTCAGGAAGCCTTTTCTTTGCGGAGTTAAGTTTGATGTTAGCTCCCCAGTGATGGTCTCAAAATGCGGTGTTTAATTTTTCCTTTCCTTCAGCAATTTTACTACTGGAACGATATCAGAGATTTCTGGAATCTATTTTATCCCCACTTCTGGGCAATGACCTTGCAAAAATAAGCTTTTCTGTAAAATCTTAAACTTTCTATATCTTCTCTAAAGTTTTTTTATCTTGCACATTTTTCTGTAGGTTGTTGAATGTTTTTCATTTCCAGTTGTTTCATCCCAGTTTTCACCCTCCTCTCCCTTGTCCAACGTTTCGCTTATATAGCATTTTATAATGTTTACATTTTTTTCTTGAATTTCTACGATGATTCCAGGGATGTTGAAGAATCATCTCCAGCTCAACTTCTCCAGGACTTCTTCGATGAATCCCT
The DNA here is from genome assembly GCF_947563725.1 of Argiope bruennichi. Taxonomy (NCBI): domain Eukaryota; kingdom Metazoa; phylum Arthropoda; class Arachnida; order Araneae; family Araneidae; genus Argiope; species Argiope bruennichi. Next base: position 58,152,154 of record NC_079157.1, on the reverse strand, counting down.
ATTAATAAAGTTCTTAGTTTTAGCATTTATTTTTTAAATGCATTCCCTGGGCATTTTCGGACATGTCAAGAAGTCTTTTGTCTTCGGAGTTTAGGTTGCTGTTAGCTTCCCAGTGATGGTCTCATAGTGCGGTGTTTAATTTTTCCTTTCCTTCAGCAATTTTACTAATGGAACGATCTCAGAGATTTCTGGAATCTTTTTTGTCCCCACTTCTGGGCAATGACCTTGCAAAAATAAGCTTTTCTGTAAAATCTTAAACTTTCTATTTCTTCTCTAAATTTTTTTTATCTTGCACATTTTTCTGTAGGTTGTTGAATGTTTTTCATTTCCAGTTGTTTCATCCCAGTTTTCCCACCCCTCTCCTTTGTCCAACGTTTCGCTTATATGGCATTTTATAATGTTTACCTTTTTTTCTTGAATTTCTACGATGATTCCAGGGATGTTGAAGAATCATCTCCAACTCAACTTCTCCAGGACTTCTTCGATGAATCCCTATTAATAAAGTTCGTAGTTTCAGCATTTATTTTTTAAATGCATTCCCTGGGCATTTTCGGACATGTCAGGAAGCCTTTTCTTTGCGGAGTTAAGTTTGACGTTAGCTCCCCAGTGATGGTCTCAAAATGCGGTGTTTAATTTTTCGGTTCCTTCAGCAATTTTACTACTGGAACGATCTCAGAGATTTCTGGAATCTTTTTTGTCCCCACTTTTGGGCAATGACCTTGCAAAATGAAGGTTTTCTGTAAAATCTTTATCTTTCTATTTCTTCTCTAAAGTTTTTTTTATCTTGCACATTTTTCTGTAGGTTGTTGAATGTTTTTCATTTCCAGTTGTTTCATCCCAGTTTTCACCCTCCTCTCCCTTGTCCAACGTTTCGCTTATATGGCATTTTATAATGTTTACCTTTTTTTCTTGAATTTCTACGATGATTCTAGGGATGTTGAAGAATCATCTCGAACTCAACTTCTCCAGGACTTCTTCGATGAATCCCTATTAATAAAAATCTTAGTTTTAGCATTTATTTTTTAGATGCATTCACTGGGCATTTTCGGACATGTCAAGAAGTCTTTGCTCTTCGGAGTTATGTTTGATGTTAGCTCCCCAGTGATGGTCTCAAAATGCGGTGTTTAATTTTTCCGTTCCTTCAGCAATTTTCCTACTGGAACGATCTCAGAGATTTCTGGAATCTTTTTTGTCCCCACTTATGGGCAATGACCTTGCAAAAATAAGCTTTTCTGTAAAATCTTAAACTTTCTATTTCTTCTCTAAAGTTTTTTTATCTTGCACATTTTTCTGTAGGTTGTTGAATGTTTTTCATTTCCAGTTGTTTCATCCCAGTTTACACCCTCCTCTCCCTTGTCCAACGTTTCACTTATATGGCATTTTATAATATTTACCTTTTTTTCTTGAATTTCTACGATGATTCCAGTGATATTGAAGAATCATCTCCATCTCAACTTCTCCAGGACTCCTTCGATGAATCCCTATTAATAAAGTTCTTAGTTTTAGCATTTATTTTTTAAATGCATTCCCTGGGCATTTTCGGACATGTCAGGAAGCCTTTTCTTTGCGGAGTTAAGTTTGATGTTAGCTCCCCAGTGATGGTCTCAAAATGCGGTGTTTAATTTTTCCTTTCCTTCAGCAATTTTACTACTGGAACGATATCAGAGATTTCTGGAATCTATTTTATCCCCACTTCTGGGCAATGACCTTGCAAAAATAAGCTTTTCTGTAAAATCTTAAACTTTCTATATCTTCTCTAAAGTTTTTTTATCTTGCACATTTTTCTGTAGGTTGTTGAATGTTTTTCATTTCCAGTTGTTTCATCCCAGTTTTCACCCTCCTCTCCTTTGTCCAACGTTTCGCTTATATGGCATATTATAATGTTTACCTTTTTTTCTTCAATTTCTACGATGATTCCAGTGATATTGAAGAATCATCTCCATCTCAACTTCTCCAGGACTCCTTCGATGAATCCCTATTAATAAAGTTCTTATTTTAGCATTTTTTTTAAATGCATTCACTGGGCATTTTCGGACATGTCAAGAAGTCTTTTCTCTTCGGAGTTTAGGTTGCTGTTAGCTTCCCAGTGATGGTCTCATAGTGCGGTGTTTAATTTTTCCTTTCCTTCAGCAATTTTACTAATGAAACGATCTCAGAGATTTCTGGAATCTTTTTTATCCCCACTTCTGGGCAATGACCTTGCAAAAATAAGCTTTTCTGTAAAATCTTAAACTTTCTATTTCTTCTCTAAAGTTTTTTTATCTTGCACATTTTTCTGTAGGTTGTTGAATGTTTTTCATTTCCAGTTGTTTCATCCCAGTTTACACCCTCCTCTCCCTTGTCCAACGTTTCACTTATATGGCATTTTATAATATTTACCTTTTTTTCTTGAATTTCTACGATGATTCCAGTGATATTGAAGAATCATCTCCATCTCAACTTCTCCAGGACTCCTTCGATGAATCCCTATTAATAAAGTTCTTAGTTTTAGCATTTATTTTTTAAATGCATTCCCTGGGCATTTTCGGACATGTCAGGAAGCCTTTTCTTTGCGGAGTTAAGTTTGATGTTAGCTCCCCAGTGATGGTCTCAAAATGCGGTGTTTAATTTTTCCTTTCCTTCAGCAATTTTACTACTGGAACGATATCAGAGATTTCTGGAATCTATTTTATCCCCACTTCTGGGCAATGACCTTGCAAAAATAAGCTTTTCTGTAAAATCTTAAACTTTCTATATCTTCTCTAAAGTTTTTTTATCTTGCACATTTTTCTGTAGGTTGTTGAATGTTTTTCATTTCCAGTTGTTTCATCCCAGTTTTCACCCTCCTCTCCCTTGTCCAACGTTTCGCTTATATAGCATTTTATAATGTTTACATTTTTTTCTTGAATTTCTACGATGATTCCAGGGATGTTGAAGAATCATCTCCAGCTCAACTTCTCCAGGACTTCTTCGATGAATCCCTATTAATAAAGTTCTTAGTTTTAGCATTTATTTTTTAAATGCATTCCCTGGGCATTTTCGGACATGTCAAGAAGTCTTTTGTCTTCGGAGTTTAGGTTGCTGTTAGCTTCCCAGTGATGGTCTCATAGTGCGGTGTTTAATTTTTCCTTTCCTTCAGCAATTTTACTTATGGAACGATCTCAGAGATTTCTGGAATCTTTTTTGTCCCCACTTCTGGGCAATGACCTTGCAAAAATAAGCTTTTCTGTAAAATCTTAAACTTTCTATTTCTTCTCTAAATTTTTTTTATCTTGCACATTTTTCTGTAGGTTGTTGAATGTTTTTCATTTCCAGTTGTTTCATCCCAGTTTTCCCACCCCTCTCCTTTGTCCAACGTTTCGCTTATATGGCATTTTATAATGTTTACCTTTTTTTCTTGAATTTCTACGATGATTCCAGGGATGTTGAAGAATCATCTCCAACTCAACTTCTCCAGGACTTCTTCGATGAATCCCTATTAATAAAGTTCGTAGTTTCAGCATTTATTTTTTAAATGCATTCCCTGGGCATTTTCGGACATGTCAGGAAGCCTTTTCTTTGCGGAGTTAAGTTTGACGTTAGCTCCCCAGTGATGGTCTCAAAATGCGGTGTTTAATTTTTCGGTTCCTTCAGCAATTTTACTACTGGAACGATCTCAGAGATTTCTGGAATCTTTTTTGTCCCCACTTTTGGGCAATGACCTTGCAAAATGAAGGTTTTCTGTCAAATCTTTATCTTTCTATTTCTTCTCTAAAGTTTTTTTTATCTTGCACATTTTTCTGTAGGTTGTTGAATGTTTTTCATTTCCAGTTGTTTCATCCCAGTTTTCACCCTCCTCTCCCTTGTCCAACGTTTCGCTTATATGGCATTTTATAATGTTTACCTTTTTTTCTTGAATTTCTACGATGATTCTAGGGATGTTGAAGAATCATCTCGAACTCAACTTCTCCAGGACTTCTTCGATGAATCCCTATTAATAAAGTTCTTAGTTTTAGCATTTATTTTTTAGATGCATTCACTGGGCATTTTCGGACATGTCAAGAAGTCTTTGCTCTTCGGAGTTATGTTTGATGTTAGCTCCCCAGTGATGGTCTCAAAATGCGGTGTTTAATTTTTCCGTTCCTTCAGCAATTTTCCTACTGGAACGATCTCAGAGATTTCTGGAATCTTTTTTGTCCCCACTTATGGGCAATGACCTTGCAAAATGAAGGTTTTCTGTAAAATCTTTATCTTTCTATTTCTTCTCTAAAGTTTTTTTATCTTGCACATTTTTCTGTAGGTTGTTGAATGTTTTTCATTTCCAGTTGTTTCATCGCAGTTTTCACCCTCCTCTCCCTTGTCCAACGTTTCGCTTATATGGCATTTTATAATGTTTACCTTTTTTTCTTGAATTTCTACGATGATTCTAGGGATGTTGAAGAATCATCTCCAACTCAACTTCTCCAGGACTTCTTCGATGAATCCCTATTAATAAAGTTCTTAGTTTTAGCATTTATTTTTTAGATGCATTCACTGGGCATTTTCGGACATGTCAAGAAGTCTTTGCTCTTCGGAGTTTAGGTTGATGTTAGCTCCCCAGTGATGGTCTCAAAATGCGGTGTTTAATTTTTCCGTTCCTTCAGCAATTTTACTACTGGAACGATCTCAGAGATTTCTGGAATCTTTTTTGTCCCCACTTTTGGGCAATGACCTTGCAAAATGAAGGTTTTCTGTAAAATCTTAATCTTTCTATTTCTTCTCTAAAGTTTTTTTATCTTGCACATTTTTCTGTAGGTTGTTGAATGTTTTTCATTTCCAGTTGTTTCATCCCAGTTTTCACCCTCCTCTCCCTTGTCGAACGTTTCGCTTATATGGCATTTTATAATTTTTACCTTTTTTTCTTGAATTTCTACGATGATTCCAGGGATGTTGAAGAATCATCTCCAACTCAACTTCTCCAGGACTTCTTCGATGAATCCCTATTAATAAAGTTCTTAGTTTTAGCATTTATTTTTTAAATGCATTCCCTGGGCATTTTCGGACATGTCAGGAAGCCTTTTATTTGCGGAGTTAAGTTTGATGTTAGCTCCCCAGTGATGGTCTCAAAATGCGGTGTTTAATTTTTCCGTTCCTTCAGCAATTTTACTACTGGAACGATCTCAGAGATTTCTGGAATCTTTTTTGTCCCCACTTTTAGGCAATGACCTTGCAAAATGAAGGTTTTCTGTAAAATCTTAATCTTTCTATTTCTTCTCTAAAGTTTTTTTATCTTGCACATTTTTCTGTAGGTTGTTGAATGTTTTTCATTTCCAGTTGTTTCATCCCAGTTTTCACCCTCCTCTCCCTTGTCCAACGTTTCACTTATATGGCATTTTATAATATTTACCTTTTTTTCTTGAACTTCTACGATGATTCTAGGGATGTTGAAGAATCATCTCCAACTCAACTTCTCCAGGACTTCTTCGATGAATCCCTATTAATAAAGTTCTTAGTTTTAGCATTTATTTTTTAGATGCATTCACTGGGCATTTTCGGACATGTCAAGAAGTTTTTGCTCTTCGAAGTTTAGGTTGATGTTAGCTTCCCAGTGATGGTCTCATACTGCGGTGTTTAATTTTTCCGTTCCTTCAGCAATTTTACTACTGGAACGATCTCAGAGATTTCTGGAATCTTTTTTATCCCCACTTTTGGGCAATGACCTTGCAAAAATAAGCTTTTCTGTAAAATCTTAAACTTTCTATATCTTCTGTAAAGTTATTTTTATCTTGCACATTTTTCTGTAGGATGTTGAATGTTTTTCATCCCCAGTTGTTTCATCCCAGTTTTCCCACCCCTCTCCTTTGTCCAACGTTTCGCTTATATGGCATTTTATAATGTTTACCTTTTTTTCTTGAATTTCTACGATGATTCCAGGGATGTTGAAGAATCATCTCCAACTCAACTTCTCCAGGACTTCTTCGATGAATCCCTATTAATAAAGTTCTTAGTTACAGCATTTATTTTTTAAATGCATTCCCTGAGCATTTTCGAACATGTCAGGAAGCCTTTTCTTTGCGGAGTTAAGTTTGATGTTAGCTCCCCAGTGATGGTCTCAAAATGCGGTGTTTAATTTTTCCGTTCCTTCAGCAATTTTACTACTGGAACGATCTCAGAGATTTCTGGAATCTTTTTTGTCCCCACTTTTAGGCAATGACCTTGCAAAATGAAGGTTTTCTGTAAAATCTTAATCTTTCTATTTCTTCTCTAAAGTTTTTTTATCTTGCACATTTTTCTGTAGGTTGTTGAATGTATTTCATTTCCAGTTGTTTCATTCCAGTTTTCACCCTCCTCTCCATTGTCCACCGTTTCGCTTATATGGCATTTTATAATGTTTACCTTTTTTTCTTGAATTTCTACGATGATTCTAGGGATGTTGAAGAATCATCTCCAACTCAACTTCTCCAGGACTTCTTCGATGAATCCCTATTAATAAAGTTCTTAGTTTTAGCATTTATTTTTTAGATGCATTGACTGGGCATTTTCGGACATGTCAAGAAGTCTTTGCTCTTCGAAGTTTAGGTTGATGTTAGCTTCCCAGTGATGGTCTCATAGTGCGGTGTTTAATTTTTTCCTTTCCTGCAGCAATTTTACTACTGGAACGATCTCAGAGATTTCTGGAATCTTTTTTATCTCCACTTTTGGGCAATAACCTTGCAAAAATAAGCTTTTCTGTAAAATCTTAAACTTTCTATATCTTCTGTAAAGTTTTTTTTATCTTGCACATTTTTCTGTAGGATGTTGAATGTTTTTCATCCCCAGTTGTTTCATCCCAGTTTTCCCACCCCTCTCCTTTGTCCAACGTTTCGCTTATATGGCATTTTATAATGTTTAAATTTTCTTCTTAAATTTCTACGATGATTTCAGTGATGTTCAAGAATCATCTCCATCTCAACTTCTCCAGGACTTCTTCGATGAATCCCTAGTAATAAAGTTCTTAGTTTTAGCATTTATTTTTTAAAGCATTCCCTTGGCATACTCAGAGATGTCAGGAAGCCTTTTCTCTTAGGATTTAAAGTTGGTGTTAGCTTCCCAGTGATGGTCTCATAGTGCGGTGTTTAATTTTTCGTTTCCTTCCGCAATTTTCTTCTGGAACGATCTCAGAGATTTCTGGAATCTTTCTTATCGTTACGTTTTGGCAATGACCTTGCAAAATGAAGGTTTTCTGTAAAATCTTAATGTTTCTATTTCATCTCTAAAGTTTTTTTTATCTTGCACAATTTTCTGTATTTTGTTGAATGTTTTTCATCCCCAGTTGTTTCGTCACAAATTTCACCCCCCTCTCCGTTGTCCACCGTTTCGCTTATATGGCATATTATCATGCTTACCTTTTTTTCTTGAATTTCTACGATGATTTCAGGGATGTTGAAGAATCATCTCCATCTCAACTTCTCCAGGACTTCTTCGATGAATCCCTAGTAATAAAGTTCTTAGTTTTAGCATTTATTTTTTAAATGCATTCCCTTGGAATTCTCAGAGATGTCAGGAAGCCTTTTCTCTTAGGATTTAAAGTTGGTGTTAGCTTCCCAGTGATGGTCTCATAGTGCGGTGTTTAATTTTTCCTTTCCTTCCTCAATTTTCTTCTGGAACAATCTCAGAGATTTCTGGAATCTTTCTTATCGTTACTTTTTGGCAATGACCTTGCAAAATGAAGGTTTTCTGTAAACTCTTAATGTTTCTATTTCATCTCTAAAGTTTTTTTTTATCTTGCACAATTTTCTGTATGTTGTTGAATGTTTTTCATTACCAGTTGTTTTGTCACAAATTTCACCCCCCTCTCCGTTGTCCATTGTTTCGCTTATATGGCATATTATAATGCTTACCTTTTTTTCTTGAATTTCTACGATGATTTCAGGGATGTTCAAGAATCATCTCCATCTCAACTTCTCCAGGACTTCTTCGATGAATCCCTAGTAATAAAGTTCTTAGTTTTAGCATTTATTTTTTAGATGCATTCACTGGGCATTTTCGGACATGTCAAGAAGTCTTTGCTCTTCGGAGTTATGTTTGATGTTAGCTCCCCAGTGATGGTCTCAAAATGCGGTGTTTAATTTTTCCGTTCCTTCAGCAATTTTACTACTGGAACGATCTCAGAGATTTCTGGAATCTTTTTTGTCCCCACTTTTGGGCAATGACCTTGCAAAATGAAGGTTTTCTGTAAAATCTTTATCTTTCTATTTCTTCTCTAAAGTTTTTTTATCTTGCACATTTTTCTGTAGGTTGTTGAATGTTTTTCATTTCCAGTTGTTTCATCGCAGTTTTCACCCTCCTCTCCCTTGTCCAACGTTTCGCTTATATGGCATTTTATAATGTTTACCTTTTTTTCTTGAATTTCTACGATGATTCTAGGGATGTTGAAGAATCATCTCCAACTCAACTTCTCCAGGACTTCTTCGATGAATCCCTATTAATAAAGTTCTTAGTTTTAGCATTTATTTTTTAGATGCATTCACTGGGCATTTTCGGACATGTCAAGAAGTCTTTGCTCTTCGGAGTTTAGGTTGATGTTAGCTCCCCAGTGATGGTCTCAAAATGCGGTGTTTAATTTTTCCGTTCCTTCAGGAATTTTACTACTGGAACGATCTCAGAGATTTCTGGAATCTTTTTTGTCCCCACTTTTGGGCAATGACCTTGCAAAATGAAGGTTTTCTGTAAAATCTTAATCTTTCTATTTCTTCTCTAAAGTTTTTTTATCTTGCACATTTTTCTGTAGGTTTTTGAATGTTTTTCATTTCCAGTTGTTTCATCCCAGTTTTCACCCTCCTCTCCCTTGTCGAACGTTTCGCTTATATGGCATTTTATAATTTTTACCTTTTTTTCTTGAATTTCTACGATGATTCCAGGGATGTTGAAGAATCATCTCCAACTCAACTTCTCCAGGACTTCTTCGATGAATCCCTATTAATAAAGTTCTTATTTTTAGCATTTATTTTTTAAATGCATTCCCTGGGCATTTTCGGACATGTCAAGAAGTCTTTGCTCTTCGAAGTTTAGGTTGATGTTAGCTTCCCAGTGATGGTCTCATAGTGCGGTGTTTAATTTTTTCCTTTCCTGCAGCAATTTTACTACTGGAACGATCTCAGAGATTTCTGGAATCTTTTTTATCTCCACTTTTGGGCAATGACCTTGCAAAAATAAGCTTTTCTGTAAAATCTTAAACTTTCTATATCTTCTGTAAAGTTTTTTTTACCTTGCACATTTTTCTGTAGGATGTTGAATGTTTTTCATCCCCAGTTGTTTCATCCCAGTTTTCCCACCCCTCTCCTTTGTCCAACGTTTCGCTTATATGGGATTTTATAATGTTTAAATTTTCTTCTTAAATTTCTACGATGATTTCAGTGATGTTCAAGAATCATCTCCATCTCAACTTCTCCAGGACTTCTTCGATGAATCCCTAGTAATAAAGTTCTTAGTTTTAGCATTTATTTTTTAAATGCATTCCCTTGGAATTCTCAGAGATGTCAGGAAGCCTTTTCTCTTAGGATTTAAAGTTGGTGTTAGCTTCCCAGTGATGGTCTCATAGTGCGGTGTTTAATTTTTCCTTTCCTTCCGCAATTTTCTTCTGGAACAATCTCAGAGATTTCTGGAATCTTTCTTATCGTTACTTTTTGGCAATGACCTTGCAAAATGAATGTTTTCTGTAAACTTTTAATGTTTCTATTTCATCTCTAAAGTTTTTTTTTATCTTGCACAATTTTCTGTATGTTGTTGAATGTTTTTCATCCCCAGTTGTTTTGTCACAAATTTCACCCCCCTCTCCGTTGTCCACCGTTTCGCTTATATGGCATATTATCATGCTTACCCTTTTTTCTTGAATTTCTACGATGATTTCAGGGATGTTCAAGAATCATCTCCATCTCAACTTCTCCAGGACTTCTTCGATGAATCCCTAGTAATAAAGTTCTTAGTTTTAGCATTTATTTTTTAAATGCATTCCCTTGGCATTCTCAGAGATGTCAGGAAGCCTTTTCTCTTAGGATTTAAAGTTTGTGTTAGCTTCCCAGTGATGGTCTCATAGTGCGGTGTTTAATTTTTCCTTTCCTTCCGCAATTTTCTTCTGGAACGATCTCAGAGATTTCTGGAATCTTTCTTATCGTTACTTTTTGGCAATGACCTTGCAAAATGAAGGTTTTCTGTAAAATCTTAATGTTTCTATTTCATCTCTAAAGTTCTTTTTATCTTGCACAATTTTCTGTATGTTGTTGAATGTTTTTCACCCCCAGTTGTTTCGTCACAAATTTCACCCCCCTCTCTGTTGTCCACCGTTTCGCTTATATGGCATATTATAATGCTTACCTTTTTTTCTTGAATTTCTACGATGATTTCAGGGATGTTCTAGAATCATCTCCATCTCAACTTCTCCAGGACTCTTCGATGAATCCCTAGTAATAAAGTTCTTAGTTTTAGCATTTATTTTTTAAATGCATTCCCTTGGCATTCTCAGAGATGTCAGGAAGCCTTTTCTCTTAGGATTTAAAGTTGGTGTTAGCTTCCCAGTGATGGTCTCATAGTGCGGTGTTTAATTTTTCCTTTCCTTCCGCAATTTTCTTCTGGAACGATCTCAGAGATTTCTGGAATCTTTCTTATCGTTACTTTTTGGCAATGACCTTGCAAAATGAAGGTTTTCTGTAAAATCTTAATGTTTCTATTTCATCTCTAAAGTTTTTTTTATCTTGCACAATTTTCTGTATGTTGTTGAATGTTTTTCATCCCCGGTTGTTTCGTCACAAATTTCACCCCCCTCTCCGTTGTCCACCGTTTCGCTTATATGGCATATTATCAGGCTTACCTTTTTTTCTTGAATTTCTACGATGATTTCAGGGATGTTCGAGAATCATCTCCATCTCAACTTCTCCAGGACTTCTTCGATGAATCCCTAGTAATAAAGTTCTTAGTTTTAGCATTTATTTTTTAAATGCATTCCCTTGGCATTCTCAGAGATGTCAGGAAGCCTTTTCTCTTAGGATTTAAAGTTGGTGTTAGCTTTCCAGTGATGGTCTCATAGTGCGGTGTTTAATTTTTCCTTTCCTTCCGCAATTTTCTTCTTAAACGATCTTAGAGATTTCTGGAATCTTTCTTATCGTTACTTTTGGGCAATGACCTTGCAAAATGAAGGTTTTCTGTAAAATCTTAATGTTTCTATTTCATCTCTAAAGGTTTTTTTAACTTGCACAATTTTCTGTATGTTGTTGAATGTTTTTCATCCCCAGTTGTTTCGTCACAAATTTCACCCCCCTCTCCGTTGTCCATTGTTTCGCTTATATGGCATATTATAATGCTTACCTTTTTTTCTTGAATTTCTACGATGATTTCAGGGATGTTCAAGAATCATCTCCATCTCAACTTCTCCAGGACTTCTTCGATGAATCCCTAGTAATAAAGTTCTTAGTTTTAGCATTTATTTTTTAAATGCATTCCCTTGGCATTCTCAGAGATGTCAGGAAGCCTTTTCTCTTAGGATTTAAAGTTGGTGTTAGCTTTCCAGTGATGGTCTCATAGTGCGGTGTTTAATTTTTCCTTTCCTTCCGCAATTTTCTTCTTAAACGATCTTAGAGATTTCTGGAATCTTTCTTATCGTTACTTTTGGGCAATGACCTTGCAAAATGAAGGTTTTCTGTAAAATCTTAATGTTTCTATTTCATCTCTAAAGGTTTTTTTAACTTGCACAATTTTCTGTATGTTGTTGAATGTTTTTCATCCCCAGTTGTTTCGTCACAAATTTCACCCCCCTCTCCGTTGTCCATTGTTTCGCTTATATGGCATATTATAATGCTTACCTTTTTTTCTTGAATTTCTACGATGATTTCAGGGATGTTCAAGAATCATCTCCATCTCAACTTCTCCAGGACTTCTTCGATGAATCCCTAGTAATAAAGTTCTTAGTTTTAGCATTTATTTTTTAAATGCATTCCCGTGGCATTCTCAGAGATGTCAGGAAGCCTGTTCCCTTCGGAGTTAAACTTGATGTTAGCTTCCCAGTGATGTTCTCGTTCAGTGTTTAATTGAAATTCTATTGAATTCTAGAATTGAAATAAGAATTCAATTCTTTAATTGAAACTTTCTATTTCTTCTCGATTTTTTTTTTTTTTTTTTTTTTTTTTTGCGCATTTTTTTGGATATTTTCGAATTTCTGTCATTCCCAGCTGTAGTTGATCTTCGTTGTCCAACGTTTGCCTATTAGCTCGGATTCACATTTTTACATTCTTTTTTCTTGAAATTCTATTTTTACAATGATTCAACGATGTTATGGAAGCTTCTCCATCCCAACCCTTTCATGACTTCCATAGTTCTAATAAATGAGTATTACTTCAGTTTTTATTTTTAGCATTTTTTAAATGCATTCCTGGAACATTTTCAGAAATGTCACAAAATCCTTTGCATTGATTGTTATTGTTGGTCTTGGCTATGATGATCTGTTTGTGCAATGTTTAATTTTTGCGCTTATTCTATAAAATACTTCTAAACATTTTCAAAGATGTTGTAGAATTTTTTTTCATACCCTCCTTCAAAATGCCATTGCATGATAGCTTTTTTTTTTTTTTTTTTTTTGTAATATCTTCATTATATTTTATCTGTAAAAATGATGTTTTTATATTTCTTTCATCTTTCTTCTTTGCATATTTTGATGGTTCTTATGGATTGTTTTTCTTTTCTATTTATCCATTTTTCCATTTTCTTCCTCTGTTAAATTCTATTTTTAGAACCACTTTAGGGATGTCATTGCCCCATTTTAATCCCGCTTTTTAAATGATTTTCGTACTCCTCTGATTGCCTTTTTGTCCTATGATTGCACAATGTTATTGATCACTAGTTTGAAAGAGTATCACGAAGAACTGTAAAGGTTCTTTCCTTTTTCTTCATTAGAGGTACTTTTTATAATGGCATATTTATTTGCAATGAGATTTGATTAGGCATATTGTATAAAGGTCATTCATCAAATATATTTTACCAATAAATCTGTTCTTATAATTTTTCTATAAATATGCGCTATTTATTCGATTTTTTTTTCTTATTTCTTCAGGAATCTTCTTTTAAGCTTTCTGAATTTTCGCCTGAAGAATGGCAGTTCTTTTTCTTTTAGTTTTATTTCCCGCTCTTTCTGCCAGTTTACAAATACTTCAGTATATTTGTGTTTGTATATGGGCTGTTCCTCCTCTTCCACTTCTTGAATAGTTGTGAGAGTGGGTTCAAATTTTAACTGGTGTCTTATTTTCATATAATTTTGATGCTGGCGTGCCCAAAATGACATAGACGAAAAATGTAAAAATTTGTGAAAATTATCTTCGTTGGAGACATTTGAGCATGGAAGGGTTTGAGTTTTTTTGTTTACGTTTTTTATGCCAGCGGGAATTTGAACAGCTTGATTTTTAGTAACTTTTGCTTCAGTTTGTGCAGAGGCATCCAGTTTAATCCGTTTTTCCTTTTCATTTTTGATTTTCTTCAATAATTCATCATATTTATTTCGTTCTTTGGCCAATAAAATAAATAAATAGCAACAAATAGTAACAGGCAAGCAATAGAATATTTCTCCGGATATCACAAATTTGAACAACCACCATAACCATGGCAGTACTACTGGGAATGCTGTAATTACAGCTGCCTCCATTTTAAGTCGCCTACAACTTCCGGTCTTTAAAAATAAATTATAATTCCCTTAAAAGTGATGTGAATCACGGAACTCACGCAAAAATAGCGTCGCAAGTTGTTTTTCACAAAATATTTCTTCAATATAAATATCCGCACAGTAAAGTCATAAACTCACTTTTCTATTTTGAAACTGATAATAAACGAATATTCGTTTATTGTTAATTTACATTGATTGTAACAATAGTGCAATAATTGCAATTTAACAGTGATGTCCTTACTGTTAGTTGATAGTATTGTTAAATCGCAATTGTTGCATTACTCATTCCAGTCGCTTTTAGTGAAATACTGCTTCTGAAGAGTATATATTTCATATTTGGATGCTTTGTTTAGAAATATTGTCGCCAGAAACTAAACATTTTTCAATTGCCGTCTGAGATAGGGTATCGTAAATTCAAAATTCGATATAACTATTAACAAATAAAACAAGGAAACAAAAACTTCAAAAACATATTCGAAATTTGCATACACACCATTAAATTTATAGATTCATTTGAATAAATAAATTAAATTGATTTGAAATTTCAATAACTTTAGACATTTGAAATTTCAAGACATAAAAAAACCAGTAATTTTTAATTTATTTGTTATAAATAATTTTCTTTTTTTTAAAAAAACTTTTTTCTTTAACATCGCATATTTCATTTTTGTAATGTTAGAAAGAAATTTTGTGATAGATCTCTTAATTTCTTCTGCAAGTACAAGATGTTTAACATTTCGCTAAGATATTGGATCCCAATAATAAAAGAATGTTTATGTACATAGAATCCTTAATTTTAAAGCTGATTAACTAATTTAAATGACTGTATGATTTTTCTTTTGTTCTTAGAGACAAATCAATCCATAGTTACAAACTGCGCTCGAGTGATATTTTAGATACCAGCTATAAATATGTAATATCTTATTTATACAGATAGCAAAAATAACTGCTGTTATTGAAAGAATCGCCCATAATTAATTTATTTGAGCAGCTGCATTATTAAAGAAAGTAACCAGAAATTTTGCTTTTTGAGGTAAATGAAAATTAATGTGTTTGTATCTCGTGGTACCGCCTTTTTTTAACTCTATAACTAACTCTTTTTAACTCAATTCATTAGGTATTAAATAACACTGACAAAAATCTATAACAGCGGTTCTTAACCTATGGGTCGCGCTGAGTCGAACCAAAAAAGTTAGTAATACACCAAATTTCAGACATTTTAGAAATGGCGACTTGAATAAATATCGACAATCGAAAATGAATGTGATTAACAAGATCAAAAAATATCAGCTGATTAAAAAGCGAGAGCAAAAAAAGTACGTGTGATGATAATAACGGTGAGAACTAAATGCTGGCGAGGGCGTACAAGAGAAGCGCGCCAAATATTTGATCTTGGAGACCGGTTCTACAAAGTGGAATTCATTATGTCAATCTTTTGGTTTTATTCGTTCGCTTTATTTACAAAATATTTAACAGGTAAGCACTTCTAACTTGAGAATGATTTTAAATACATGCTGATAAAAAAAAACGATATCTGTAATTTATGATATAATTTGATACATTTCAGCGCATTTTAGTTGTTTTAAAGTCAAAATGGATGGGGAACTCTTTCCCAGCGCGGAGCGTCACATTTTCTGCCTTTTACAATAATGCCAAGTTGGGGTGAACATAGTATAGGAGGTGTTGGTAATACGCACGCCATTGCTTTGCGTGCGCGCAGACTCAGTAAGCTCTCTGTCAAAAACTCGTTTCTAAATTGTAATTGTAAAGAATTGTAATTACTTGTAAAAAAATTGTAATCACCCTAATAATGGCAAAACGTGAATACAAGGAAGCATTTTTAGAATTAGGTTTTACTTGCATTTATAACCGAGGAGTGAACAAGCCGCAATGCGTGTTGTGCAGTGAAATATTAAGTAATGAATCGATGAAACCGAACAAACTTAAAAGACATTTTGATGCAAAACATAAAAATTTTTCCTTTGAGGGAAAAGATCGTACTTTTTTCGAAAGAAAAGAAGCCCATTTAAAAAGACAGCGTTTGGATGCACCAAGTAGTAGTGGTTTTATAAATTCTGCCAAACAAGCTACACTTGCTTCTTTTCATGTGACTTAGCATATTGCAAGACAATTTATGTCGCGGCTTTAAAAGGTTAAGAACCACTGATCTATAATATTGCTTCCCAGAAAATTTGTTTCCTGGTATCTCCTGAAAGAAAGTTTTACAAATACCTATAGCGGATGCTGAAAGTCCAACCTTAGCGACAAACTTGGCGAATTTGTTGGCAAAAATAAAGTACCTATTATATTCAAGAATCTCTATAATAACTGCATGAGGGCTGGAATTCATGCTTTTGTTCTATGAACTCTATATGCTTTGTCACAACCCTATAGAATCCAGAGAGGCGAAGTCATTTGAATCAAGAGACATAAGTGGTTGAGCTACCCTATTATGAGTATTGATCAATTGCGAGTTCATTCTGTACGCTTTCTGCTGTTATGGTTTTTTTTATTACTAACTAGCTGTCTTTGGCGACCAGCCGGTTCGCCAATCTCAATGCTCGCTAAAATTTTAATAATTAAATATTTTATGTAACTCCTATTTTAATAGCTTTTTCATCAAAATATTTTAAAGCTGCAAATTTTGATAGCCATACAATTCATTCATATTATAAAGGCCTTCAGCCATAACGTAATATGCATCTACCTAATTTTCTGTTAGCTCCCGTAGAATGTATACTTTAAATTAAAGTGGAAAAATGGTTAAATTGCGATTTATATAAGAAATTTTTTTACTAAAACGAAGCATTTTTTTTAAATATGAGTACTGAAAACAGAGTCGCTGAGTATTTAAACCTTATGGGCACTTAAGAATATCTTTCTTAATTTTTGTAATATCTCAAGAAGTTTTCTACAAATTTTTTTCAGATTCATCGTGAACAGATCAATTAATTAACAATGCTTAGTTTTAAATGCATGAAACTCTACGAAAATAAATAGAATCATTTGAAATAATCGGACGGAAATATGTTAAGCCTTCAAAACCAAGTCAGTATCAGTTGAAAATAGAGTTGTCAGCAATCAGAACAATGCGCATGCGAGAATTTTCAACGGCAATTAAGGTAACGCAAATGCGTGAATTTTCTACGCCAATTGGGGTAACGCTACACAGATTAAAAATTTTTTATTTCCTTTATTCTATTTTAATTCAAAAGTATTTCAGAATGAACCTGAAAGATCGATTCATTAACAATGTTTAATTTTAAAAGCATCAAACATTAAGAAAATAAACAGAATCGTTTGAAATAATCGGCCGAAAATATGTTAAGCCTATTCTCAATAGCGTGGGGGAAAAAACTGAAGCCTTACTCATTTGGCGGTGGGGAAATGAAAAGATTTTTTGGTGGGAAAGTTAGTTTTTAATTAATAATTAAAATTCTAATTAAAAATTCAAAAAAGGGACCCCAGGTGCACTTTCCCGACCTTCAAGGTATGCATGTGCCAAATTTTGGTAACTATAGGTCGAATGAGCGCCTGTAGAGCGCCAACACACACACACACACACACACACACATTGAGCTTTATATAAGTATAGATTTGCTGTGCCGTTTGTGTACACCTCATCTATGTTTTCCTTTCCCGTATTCGTGCAGAGTAAACATGTGTTATCCATTACTGATGCTGTTGGAGTTTTTCACCGTATATTCCCTGGGACTTTTGTATAATCTGTAATAATATTTATTACAGAAACTGACCGTTTAATTTTATCCATAATTCTATTCATAAGAAAGAGAAAAAACTCTATAATTCTATTCATAAGAAATTTACCGAGTATAATTGAATTAAGTTATTACACATATGAATTATTATATTTAATAATTCATATGTGAATTATTAAATTAATCGAAATTATAATTCGATAGACGGTCATTCCTTTGCCAAATTTAATAAAATCTACGTTTTATATTATAATCCTGTATATCATATTTTATCTTTCTAGTTCCTTGCATTTTATAGTTAATGAGTTCACTTATGCTGTAACAGCCAAAAAGGCAAATTTCCTCAGAATGGATTTCTGAGTACCAAACTTGTTCCAAATTAATAGTATCAAAAGAAAAAAAATATATAGACTGCAGCATTTATTATTAAAATCCCAGACTTAAATTAAACATACTGTTCCGAATTTTTATTTTGATTGTTCACATAATTTTTGGCGTGAATGTAACAATTTTTACTGAATTTGTGCCACGAGTATACATTTTGAACACCCTTTTTCCAACAATTCAAGATCTAAATCTAAAACGGATCAATAATTCTATTTATAGGAACGCGTCCCCAGTTTCATTGATTCAAGTTATTTCATTTGTGAGTTGCTGCCGTTAATCGGAATTTCAGAGCGATAGACGGTCACTATTTGATTCCGAATTTAATAAAAACGGACATTTTAGATTCTAAACCTGCCGATTTGAGGGGAGTATCTCTGGGTTCTTGAATTCAAAGTTCTTAACCACCGGACATAACAGGTGAATTTGGATAAATGGCTTTGCGGTTAGATTATTCCATAAATGGTTTTGCTTTGATAATAAAAGATAATGTTCAAGAGATTAATTAGTTACTAAAAAAATCAGGAATAATAAAGAAAAAAAAAAAAGAATTTTCATGGGAAATTTTTTCGGCAAATTCGGTCCAGAATCGAGACGATGTGATTCCAAAAATTATATCGTATTTTATCTATCTAGTTTTTTTATATTTTATAGTTACCATCCTCATTTATTTTGCAGCAGCCAGAAAGACAGATTTTCATAGAATAGGTTTCATAGAATGGGTTTTCAGGAATATTTTTTCGGCAAATTCGATTCAGAGTCAAGTCGATGTGATTCCAAAAATTATATCGTATTTTATCTATCTAGTTTTTTACATTTTATAGTCATCGAAGTCACTTATTCTGCAGCAGCCAGAAAGACATTTTTTCATAGAATAGGTTTCATAGAATGGGTTTTCATAAATATTTTTTCAGCAAATTCGGTCCAGAGTCAAGTCAATGTGATTCCAAAAATTATATCGTATTTTATTTCTCTAGTTTTTTACATTTTATAGTTATTGAGTTCATTTATTCTACAGCAACCAGAAAGACAGATTTTCATAGAATGGGTTTTCATGAATATTTTTTCGGTAAATTCGGTCCAGAGTCAAGTCAATGTGATTCCAAATATTGTACCGTATTTTATCTTTTTTGCATTTTATAGTTATTGAGTTCACTTATTCTACAGCAATCAGGAAGACAAATTTTTATAGAATAGGTTCATAGAATGGGTTTTCATGAATATTTTTTCGGCTGAGAATATTCGATCCAGAGTCAAGTCGATGTAATTCCAAAAATTATATCGTATTTTATTTATCTAGATTTTTTTTTTTTTACATTTTATAGTTACCATGTTCACTTATTTAGCAGCAGCCAGAAAGGCAGATTTTCATAGAACAGGTTTCTTTGAATGGATTTTCATGAATATTTTTTCGGCAAATTCGGTCCAGAGTCAAGTCGATGTAATTCCAAAATTTATATCGTATTTTATTTACCTAGTTTTTTTTTTACATTTTATAGTTATTGAGTTCATTTATTATACAGCAACCAGAAAGACAGATTTTCTTAGAATAAGTTTCATAGAATGGGTTCCCATGAATATTTTTTCGGCAAATTCGGTCCAGAGACAAGTCGATGTAATTCCAAAAATTATATCGTATTTTATTTATCTAGTTTTTTACATTTTATAGTTATTGAGTTCGTTTATTCTACAGCAACCAGAAAGACAGATTTTCATAGATGGGTTTTCATATTTTTTTCGGTAAATTCGGTCCAGAGTCAAGTCAATGCGATTCCAAAAATTATACCACATTTTTTCTTTTTACATTTTACAGTTATTGTGTTCACTTATTCTGCAGCAGCCAGAAAGACAGATTTTCATAGAATGGGTTTTCATGAATATTTTTTCGGCAAATTCGGTCCAGAGTCAAGTCGATGTGATTCCAAAAATTATATCGTATTTTATTTATCTAGTTTTTTTTACATTTTATAGTTATTGAGTTCATTTATTCTACAGCAACCAGAAAGACAGATTTTCATAGCATGGGTTTTCATGAATATTTTTTCGGTAAATTCGGTCCAGAGTCAAGTCAATGCGATTCCAAAAATTATACCATATTTTATCTTTTTACATTTTATACTTATCGAGTTCAATTATTCTGCAACAGCCAGAAAAGCAAGATTTTCGTAGAATGGGTTTTCATGAATATTTTTTCGGCAAATTCGGTCCAGTGTCAAGTCGATGTGATTCCAAAAATTATATTATATTTTATCTATCTACATTTTTTTTTACATTTTATACTTGTCGAGTTCAATTATTCTGCAGCAGTCAGAAATGTAAGATTTTCGTAGAATGGGTTTCGCTCAAAATTTAAGGCATCAATAAATTTAGATGTAATTCCATACATCAAATTTCATCATTTTAGATCAATTATATTTTGAGTTATAGTATTCATAGACAAACTGACAAACATAATGGAAATAATGTTTTTCAGACATAGGGAGATATGAGACTTTATGAAACTTGGAAATCTAAATTTCGAATTTTTTTACGATTTAATTACTTCCTCTATATTTCGTATACGCGAAAGTAAAAATAAATATAAAATTTTATTACAGTACATTTCATGTATTCAATTTCATTAAATTTTGAAACTTCATTTTTTTTTTTTTTTTTTTTTTGAGAATTGTACGATTATGAATCATTGCTGAAAATTCTGAATGATCTTCATCTTTACTCAGATCATCTCTTACACTCAGATTTTAGACTATAACGTCAATATATTTTAGTATTTTGTACACTTTTGTCCCATAAAAAATAGGAGTTAATGAATTAAATTTGTCCCTTAAGAATAAAATAAAGAGAGAATAAACATAGAACGCAAAATTTATTATCGGAATACCAGATTTAAATTAAACAATAAATTTAAAATATTATCCTGAATTTTTTATTTTAAGTGTTCAGTGAAATTCCAGATTTTTCATAATTTTATTGCTGCATTTAAAATTTGTAGCTACAAGCTGCAAGGCTGTGCTTTCTTATTCTTTTTCTATGAGAAATAGTTTAATAATGTTTGAATCTCATTTTATGGAATTTCCTTTTTTTCAAAATTCGAAACAATGTAAAGTTTTGAACTTTAGCGGCATGAGCTGTTGATCCTATGGTACATCTTCTGCTAAGAATATGTCTAAGAAATAATTTTTGCATTTATATCCACCATTTTTTTCCCAAGGAATCAACATTAGCACAAGATTTATTTAGAGAATTATTTTCGGAAGCAGGTTTCCAAATAATTGATATAATTATTTTAGAATTGGTGCATAAATTGTTTTCAGCTAATGTAATTACATTTTTCTGTAACTTTTCGTCTTTAGTTTGATTTATCGAGAGCTGGAGAATCTTAACTCAATCCTCGTTTGAAAACTCTTCCTTTTTTTTTTTTTTTTTTTTTTTTTTTTTACAATGGTCTGATATTCAATAATTATAAAACAATCGATTTCCATCAGCGGACAAATTAGAAAAATAATTATAATTTGCAATAATTAGCTTAACCCTTTAAAGGGCAATTTTTTCTAGTCATATTATGTCTAAATATTTTTAGGCTTGAAATTAGAATAAGAAAAGGGATTCATTTAGCTTATTAGATAAATTTAATTTGATTAGTTAATTAATTTGGTTAATGAATAATTAAGTAACAAATCAAGACACATCATTTTGTGTGAGAAAAAGAACTGAAGCATTTAAGTCTGTCTTTCTAAAAAAATTAGTCAGAACTTATGCCAACCTACATAATTCCATACAAAGATTGATAAATTTGGTGGGAAGCATACTTCCCACGGCCTTAGAAAGGGTAAATCTTAAAATTGAAAAAGGATTCATGGCCTCCTAATTTTGAGGTATAACATAAATTACATCATCATTTGTCAATAATTCAAGCTTAAATATTGAGTTGTTTTGATTATGGGATTGCATCAGATTGTTTCGATTTTTTTTTTTTTTTTTTTTTTTTTTTTGCGCAGGAGTTATGGTGTTGCTCAAGAATCGTCTGTGCTTGACCAAACCAGAGATAAAATCATATCAATGTAAAACAGTAAAAAAGCAAGTAAAAAATACAAAAATAAATAAATAAAATGAGTTTATAAAATTTTAAGAATTTCTAAAATGCGAAAAGCTGAAGAGGAGGTTCTTATCAATTAAGAAAGATAAAAGAATGTTAAGCTTTTGAAGAAATTGCAAATTGCTGTATATTGAAATTAGGAACATTATGAGATTATATATTGGACAGACATGGTTCTTTATTATGGGACAGGGGAAAAGGGTGCATAATATTTCTTTAATTTGAAGATGTTGGTAAAAGCGTTTGAATAGTTTAGATTTCGTTTTTTTGCGGTTACAAAATCTAATTTGCTCTCAAATCAAATCAAATTTGAGATTGTCAAGAGTTTGATTTGTGAGATCCGAGTGCATCCAAATCTTTGTAGTATAATTATATGACATACGAAAACATTTATTCCTTTTTATTGTTTGGTTGTTCACATGAATTTAATCTGTGCATGACACATGATAGAAAATCGTTAATTTTGACGGACTAATTGTATGTCAGGACCAGAAAACTATAATTACAGACGTATTGATGCTTTACAATGATCTGCGTATACGATAGAAATATATTTTGAAGAGTGAAAATGTCCATTGCGAGTATTTTTTAAGATTTAAAAAAATGCTTAGATGTGTAAAAATGTGTTTAAAAAATGTGTATTTTTTGAGATTTAAAAAAATATTTTAAGCATACTTTTTAATAATAGTCTTCGTTATAAATGAAATTTAGAATAATTTTCATATTTAATACAAATATTTTATCCTGGATTTGTTTTGCGTTACTGTAATTAAAAGTATAAAAATTTGGCAATTTTTTTAAATAAATAACGTGCAACTAAAATGGTAGTTAGAATATGTCCTTCTATAAAACATATCACTAATATTTTTTGTTTGTTTGTTGGTATTAGAAAAAAGACGTAACTTTGACTTATTTCAGGAGTATGCAATTTTGAAATTCTTTTTTTCATTTATGCATTTTTAAACACTTCTGATTTTTTTTCCTAATATAATAAAATATTTTATTATTTTTTAGGCTTCAAGGTCGATTTTATTTTAATGCTGCTGCACATTTTTTTTTATTATTATTGAATCAGTGGATAAAACTTGTTAATAATATTATGAACACTTACACACTATAACTCAAAGAATTCCTATGTTAAATGATTTCATTTATTTTATATACAATCTTTATTATAAGAATCTTTTGAATAAGTATAATAGTATTCATATATATATATATATATATATATATATTTAGGTAAAGATAAATCCTTTACTTCAAATTTTAGATCAGATAATAGAGGAAATTGAGCTAATGCATATCGAGATGCAAAGATTAAGTATAAGGCTTCTAAAATAGTATGAATAATTTGCCTTTTAATATTTTGAGAACATAACTCGCGGAATCAGCAAGACCAAGCTACGCATTAAAGAAAAAATTTTGAACATATTGTTCTCACAAATTGCAGTTGTTATTATTGCGGGGAATCTACATTAAAATGAATTCATCACACTATCGTTGATAGTTTCAAACGTGTAATGTGAATTATTAATATGATCATTCAAGAAAAATTTTGATAGAAAGATAAAACTTGCAAACGATTTGCAATAAGTTTGGTTTAAATGCACTATTACTGTGAATTTCCAAGTCAGTTTCAATGATTGGTTTAGTATCTGTCCAGTAGAAACGCCTATAGCTATTCATTAATAATGAGAATCTGATATCTAATTATTATCATTATTTCACTTTGAAAGCCAAGTTCGTTTGATTTCTTAAATGCTAAAAAAATAATAATGCGCATTGAAAAGAAAATAAAAATTTATTTAAAAGCATTTTTTACAAATAAAAAGAAAATTATAGAAAAATTTTAATTAAATAAAAATAAAAAAAAGTTTCGGAATTTATATATGCAAATAAAAATGATTTGACATTAAAATTATGAAGTTCAACATTTTCTTTTTCTTCAACTGTGCCTCTGGAAACAGGTGCCTGAAACACAAATATATTAGAAATCTTCCATGGAGTTTATTTTGGTTCTACTTCAAACTTCTTCTTCAAAATCGAAATAAGGAATTCAAACTGTCTTCTTTCTCTTTAATTTTTTAATCATTTGCAGGAATAGTGAGGAATTGTTTCATCCTCCGTAGAAGAGGATTTTCATATTCTTAAGGTTGCGTTTAAATGCAAATTCAACTGTGCCTCCAGAAACAGGTGCCTGAAATAAAAATATAATTGAAATTTTCGAAGGAGTTTATTTTGGTTCTACTTCAAATGTCTTCTTCAAAATCCAAGTAAGGAATTTAAACTTCTTTCTCTCTCTTTCATTTTATAATCATTTGCAGGAATAGTGAGGAATTGTTTCATCCCCCGTAGAAGAGGATTTTCATATTCTTAGGATTGCGTTTAAATGCAAATTCAACTGTGCCTCCAGAAACAGGTGCCTGAAATAAAAATATAATTGAAATTTTCGAAGGAGTTTATTTTGGTTCTACTTCAAATGTCTTCTTCAAAATCCAAGTAAGGAATTTAAACTTCTTTCTCTCTCTTTCATTTTATAATCATTTGCAGGAATAGTGAGGAATTGTTTCATCCCCCGTAGAAGAGGATTTTCATATTCTTAGGATTGCGTTTAAATGCAAATTCAACTGTGCCTCCAGAAACAGGTGCCTGAAATAAAAATATAATTGAAATTTTCCAAGGAGTTTATTTTGGTTCTACTTCAAATGTCTTCTTCAAAATCCAAGTAAGGAATTTAAACTTCTTTCTCTCTCTTTCATTTTATAATCATTTGCAGGAATAGTGAGGAATTGTTTCATCCCCCGTAGAAGAGGATTTTCATATTCTTAGGATTGCGTTTAAATGCAAATTCAACTGTGCCTCCAGAAACAGGTGCCTGAAATAAAAATATAATTGAAATTTTCGAAGGAGTTTATTTTGGTTCTACTTCAAATGTCTTCTTCAAAATCCAAGTAAGGAATTTAAACTTCTTTCTCTCTCTTTCATTTTATAATCATTTGCAGGAATAGTGAGGAATTGTTTCATCCCCCGAAGAAGAGGATTTTCATATTCTTAAGATTGCGTTTAAATGCAAATTCAACTGTGCCTCCAGAAACAGGTGCCTGAAATAAAAATATAATTGAAATTTTCCAAGGAGTTTATTTGGGTTCTACTTCAAATGTCTTCTTCAAAATCCAAGTAAGGAATTTAAACTTCTTTCTCTCTCTTTCATTTTATAATCATTTGCAGGAATAGTGAGGAATTGTTTCATTCCCCGTAGAAGACGATTTTCATATTCTTAAGATTGCGTTTAAATGCAAATTCAACTGTGCCTCCAAAAACAGGTGCCTGAAATAAAAATATAATTGAAATTTTCCAAGGAGTTTATTTTGGTTCTACTTCAAATGTCTTCTTCAAAATCCAAGTAGGGAATTTAAACTTCTTTCTCTCTCTTTCATTTTATAATCATTTGCAGGAATAGTGAGGAATTGTTTCATCCCCCGTAGAAGAGGATTTTCATATTCTTAAGATTGCGTTTAAATGCAAATTCAACTGTGCCTCCAGAAACAGGTGCCTTAAATAAAAATATAATTGAAATTTTCCAAGGAGTTAATTTTGGTTCTACTTCAAATGTCTTCTTCAAAATCCAAGTAAGGAATTTAAACTTCTTTCTCTCTCTTTCATTTTATAATCATTTGCAGGAATAGTGAGGAATTGTTTCATCCCCCGTAGAAGATGATTTTCATATTCTTAAGATTGCGTTTAAATGCAAATTCAACTGTGCCTCCAGAAACAGGTGCCTGAAATAAAAATATAATTGAAATTTTCCAAGGAGTTTATTTGGGTTCTACTTCAAATGTCTTCTTCAAAATCCAAGTAAGGAATTTAAACTTCTTTCTCTCTCTTTCATTTTATAATCATTTGCAGGAATAGTGAGGAATTGTTTCATCCCCCGTAGAAGAGGATTTTCATATTCTTAGGATTGCGTTTAAATGCAAATTCAACTGTGCCTCCAGAAACAGGTGCCTGAAATAAAAATATAATTGAAATTTTCGAAGGAGTTTATTTTGGTTCTACTTCAAATGTCTTCTTCAAAATCCAAGTAAGGAATTTAAACTTCTTTCTCTCTCTTTCATTTTATAATCATTTGCAGGAATAGTGAGGAATTGTTTCATCCCCCGTAGAAGAGGATTTTCATATTCTTAGGATTGCGTTTAAATGCAAATTCAACTGTGCCTCCAGAAACAGGTGCCTGAAATAAAAATATAATTGAAATTTTCCAAGGAGTTTATTTTGGTTCTACTTCAAATGTCTTCTTCAAAATCCAAGTAAGGAATTTAAACTTCTTTCTCTCTCTTTCATTTTATAATCATTTGCAGGAATAGTGAGGAATTGTTTCATCCCCCGTAGAAGAGGATTTTCATATTCTTAGGATTGCGTTTAAATGCAAATTCAACTGTGCCTCCAGAAACAGGTGCCTGAAATAAAAATATAATTGAAATTTTCGAAGGAGTTTATTTTGGTTCTACTTCAAATGTCTTCTTCAAAATCCAAGTAAGGAATTTAAACTTCTTTCTCTCTCTTTCATTTTATAATCATTTGCAGGAATAGTGAGGAATTGTTTCATCCCCCGAAGAAGAGGATTTTCATATTCTTAAGATTGCGTTTAAATGCAAATTCAACTGTGCCTCCAGAAACAGGTGCCTGAAATAAAAATATAATTGAAATTTTCCAAGGAGTTTATTTGGGTTCTACTTCAAATGTCTTCTTCAAAATCCAAGTAAGGAATTTAAACTTCTTTC
Source organism: Argiope bruennichi (assembly GCF_947563725.1). Lineage (NCBI taxonomy): Eukaryota > Metazoa > Arthropoda > Arachnida > Araneae > Araneidae > Argiope > Argiope bruennichi. The sequence continues at coordinate 58,125,556 of NC_079157.1, read as the reverse complement.
TCTCTCTTTCATTTTATAATCATTTGCATGAATAGTGAGGAATTGTTTCATTCCCCGTAGAAGACGATTTTCATATTCTTAAGATTGCGTTTAAATGCAAATTCAACTGTGCCTCCAAAAACAGGTGCCTGAAATAAAAATATAATTGAAATTTTCCAAGGAGTTTATTTTGGTTCTACTTCAAATGTCTTCTTCAAAATCCAAGTAGGGAATTTAAACTTCTTTCTCTCTCTTTCATTTTATAATCATTTGCAGGAATAGTGAGGAATTGTTTCATCCCCCGTAGAAGAGGATTTTCATATTCTTAAGATTGCGTTTAAATGCAAATTCAACTGTGCCTCCAGAAACAGGTGCCTTAAATAAAAATATAATTGAAATTTTCCAAGGAGTTAATTTTGGTTCTACTTCAAATGTCTTCTTCAAAATCCAAGTAAGGAATTTAAACTTCTTTCTCTCTCTTTCATTTTATAATCATTTGCAGGAATAGTGAGGAATTGTTTCATCCCCCGTAGAAGATGATTTTCATATTCTTAAGATTGCGTTTAAATGCAAATTCAACTGTGCCTCCAGAAACAGGTGCCTGAAATAAAAATATAATTGAAATTTTCCAAGGAGTTTATTTGGGTTCTACTTCAAATGTCTTCTTCAAAATCCAAGTAAGGAATTTAAACTTCTTTCTCTCTCTTTCATTTTATAATCATTTGCAGGAATAGTGAGGAATTGTTTCATCCCCCGTAGATGATGATTTTCATATTCTTAAGATTGCGTTTAAATGCAAATTCAACTGTGCCTCCAGAAACAGGTGCCTTAAATAAAAATATAATTGAAATTTTCCAAGGAGTTTATTTTGGTTCTACTTCAAATGTCTTCTACAAAATCCAAGTAAGGAATTTAAACTTCTTTCTCTCTCTTTCATTTTATAATCATTTGCAGGAATAGTGAGGAATTGTTTCATCCCCCGTAGAAGAGGATTTTCATATTCTTAAGATTGCGTTTAAATGCAAATTCAACTGTGCCTCCAGAAACAGGTGCCTGAAATAAAAATATAATTGAAATTTTCCAAGGAGTTTATTTGGGTTCTACTTCAAATGTCTTCTTCAAAATCCAAGTAAGGAATTTAAACTTCTTTCTCTCTCTTTCATTTTATAATCATTTGCAGGAATAGTGAGGAATTGTTTCATCCCCCGTAGAAGACGATTTTCATATTCTTAAGATTGCGTTTAAATGCAAATTCAACTGTGCCTCCAGAAACAGGTGCCTGAAATAAAAATATAATTGAAATTTTCCAAGGAGTTTATTTGGGTTCTACTTCAAATGTCTTCTTCAGAATCCAAGTAAGGAATTTAAACTTCTTTCTCTCTCTTTCATTTTATAATCATTTGCAGGAATAGTGAGGAATTGTTTCATCCCCCGTAGAAGACGATTTTCATATTCTTAAGATTGCGTTTAAATGCAAATTCAACTGTGCCTCCAAAAACAGGTGCCTGAAATAAAAATATAATTGAAATTTACCAAGGAGTTTATTTTGGTTCTACTTCAAATGTCTTCTTCAAAATCCAAGTAGGGAATTTAAACTTCTTTCTCTCTCTTTCATTTTATAATCATTTGCAGGAATAGTGAGGAATTGTTTCATCCCCCGTAGAAGAGGATTTTCATATTCTTAAGATTGCGTTTAAATGCAAATTCAACTGTGCCTCCAGAAACAGGTGCCTGAAATAAAAATATAATTGAAATTTTCGAAGGAGTTTATTTTGGTTCTACTTCAAATGTCTTCTTCAAAATCCAAGTAAGGAATTTAAACTTCTTTCTCTCTCTTTCATTTTATAATCATTTGCAGGAATAGTGAGGAATTGTTTCATCCCCCGAAGAAGAGGATTTTCATATTCTTAAGATTGCGTTTAAATGCAAATTCAACTGTGCCTCCAGAAACAGGTGCCTGAAATAAAAATATAATTGAAATTTTCCAAGGAGTTTATTTGGGTTCTACTTCAAATGTCTTCTTCAAAATCCAAGTAAGGAATTTAAACTTCTTTCTCTCTCTTTCATTTTATAATCATTTGCAGGAATAGTGAGGAATTGTTTCATTCCCCGTAGAAGACGATTTTCATATTCTTAAGATTGCGTTTAAATGCAAATTCAACTGTGCCTCCAAAAACAGGTGCCTGAAATAAAAATATAATTGAAATTTTCCAAGGAGTTTATTTTGGTTCTACTTCAAATGTCTTCTTCAAAATCCAAGTAGGGAATTTAAACTTCTTTCTCTCTCTTTCATTTTATAATCATTTGCAGGAATAGTGAGGAATTGTTTCATCCCCCGTAGAAGAGGATTTTCATATTCTTAAGATTGCGTTTAAATGCAAATTCAACTGTGCCTCCAGAAACAGGTGCCTTAAATAAAAATATAATTGAAATTTTCCAAGGAGTTAATTTTGGTTCTACTTCAAATGTCTTCTTCAAAATCCAAGTAAGGAATTTAAACTTCTTTCTCTCTCTTTCATTTTATAATCATTTGCAGGAATAGTGAGGAATTGTTTCATCCCCCGTAGAAGATGATTTTCATATTCTTAAGATTGCGTTTAAATGCAAATTCAACTGTGCCTCCAGAAACAGGTGCCTGAAATAAAAATATAATTGAAATTTTCCAAGGAGTTTATTTTGGTTCTACTTCAAATGTCTTCTTCAAAATCCAAGTAAGGAATTTAAACTTCTTTCTCTCTCTTTCATTTTATAATCATTTGCAGGAATAGTGAGGAATTGTTTCATCCTCCGTAGAAGAGGACTTTCATATTCGTAAGATTGCGTTTAAATGCAAATTCTAATTTTCATGTTAAATTTATTTAACCTTTCAGAGATTTTATGTAATCGTTTGCATATCGCTTGTTATTATTAATCTTTACCTCCCTGTATAGTTTTTTACTCGTTCTGCAAGTGATTTCAGAGATGTTATAGAATCTTTCTCATCCCTCCTTTTTGGCGATGGCCTTGCAAATGTAGCCTCTATTGGAAAATCATAAGCTTTGTATTTTTGTTTCAAATTTTTTTCTTTCACATCTTCATGGCTGTTGTGGAATGTTTTCGATCTCATATATAGTATATCTCTGCTGTCCAACTTTTGCCGTTTAGGGCAGATTCTAATATTTACATTTCTCCTAGAAGTTCAAGGATGTTGTGGAATCAGTTACATCCCAATTCTTTCACGATTTTCGCAGTCCGATGAATGCCTAATACCAATTATTAAAATTCTTAGTTTTAGCATTTCCTTTTTAAAAGGCTTTCTTAGAACTTTTTCAGAAATTTCATAAATCTTCTGTATTTATAGTTTTTGTTATTTTAAGTTCCCAATGATGACTTTTGAATATAGTGTTTAATTTTTGTACACATTCTTTAATTGTACTTCTGAAACGACTTCAGAGGTATTGTGAAATCTCTGTCATCCATACTTTAGGTAATGAATGACCTTGGAAAAATGAATTATTTTGTAAAGTCTAATTCTTTCTATTTCTTCTCTAAATTTTTTCTAGCACCATTTTATAGATGTTGTAGAATGTGTTTGATCTCAGTTATAATATTTTCGCTGTCCAACGTTTGTATCTTAGTGTAGATTATAATATTTACATTTTCTTCTTAAAATTTAGTTTTTATGATGATTCTAAGGATATTGTGGAATCACTCCCATCCTGACTCTTTCATTACCTTCGCAGTCGGATGAATGTACATTGTTAGAGATTTCATCATTCATCAGAGAATCTTTTGTATTCACAGTGATTCTCTACTTCCCTATGATTTTCTCTTAGTACAATGTTTAATTTTTGCAAGCCATTCTGCAATCGTATTTCTGGAACGATTTAAGAGATCTTGTGGTATCTTCGCCATCCTCACTTTTGGGCGATGGCCTTGCAAATATAGTCTCTATTGAAAAATCATTATTTTGCTAATTGTTTTCCAAATTTTTCTCTTACAAAATTTTATGGCTGTTGTGAAATGTTTTTCATCCCTAGTTATAATAGTTCTCCGGTATCCAACATTAGCCATTTAAGGCAGATTCAGATATTTCCATTTTTTTTCAATTGAAATTCTCCGGTAATTTCAAGAATGTTATGGAATCATTTCCATCCCGATTCTTTCATGATCGTCGCAATTGGATGAATGCCTATTACTACATTCCTCAGTTTTAGAAGTTCTTTTTTAAAATGCTTTCCTGGGACATTTTCAGAAATTTCATGAAATATTTTGTATTCGCAGTGTTTGTTGATGTTAACTTACCAATAATAACTTAACTAACTTAAAATTGAGTTAAATTTTTTGCACCCCTTCTTCAATAGTACCTTTAGAACAATATCAGAGATATTGTAGAATCTTTTTGTCCTGATGCTTTTGGCAATGGCCTTGCAATAATAGACATTTGTAAAATCTTATATATATTATTTTTATGTCTCTTCTGCAAATTTTTATTGCGCATTTCTATAGCTATTATTGATTGTTTTGTACACCAGTTATGGCAAATTTTCATTATTCATTTTTTCCTTTAAAAACACATAAAGTTCTTTTCCCCTTTAAATACTATTTTTGATGCCATTTTATAGTTACCGTCGTCTCGTTTACATCCCGATTTCTTTCGTGATCTTCGTATTCCTATGATTTTCTTTTATTAGAATTTTTATTTTTTATATATATTTTTTGGAAATTCTATTCCTGGAATAGTTACGAACTTGTCGTAGAGGTTTTTTTTGTACCATCAGTTACTGATAATCATTGTTCTCTATTGGTGCTTTTTCAATGATTTTTTTTTCTGTTTTTACCCTTATTCATTAAGTTGTATTGTTTCAAGATGTTTTATAATGTCTTCACATATTTTTACCTTATTTTTTTCGCTTTCTGGTTGTTTTTGCTTGCTTTGTGACAATTGATTTTTTTGTGTGTGCAGTCTTAACCTTTAGTTCTCCAATTTTCATCTTTTATAAGAATCCTTTTTTCACGAATCTTAGAGTTTTTTTACAACCCTGTTCTTCGCTGTCCGATCTTTGCAGTTTTGTGCTGTACCTAACTGTTTCAGTTTTTTTAATGGAATTTTATGCATTTCCAATTCTTACGAGCTCGACATTCGATTGATTGCATTTAATGTATATCTTGATTTTTGCATTTAAATTTTATTTCATGAAATTTCATTATTCATTCATTTTTTCATTCAGGCAATTGGATTCTTATTTATCCTTTATTGAAGACTTGCATCATCCATTGAACTCCTTTCATTGCAATTTTAAATTTCTCATACAAATTTTTTTTATATTTCAGTTTTCGAATTATTTTCAGGGATATTGTGGAATAATTCACATTTTTTATTGGTGATCATCGCAGTTCAATGAGTGAATTCGAGTGAATTTTTCTTCTAGAAATTCTCTTTCTTACTTTTTTCTTGAAATTCGTTAATTTTTATATTTCTTCACTATATTTATTTATCTTTTAAAAAAATGCTGTAGAAACCCTCGCGTTCCTTTAATATTAATATCCTATTCTACAAATCTAAATGAATTTTTTTTTAAGAAACGTGTTTTTAATTTTTGCTTTTTTTTTCTCTTAATTTTCATTTCTTTGTCTTCCTGCAATATTTTATTTTCTCAATTTGCAGGACATTCCATCGTCTGTTATTTACCTTCATTCCGTGATATTCTTAATTTTTCTGTTTCTCCTTCATTTTTTTTCTTCAGCTTTTGCTTGCATTTGTGTTATTAATTATTTTAAAAATCGGTGCTTTATAACGCCAATGAATATGTAATGGCAATTATTTAGATTTTGTAAATATTTCGTAGTTTTCATTTTCTAATAGTATTTTGTAATAAACGTGGCTTTCATCTTCAGATTCAAACAAGTGTTTTCGTAAAATATTTCTTGTTACTCAGATTATACATTGTTTTTTAAAATAAAGGTTGAAACACATCTTATGATATTATAAATGAACTTCATTCAGAAAATTCCTTTTTTTTCCTATCATTTAGGTTCAGTCGTAAGTTTAAAGACTTGATTCTTGTAAAGTAGTGAAAAGCCTTTCTTTCTCTATACTATCTATTTGTTTACGCGCAATATTATTAATCACCAGTTTGAAAGAGTATTATGAAGAATTGTAAAGGTTCTTGCCTTTTTCTTCGTTCAAGAGTTTTTTTATAATGGTATATTTGTTTGTAATGAGATTTGATTATGCATATTGTATAGAGGTCATTCATCAAATACATCCGTACCAATAAATCTGTTCTTATAATTGTTCTATAAATACGCGCCATTTATTCGATTTTTTTTTCTTATTTTTTCAGGAGTCTCCTTTTAAGTTTTCGGAATTTCCGCCGGAAGAAAGGCAGTTCTTTTTCTTTTAGTTTTATCTCCCGCTCTTTCTGCCAGTTGACAAATATTTCGGTGTATTTATGCTTATATTTCGGCTGTTCCTCTTCTTCCACTTCTGGAATAGTAGTAAGAGTGGGTTCAAATTTTAACTGGTGTCTTATTTTCATATAATTTTGATACTGACGCGCCCAAAATGAGAGAGACGAAAAATGTAAGAATTGGCGAAAAGTATCTTCGTTGGAGACATTTGAGCATGGAAGGGTTTGAGTTTCTTTGTTTACGTTTTTTATGTCAGCGGGAATTTGAACAGCTTGATTTTTAGTAACTTTTGCTTCAGTTTGTGAGGAAGCATGCAATTGAATACCTTCTCCCTTTTCATTTTTTATTTTCATCAATAATTCATCATATTTATTCCGTTCTTTGACCAATAAAATAAATAAATAGCAGCAAATACTAATAGGCAAGCAATAGAATATTTCTCCGAATATCACAAATTTGAACGACCACCATAACCAAGGCAGTACTACTGCCCATACTGTAATTACAGCTGCCTCCATTTTAAATCACTTAGGACTTTAGTTCTTTAAAAATAAATTATAACTCACTTAAAAGTGACGTTATTCAAGATATTCACTCTCAAATGATGTCGCAAATTCACGCAAAAATAGCTTCAGAAATGGTTTTTCGTGAAATAATATTCCGATATAAATATACGCACAGCAAAGACACAAACTTACTTTTCTAGTTTTAAACTGGTAATAATGGAATATTCATTCTGTTGATTTATATTGATTGTAACAGTAGCACAATAATTACGATTTCACAATGATTTATTTATTGCTAGTTCATGTTATTTTTTAATCACAATTATTACAATCTACATTCCGATGCTGTTTAGTGAAATACTGTTGTGAAACAGGATACATTTTCTATATGGAGGATTTGTTTAGAAATACTGTTTAGAAAAACAAAATGTTTTTGAATGCTATTATTCGGTATTGCGGAGATCATAGGGTGTCTTGGATTTAAAATTCAATGAATAAAATGAGCAAGCATAAACTTTACAAAAATAAACTAAATTGCAAACACGCGACTAAATTATAAATCAAAAGTACATAGATCCTAAGTACATAGATTCTTTTGAAAAAATAAATTAAAACTAATTGAAATTTCAATAACGTTCAAAAATAGCAACTTCAAGACAATTATAAAAAGTAATTATTAATTTAGTTTTTGTAAATAATATTCTTCTTGAATAGCATTTGTTTAAATTCGCATGTTTTATATTTGTAATATTATGATCGATCTCGCAGTTACTACTTCAAGAATTAGAGATTTGAAATCTTATAATTTTCAAAAATTAATTAATTAATTAATTTAAATGTTTATATTTCTTCCCGTTTACAAATAAATCAATCCGTTCTAACAAATTTAGCCCTTAACTGGGGAGGTGAAATTTTAGAACTTAACTAGGGAGGTGCGGTCTACGAGACCGCATTTCATTTACACTCAAATTAAATTTTCTAATGAATGTATTAGTATGAAAAACTGCCAATATATTTTGCAGATATTTTTCTTGATATATAAATATGTTTTAGAAATTTTTCAAAATATATTATCATCGAAAAAAGTAAATGCGTTGGAACATGCATACATTATCTTCTCAAATTACATGTTACAATAAATAATATTCTTTAAAAAACTTATTGCTTTGTACTTTTTAAATCAGATTTATTTTTACAGTGTATAAAGGTATATAGAAGACAATATAATGTAAAATTCAACAATTATATGAAAAATAAAAAAATTGACAATGGCTAAAATTGGCCCTTTTTTATCGACGTGTGACTTTTATAGCACGGTTTTCTAGGGCATTTTAAACATACAGGTTAAGAACTAGTATAAAAATCAACCTATAAATTCTGTATATATATATCTTGATATATTAATATATTTTATAAATTTTTCAAAATACATTATCACTAGAAAAATGAATTATGTTTGAACATACATATCAAAATCAGTTGAATGCGAACTTTCATCGAAAAACTCTTCTGTACAATTATCCTTATCACAAAAATCACTTTCTGTTTCATTTAAAAGTGTCTGGAGCACTGCTTCATAATAGGATCAGTAAATTGGATGATATTTCGGGGCCCAAGTTTTAGCGCCATCTACTAAGCCTTGTTTATCACTGGGACACTAACAGGGAGGTGCGGTTTTAGACACGTCGCTAAAAGAAATAACTGAATTATTTAAAAAACCATGTGCTGAAATCGGTTGAAAAAGTGCAGGTGTATTGATGGTCATGAAACAGGAAGCTACAGGGTCAATCCATTCAATTGAACTGAAAATAGAATAGAGGTGACCGAAAATCCATCGCTAGCGGTCTCACAGACCGCACGTCTCCAGTTAAGGGTTAGTCCTTGTATTATTTTGAATGTGGCCTATAAATATGCGATATTTCATTTATACAGAAAACAAAAGTAATGACTGTTATTGAAGGAACCGCACTTAATTTATTTGTTTGAGAAGCTATATTATTAAAGAAAGTAATTGAGAATATGTTTTGTTTTCAAACAAATGAAATTTAAAGTAATTAAATGATTACATTTTTTGGTTCAGTCGATTTTCGTGGTTTCACTTTCTAATATATGTAGTATAGAGTAAATATAGTAATCGACAAAAAATTCGAATTCGAGATTTTCACAAATCTCCACAATTTAGATCTCCCTGAGTTCAATAAACACATTTTTGGAACATGTCTGTCTGTAAGAAAAATAACAAACACGCTTTGTACTAGATGGATAAAATTTGGTATACGGTCTTTACCAGTGGATGACTTAGCCTAATTAGGGCCCGAGGCAAAAACTTCTTTAAGGCCCCCCTCTGTTTCACTATTTTAGTAATGAAGAACCGTGCATAGAAGCGCATAGAACTTGTCTATGGTATTTTTCGATTTGGGGGCCCCGTATGATGAAGGGGCTTGGGGCAACTACCCCGTATGCCCCTGACTTAGTAGGGCCTTGGTCTTTACACTAAATTTGCAGATTTCTATCAAATCCTGACTATAATCTGTTGAGAGAATAAGTTAACTCTACAACTACAAACCGAAGAGAGCTATATATATAAAATTCTCTACACAGATTTAACATGATCTGTCAAATTTCGAGCCAAATTCAACTACAAGTTAACAGTCTGTCTGTCTGTAATTTCAGGAACATGTAAATGCGATAACTCAAAAATGCAATAACTTAAATATATCAAATTTGATATAGGATTTTGTGGCTATAATTGTAGTTATGTGTCAAATTTGATCCGTTTGAAAAAACACTTCTAAAGTGCAAATTCGATTTTCGGATACTACAATATTAACCGCATGCCATGGCTTAATCGCCGAATATCTCGCCAAGGATAACACGATAGATTCAATAAAAATGCTAAATTCACACCTAAAGTTATTTTTTCATGACTATTTAACGCCAATGCCATTGTAAAGTACTGAAGGACTAGACACTTTGGTGAGATGGCGACAGAAACTAAATTTAGTTGCTGCCGAGTGGCAACGTGGAAAAAGAAGCGTAGAGCGGAATGATGTGGTGTGCGTGAAAAAGAAACACCGGAAGAAATAGCTTATTAAAATTTAAAATGTTTCGTGTTTAAATGTTAGTCTTTGTAAAGTTGTGTTGTTTGTTTGTTTCTTATGGCACTTGCCACGCCCACTGTTACGAAGACAGCGATTTAAGCCTGAGGGGAACGTCTCTTATTTTTTATAGCAGCGCCAACTAGGGCCAAGAGTACGACTTTGCCACTCACGCATCACTCATTCGCTTGCACAACCCCTTTTTACAGGAGGGCACATTCACACATCTCACAGATAGAACAACAGAAGAACAACCATGCCCAAACCGGAACTCGAACCTGGGACGCCCAGATCACGGGGAAGACGCGCTACCCCTATGCCAGGACGCCGGCGTAAAGTTGTGTAATGTAGTAATCGTCTCTATGTGTCAAAAAAGAAATAAACCAATACGGTTTAAAAATCGACCTGTTTCTTTGGAATAATCCACGCTACCATATTACACCACACAAGGCATTCTCTGGCATGACTAGTTTATTAGGGAATATACGAGAAAGTTTTTTGGAGACCACTGTAGATGGTTTAAGTTGTAACTGATATGTAACGCAAAAAAAAAAAAAAAAAAAAAAAAAAAAAAAAAAACGTTAAAGCCTCTTTTTAACTCATTAACTGTTTGTTTGACTGTATAATTTTTAATTTTATTGAGTTTGAGTTGTTAACTGTATTATTAGTATTTCTACTGAAGTATCAACTTAACTGCGACTGTAATACTGAATGCTTTATTTTCTTCAGCTTCGCTTGTATTTTCTTACGCTCATTGCTATTCGAACAATTAAATATTTTGTTATAGTGAAACTCAATTTCCTAAACTAAGTTAATTCCTTATTATCGAATGGATTTTAAAGAAGCGATTGTCTACATTTAATATGGTGATCTTAAATACCGCAACCTTATAGTTGTATATCTAAGCCGTATAGTGGCGAGTTTTAAACGAACTCCAAGCAAGCAACCTCTCGAAAAAGATATCATATGCCGTCATTTAAAGATATCGTACGTAATTTCATATATGTCGTCGTTTAATCAACTAGCAGTGAAAAATCGTTTGTCCTGATGTTGCTGAAATAAGATGTGAAACTCGTAAATGAAATTATTGCCATTTTCCTAAATGATAAACCATATGTTGCATTGAAGAAAAAAAACCTCTCATTGAAGCGAGCAATCGAAATTACGAATTTTACGACAAAACGAAGAACTTGGCGACTCACGGCTATCACACTTACTTGGCGGATATGTACTTAGCCGGAAATACTGTTGGAGAAGTACCCATAGAATCTCTGCGGAATCTCTCTTCCTACAATCACACGCAGCATTATTGGTGCATTTAGCGACGAACTATCTCAATTAGCTGCAATGGCGAACAAAATTCATGATTTAACGGTGTCTCCTCAAATTAATGAGAGATGTAGGGGGCAACAGATACAAAATTCGCCTATAGAAGCTCAAATGGCACAGCTCACTCTACGGGTGTGTTATGCAATGGCGAAGTCGCTAAAAACATGGCAGATTCCCAAATAGACTCCACTCATTCGCAGTCATTCGCGGAGGCGCTACAAGGAGCCTGGAATTAATCTATGTTTTTACCTTACTAATTTTGGCTATAAGGAAAGAAAATGAAATTGCTCATGCTCCTTCGATCACCTAGGAAACCTACTGATCGATTGCGTTTGCGCCATAATTGTGGCCGCCAAGTTAATGGCACCTTTTTGGTCACGACCGAAGTTTAACCCCTTGCTTGGTGCAAGTTTCAAAAATCGCTAACTCGAAAAACCACGGTCTTACGACGTGTTTTTCGGAAGAGGACTCCTCCGAAAACACGGCGCAAGACCGTGGTTTTTGAGAAAAGGATTTTGAAAAAGTAAACAAAATATCAGTGTTAAAAGCTTAAATTTTAAATAATTTATAACATTATTTAAAATTTTAAAACTGAAAAAGAACATTTAAAATCATAGATTTTAGGTAAATTAGATACAAACAAAATAACACATTGTTATTTTTAATAAAGTTTTTTAAGCATTTTTTTTTTCTTCTCAGGGGAGGCTCCGCCCCCTGAGCCCCCTCCCCCCAATTTTTAAAACCTTTAATACTTTTTAAATTACTGTAAAAATACTATTTTAATACAGAAAATTTTCACGTACTCATCCATATTCGTTTGATGTGCACAGCTGGGACTCCACCCATTCACTGGTCAATCGGCTGATCTAATTTTAAGACGAGGCGTTCGATCTGTTGTCCCTCACACAAGTGGTATAAACTTTAATAATGTCATTCTTAAAGGCGTCAGGACCCACCGAGTGACAGTTTTTTTTTTCCTACACACGTATTCAAAAAGGCAGGAATGAAAATAATTGGTCTTATGAGGAGTATTCTTCAAGGCTTTTTTGATCGCCGACCATGTAGCTTCGATGGCATTTGTGTGGGCACCAGTTTCCGTATCCTTAAAATGCAGATTGCGTTGGATCTGAAGATGTATAAAGGCCTCGTCCTTTAAATAATCATAGGTTTTCCAGCAATCGAATATAATTTCTGTTCCAGGCAACACCCATTCCTTTAGCACACTAACTAGTTCCTCAGCTGCTCTGTTAGAAACCACTTAAAAAAAAAAAAAATTTCGATCCTCTTTCAATCCCACCAAACACCCATTCACCCTTCACATACCTTCCTCTTCCATACGTAATTTTTCCAAATTTGCTTTCATCTATTTCGACAGTCGATCCCACACCTTCAATCATAGTACTCTCTTCAATCAATACAGTTTGACAAACGTCTCTACAAAAGCTATACCAATCAGTCACTGTTTTATCCGCCACATTCAAATCAGCCATATTATACTTTTGCATACACTGTCCTAACCATTTATTCGTCAATTTCAAAATATCACATATACTCAGATGACTTCCAGCAAACCAAGAACCCTTCCTTACACTACGAGAGCATTCATGCAGATTCACTTTAGATTGAGACCTACACTACCATTCATACCCATCATTTAGCTTGGGTTGCTTCGTCAATTTCATTTGCTTCCAACACTTAGGACATTCATAACTTGAAGCAATCTAATCTTCATTCATACACTAATTTAACACAAATTGCTTACCATAAATAGGCAGCAGAGCAAAATATCCGCTAGAATATTTTACTTCATTCATCAAACATTCGTCCAAATTCTTCTTGTAATCCACAAATTCCATAGAAGACATGATTCCCGGATTAATGGCTTCAGGTTCGTAGTAGAGGCAACGAAAAGAAATGCTAGATTTGATTTTAAGATAAGAGATAAGATTTGGTAAGATTTGAAAAGGTAAAATTTTGGTAAGATTTAAGTTTTGAAACTATCCAATCACAGATTAATTGACAATTCAAAAGCTAAAGAGCTTGTTGTAGTATTTTGAAAGGCAGTGGCTTCTTCTTTAATTTAACTAATTTAATTTAGATAATTTAGCTAAGACTGCCTCAGCTGACATATTTCATGGTGATGCAACACTAACTTATTCTGAATTCTCCTCTATCTAAAAGATGGAGTCGAGTACTCTTTGGAGAGTCCCACCTGCTCACCTTGGTACTTCGGTAAGTGTCCCTGTTGGTGTCACCGTCTGAATATCTTTAGAAAACAGCAAATGGCTCTCTCTCCTTTTTTAAGTGGACACACCAAATCCCTCACTTTCCAACACGGACGGAGAATCTTTGCTGAATGTCCTTGGTGCAAGGCAGATCAAGCCTCCCCCAATCATATTCTTAAATGTTTACATTTTACGTTTTTGAGATTTTAAGGGATCCGCAATTGCTTTTGGACTTTTTAGAGATCTTTGGTTTCATGGAGGTGGTATAGCGCAGCTATTCCACCTGGGATCAGAAACAACAACAATTCAAAAGCGATGGTGCAGATGACCAATCATAGCACATAATAAAGACGAAAGATAATAAGGTTGTCAGAATAAAGAAAACGGGCGTTGTCAGCTTTAGCGCGCCATCGCCAACTTGGCGAAGAAGGGAGTTAAACTACGATTCATCCCCTTTTTGATTGATAGAAAAGCAGACACATCCGTTATACTGATCCTAGCAGACAGCTTTTCGTGAATGAGGGTCTAATCATTTTTTGCGCCGCAAATGGCGATGAAACCCAAAATTTGGTTTCCTCAATCTCTCTCTAAATCTTTATAATCACCAAGGTTAGCCGACTTATCATAGGCATCGGCTTCTTAAAAAAAATTAATTTACCGGTTGATGTCATAAATAGCTGCAAAATTGTATGTTAAAACTAGGATTTCGTCACAAAGGAAAATCGCTCATATTTTTACAAGTAACAATACTGTAGGAATTCTTGGCCCTTCGAGGTTCGATAGAATCTTGTCTGAATTTCCAGAGTTAACTAACTCTTCACATATTTCCAATGATTGAACACAAAAAGAACTTCTTGCTTTTAAATGACCCAAAGCCTTTGCTCGTCGCATTCATCGTCATAGTCAGGAGTAATCTTGGAAATGCTTTGTTTCTTCTATTGCATTCAGTATTTTCAATAAGATTTTGTGGAAGAAAGTGAAAAACGCTAATGGAATTCATCGGGAATCGTATCAAAGTAGAAAGTAGGTGATGCATTCTGCTCCATTAAACGTAGACAATATTCTTGGTCACGTTTTCTCAGAAGTTTTCTCAATTCTTTCCTACAGTCCTGAATTTTATACAATTAAGAATCGGGAGAACGGTTGCCTTTGTGTTTTAATGCCCGATGTACATTTCCATACGACTGTGAATTTAGGATGTTTGAATTGGAAACGACCTTGTCTAAAGCAATTTATACAAGTGTCGGGCCGGATAGGATCACATATAACATGCTTCGATATTTGAATAATTTCCAAATAAATAATTTCCAATCTGTTGGTATTTAACAGAATCTGGACTGAGCAGAAGTTCCCTTCACAGTGGAAAGAAGCTATTGTGATTCCAATCCTAAAACCTGGCAAAGATTCTTTAAATGCACTACAGAACAACTGCTTTCACGAGTTGCTTATGCAATACTCTAGAATGTATTGTCAATGCCCGCCTTACTTACGAATTAAAGAAACAAGGATGTATCTCCCCATTGCAAAGTGGCTTTCGTCGATGTCGCTCTACTTTTGATAACTTTATTTTATTAGAAACTGAAATATGCAATGTATTTATAAGGAGACCTTGTAAAACACCTTGTCTATGTTTTCTTTGATATCAAAAAGACACACAACCGTGCATGGCGTTATGACATATTTTCTACACTTTTTAAATTTGACTTTAGAGGGCTTTTATCCATATTTTTAACTAACTTTTTATCCCATTGAGCATTTCTAGTTCGTGTTAGTAAGGTTTACTCAAATCATTTTATACAAGCTGAGGGTGTTCCTCATGGAAGTATCACGCTTTTATCTTTCATCCAAATCTAATTTTGAATCATTTGCTGTTATTTGTTCGTAGAAACTTTTATGTTGATGATCTGCAAATCTCATGCCAAGGTAGCAACATAGGTCTCATAGAACGACAGTTACAAAATGCTGGTAACAAGGCGGTAGCTTGGTGCAACAATAACTGGCACACAATTTCTTCTGAAAAAAAGTAGATGCATACACTTCTGCTGCTACACTTCTTTCACGCCTATTCCAATTGCAGATGAAATACGGTTTTTGGAAGTAATTTTTTTATTGCAAACTTACTTTCCATCCACATCCAATATATGCATTTTAGTGCCATTCCTAATATTCCCATAAAGTCTAAAAAGACTTTAGGAGGCAATGTTCATGGGTGTTGTTGATCTTTTTGCAAACCTAGTTTTTGATATCTGCGCATCCAATTTCTTACTCTGTATTACTTTTTATAAGTTTTTATTCTAATTTTAATTTTAGAATTTTTCCATGGCTGTTATGGATTTTCACCAATCTCAGAAATCAACGAGGTTCTTCTTATAATATTTACATTTTAATGCCACCCTTATTTTTTTTTTTTTTTTTTTTTTTTTAATTCTAGTTGAGGAACTATTTTAGATCAACGGTGGATCTTTTGTGCCATTAAAAATCGTTGATCTTCATCTTCCAATAATTGCATTTCGGTGCAATTCCTAATTTTGTAATTTTTTTTTCTTTAAATTCTGATTTTAGAGCTTTTCCAGGGATGTTTTCTGTTTTTGGCATCTACTGAAATTGGCGATATTCACATTCCAATGATTGCATTTTAGAACAGATCATAGATTTTCCATTTTTTTTCCCTTGAAAATCTTCTACTGGTACTTTTTTAAAGGCGCCCTCTCTCATCTCCAGTAATTTATAATTTTCATCATCCAATAATTACTATTGTGTGCAATTACTATTTTTTTGAAGAAAAAAAAAATTCTGAACTGTTTCAGGAATTACCAGCTTCCTAAGTTTTTGGGGATCTTTAATTTCGATTAATTGCCTGTAATTAAATTTCTTAATATTAGCATTTTGAATTTAAATTTCATTTTTTGAAATTTTTCAGGCAATTGGAATCTTTTTTCCATCCAATTATCTGATATCTTCGAAATCCAATGATTCATTTTGATAACAGTTCCTACTTTTTCTTTTTCCATGCGTAATGATTCCTATTATTTTTTCAAGTATTAGCAGTTTGAAGTTAATATTTGGAACTGCCGCTTGCAAAATTCGAAAAAATTCAAAACTTTTATTGTGATGATTTTTGTTTTCTTCTTCACACACTTTTCATAATAGCATTTGATGATATATATTAAATAAAAATCACTCATTAAACAGGACAATGCAAGTAAATGAAAATGGGTGCATTCAGTCGAAGTTATTTTGCTAATTTTTTCTGGAATTTCTTTTTCAATTTCCTGAACTTCCATTATCTTTTCCTTTGCAAATTTATTGTAGCGGCATTTGATGATATGTTTTGTATAGCATACGTTCATTAAACAGACCTGTTCCAATAAATCTAATATAATTATTCTATGAAAATAGCACTTTTGATAGAAGTTATTTTTCTTATTTTTTCAAGAATTTGCTTTTAAACTTTCGGAATTTTCGTCGGAAGAAAGGTAGTTCTTTTTGTTTCATTTCTCGTTCTTTTTGCCAGTTGGTGAATACTTCAGTGTATTTATGTTTGTATTTGAGAGGTTCCTTCTCTTCCACTTTTGGAATGGTATTACGTGTAGCTTCAAACTTGAACCATTGTCTTATTTTTATAATTTTTATATTATTTTCATACTGTCACACCCAGGATGATAAAGATGAAAAATGCAAGCATTGTCTAAAAGTATCTTCATTGGAATTATTTGAGAGTGGGAGGGTTTGAGTTCCTTGGGTTGCAGCTTTTAATCCAACATCGTTTGTATATTGTGATCTTCAATGATTTTTGAATCAGCTTGAGAGGAGATATCCACTTTAATTTGTTTTTCCAATGTATAATTAATTTCCATTAATAATGTATGTTTTTTTTCATTGTCCAATAAAACAGCAAAATATCAACAATTTCCTATAGGAAGGCAATAAAAAAGTTTGCCAAATATCAGCAGATTGACCAAGCACCATATCCAGAGAATTATTACAGCCCAAGCTATGGCTGCAGCTCTCGCCATTTTAAATAAACTTTTTAAATTCACTAATAAATCAACTTTTCAAATTTCTTTAAAATATAATTCATTAATAAATAACGTTAGTCACGAAATTCACTTAAAGCTTGTTTCTCCTAAAGTAATATCTAAGTACATGTATCCGCACAGAAGAATCGCAGTTTTCTTTTCAACGAATAATCATAGAGATTTTCTTTTTTAGGAATAAATTAATTTTCACTGTAGCGCAAGAATCACGATTCAAAAAATTAATTCTATTATTCTTGAATAATATTTTTAAATTGTTTTTGCTATAATATCCATTTAAACCAATTTTGATCAAATATCATCTCGCAACGATACAAATTTCATGTTTTAATCATTTGTTAAGAAATACTCCTAACAAAAATTGAGTGTTTCAAAAGCTGGTTGATATAATGGATCGCGAATTCAAAATTAAATATGAAAACTAATAAAAGAAACATAAACTTTAAAAATATAGTGTTAAATATGTAAATACGCCATTAAAATATAAAACAAAAGTTTATTTATTTATTTTTACCGCAAGTGAGAAAGTGAGATTCTTTAAATAATTTAGTTAAAAGTAATTGAAATTTCAGGGAAATTGATTAATTTAAAATAATAAATGCTCAGAAAAAATTTATTATTTTAAATGTTGTAGATTATTTTCTTTTTTTAAAAGCTTTAATTGAATTTGTATATTTCATGTCTCGGAAGTTGGAAATGTGTAATCGTATTTTCACAGACATCCTCAAGTATTAGTTCTAAAATGTCGTACAAAATTCAGATCACATTGACAACAGAACAATTTTTAATTTGGACGTTCTGTTTATTTTATTAATTTGGCTATAAATGGACTTTATAGTTGAAGTTGAAATTTAGAATTTAATTTGAGAAATAAAAATAAAATTACAGTTATGATTACTAAAATCATTAATTAATTATAGAAAAATAAAAATATTAATTTAATGAAAAACGAATTATATTAAAGAATGAAAGGTGGAAAATTATAAATATACAAGTTTTCAAAGAGCTTTTATTACTTTCAGAACCATTTACCATCCTTGTGGTAAATTCGTTCCAGCGTCTGTTCGTCCTTTAATATTATCAAATAATGCAAAACGCTTTCCCTAAATAATAGGGTAAGCACTGTTTCTCAATGTTGAGATTAATGTGAGCTCCTTCAAGATATTTCATTACGGCATTTGCATAAGAAATCTTTCTACATTTAAAATCTCCTTTTAAGATTGTACATCTGTTCCTGGAAGTTACGAACAGGAAGGAATTTGTTAGGAATTCAGTTAACTACGTGGTCTTCTTGGGCGGAGCCAGCTGTCAATCAAATAAATACCACGTGGTCTCCTTGGGCGGAGACCACGTTCATGGCAAAATACTTAAAGTCATGTTTCTACCAGTTATGTCATTTAAGGGGATAGTCCTACTCCAAGGACGGGTACCCCGATAAGCTATCATCGAGATCGTGTTAATGCTAGAATATTTTCTTTTTATACGAGAAGTGCACTTCAATATCATGGAGTATGTTGGGTGTGATCTCGGCTCGCTGTCGAATATTATGGTATGTGTAGCTCTCTAGACCTGCTACACCTTGTAATATTTTCTTATTAATGCTGAATTATATTATAATTATTAATAGAAATTGTCCTCGAAGGCGTATCATGTGCCTTTTGTTTATCAAGAAATTTTCAGTCTAAATTTGTTGATGTTACGTTTCTGTTACCAATAAACCACAAAAAGACAAACCTTTGTCTTCAAGTTATTGAAAAACCAGGCACCAATTTTCATTATTAAATTAATTATTACGAATCACGAAAGCAATAATTTTCAGTATTCACAATCAAAAGGCTGACACTTTGAAATTTTTTTAAATGATAACTAGCATAAAAATCTGCTTCGCCAAATAAAGTGTAATCATCAATTTTTAAAACAAATTCTTCCGGTTTCTCTTTTTTTAATATAATATATAAATGAGCAAGCACTGGATCTATTGCGCTTTTGACGATTCTTTTACGGTCAGACATGTGTCTGAAGACTAAATTATTATCTCAATGCTCATCGTGATCATCTTTACGATCTTTTGTAATTTCAGAGGAATCCTGATCACATGACTGTCCTAAGTGGGCTTATTCGTAAATTAAATGAAATACATCATTGATCTGGTGTGACAAAGCGAAATCTGTAATTAATTTGTGATTAAATTTTTAGATTTTTTGGCTTTGTAGGCGGTTTTTCATATGAAATGCAATATTTAATAGTTAACTCCGCATATCTTTCATAACAAAATTTCTCAAATGTGTTAACTTTTACCCAGTAAGAAACCTGTGCAGGAGCAATGTTCGTTTTACATCTTTGACATTTAGTCTCCACTCTGCCGGCTTCTGGCATAGGGGTAGCGCGTTTTCCCCGTGATCTGGGTGTCCTGGGTTTTAGTCCCAGTTTGGGCATGGTTGTTCTTCCGTTGTTCTATCTGTGAGATGTGTGAATGTGCCCCCTTGTAAAAAGGGGTTGTGCAAGCGAATGAGTGATGAGTGAGTAGTCAAGTCGTACTCTTGGCCCTAGCTGGCGCTACTATAAAATAAACAAGAGACGCTCTCTCACCGGCTTAAATCGCCGTCTTCGTAACAGCGGGCTTGACCATGGCAAGTGCCATTAGAAACAACAACAACAGTCTTCATTCATGATTAAAATCCATCAAAACAATAATAATTTCCTTGCTTGTTCCCGTATTCCAACCACCAATAAAACAAAGAACATTGCCCTGATACAGAGATAAATGAATCGAATAAAATGTTCATATTCTTCAAATTAATCTTCACAGAAAAAACAGCAAAGAATTTACCAGCGCGGCGATTATTTCCTGATCTAAAAAACACCTCAATTCGTCCGGTACAGCGAAAGATTTTTTTGTCGAAGGAATTAAAAACTCCTCACTAAATGGAATGGAATTATATTCATCATCTTCTAATGGAGAATCACTCTAAACGAATTCATCATCTTCGAAACCGCTCGTGACTAGGCCTGGTTCACTGGGACCGGCGGGGGGGGGGGCGTTATTAAACACCCTCCATGTATCTTGTAACTCTAGGAACTCCTCTTTAAACGCATCTGGATTTTCCTGATTTTTATCAGGATGCCACATTAAATATCGTTTTTTAACCTTCTTATTTTTTCATGAGTTAAAGTTTCAATATTGCTGCACAGCAATTTATTGAGTACAGCCACTGCCCCAATGTAATCCATAGTAAGAAAAGAACGCATTCATTTAGTACAACTGTGATCGATAAAAAAGAAAACGGAGGAGCAAAATGGCAGCCTACTTAATACAATGGATGCAACTGTAACTAGTAGAAGTTGCTTTCGTAAGATAAGAAATACACAAAGGAAAGCAAAAAAAAGGAAAAAATAAAAGTGTGCGCTTCCCCCTCCGCTTTCTTTTTGAAGAGCGCGGCGTTTCCAATTTGAAAGCCGCGCTCCTCAGACCGGAACAAAAGTATAAAGTTTAAGATATATTTTGATTATTTAATTAAACATTTTCAGAAATAATTAATTAAAAATAATAAATAACGGAAATATCACAGTTACATAGAAATGGACCCTAGAATGGTATGCGCAAATTTCATGTTTTAAATATTTAGTACTGCAAAAGAATTTTGTTGAGGGAATCATTAAGACATAGTTTCACATAATATTTTATTTTTAGAAGCCATTTATCTCGGCGAACCAACTGGTCGCCAAAAGCGGCTGGTATTTCATAATTTTAGATTCTCTCTATATTTTGTGTAACAAAAATTGAAAGTTTTCAACTATAGTATGTTGAGAGATCTAGAATGAAAATATCATCCATATCGACCTATAATAAAGTGAACCAAAACAATGGCAATATTATGTATGAACGAATCAGTATACAAAATTCCACGATGTCATCTGTAACGTTGGGCGAAGTTTAAAATATTCCCTCCAAATATGAAATCCAACTTCTGTTTTGGCGTCTTTGGCAGTTATTTTTATGTTCGCTACTAAAGCTGAACGGGAATAGAAATTAGTTATAGATTCGTAAACTTTACGTTTAATTTATATTTTATATTCTAGATTGTAACAAGGATTAAGGAGCTAAAGTTTATAATTTTCATTATATTCTGTGCTTCCCGGAAAGCTGGAAGCTATTTCTATTATTTTCTATAAGTTTTTTTTTTTGCCAATGCATTTTATTTTTCTGCTAGTAGATCACTATTTGTTTCGTTGGATTTTTAATGATTAGTTTCAATTTGAGTGTCTGTGTAGTTTCTAATTCATAAAATTCTGTGCCTTTATTCTTTTACATCTCTATTTTTATCTATATTTTTTTTATATCTTTATTCTTTTATATACTTACATCTATAGTTCGCTACAAACTAATATGATTCATTTATTTATTAGAACTCTTTCAACATCCATGAGACTTTCTGCTACAATTTTCGTCAATGAATCTGTGTCAGTCAGATAAAAGATATTGTTAAAAGAATAACGGCCAGTCTGAAACATCTTTTAATTTTGGATAGAATTTTAGATTAAGAAAAGAAACTTGGAGCTATTTTCTTTCGGAAGTGCAGAATTTTTTGTACATTTTTTCCTAATTATAATCTCTTAATTTAAGTTTCTTCAAATCGAAATCTGCGCACTAATTTATTCTGTATTTAATTAATTTTTTTGTAAAGTAATATAACTTGAAGAATATCAATAATGAATTTCATACTATAAATTCATCTAATTCATCTTGGGTTCCGAGGTAAAGCAGAAATTTTTTTGTGCTTACTTTCTTATATACAAAGTAGTGCATAGAGAGATAGTAATCTTCCATAAGTTTAACCTTTAGATCTCATTGAATTTCCACTTCTTGAAGTCAAAAGAAATGCTTTTCAAAAATATTCGCCTGTCTTTCAGCACAACAGTTCAAAAATAATGTCAACTAACCGAATGATATTTGGCATTTTTTGAGTTTCAAATTGTACATTTCTGTGAAATTTCAAATTCAATTCCTGCAAACAATATGACCGTAATATCTCAAAAATGCTATGGAAATATAGTTTATAATGAAATCCTGACTTTAATTATATTCAGATTCATTAAGTGTCCTTGAGTCACTGACATTGAAACATCACTTAAGTCACCCTTTGGCCTTTAATATTCGCGAACTGCACGAACATCTTACAAATCAAGGATTCTCTATTCTCCTTTGCTGGGTTCCCTCTCATGTCGGGATAGCTGGCAATGAACAAGCTGACAATTCAGCAAAATCTGCCACTTCTATTTTAAACTGTCCTGTCCCTTTCAATGATATTAAAAAATATGTTAAAATCAACCTCCACTCAAAATGGCAAGGTGAATGGGACCTCAACAATACAAATAAACTGCATTCAATTAAACACATTATTGATCCCTGGCCCAGTCTATCTAACAGAAAGAATGATACAACTCTCACTCGTTTAAGACTAGGTCACACTCTACTCACGCACAAGCATTTGTTGCTGGGAGAACCCGCCCCTCAGTGTACAGAATGCCAATGTCAATTGTCAGTTCAACACATTCTAATTGATTGTCCACAATTCATTTCACAACGCACCCGTTGCTTTCAGTCTTCCTCTATCATTTTGAAAGACATTCTTCATAAAATAAATCATCCAAATCTTTTCACTTTCTTAAAAATGATCGGTTTTTACCATTTGATCTAATTAAAAATGGTTCAATTATAAGGGTTTTTTTTAACATAAACATTGACAAATCATGACAAATACTAAGTAGTTTATGATTATATATTATTATTATGATTAGCTTATGATTATATTTCAGTTTATAAACAATGTTTTAATCAATACCATACGTTTGGCGCAGCATAATCAAAAATGGTTTTTGCGCCATAAAACTCCACTAAATCAAATCAAACCTGACTTTAATATCTGTAGATTTGATTGAAGTTTTAGATTTAAAAGAAAGATCATAATATGTATTCAATCCTCGTGATTTTACAACGATACTAAATACAAAATAAGTTGTTATTTTATTCTATAACAGGGGAGGAGAAATTCCTTTGGCTATAATATTCTTTATAAGAGAAAATGATGTAGCCCAACTATTTAAAGATCAATTTTTCAGAAAGATTTGATCCACAAATGGCTCCAGTGCGACATTAACTGAAAGAAAAGGAATATAAAGTAGTATATGTTGCATGTTTTGAATAGAATTGAAAGATTGATTTTTGATAAGTGTACCAACTGAATTTATTATATCACAAATAGCTTATTAGGGTTCGTCTATTTTCGAAAAAAGTACATTTGGAAAATAATTTTATATTTGCATTTCATATCACTAGTAAAAAAAAGAAAAAAAAAAAAAAAAAGAACAATGTAGTACAAATACTATATAACCCTATGTGTGTGGAAAAAATAAGTTCATAATGATGACTATTTTTGTTTTTGCTTTTTCAGAAAGGTTAAAATTACAGATAAATAAAATGAGGGTGCATTGAAATTCCCATCTTAAATAGTTTCTTTTATTTTCCATAATTTATTCATTGAAAAATAATTTTTCTTAAGTCTCAACCTTGTTTTCAAATATAGCAGTAGGAAACAGATTTAGTTCGTATTTAAATAAATTAGTTTTGATTCAGAAGCGCGGAAACATTATGATATTAGATACTACTAAAATGCACAAAACGTTTAGAATATTTGAAATCCCTCCATGTTGTTTCTGTTTAGATTTATACATTATTTTTAAAAATATTGGACGAGGTCGTCATACGATATCTATTTAAATATGCATAAATACAGGGCTGAATAAGCTAGATAATGGATTTATTCCTTTTCAGTGATTCCAGAATGTCCTGGGATCCAGTGAATTCAACGGATATGATTTTGTTGATGACTTTCATAATTTCTTGGGAAAAACAATTGATGGTATGTTTGGGATGGAAATTTGATGGCTATAGTGTTTTCAAGACGGATAATTTATTCATTAATATGGGTTGTTTTTTTTTATTAGCGAAAGAAGTAATTGCATGCAGAAATTCTAGGACTTTTGCCGTAAAATTACTATTGCTATCATGCTCCTTGTGCTTGTATTCGAAGCCAAATATATGCCTCAAAACATTACAACTCAACTTATTTTATAAGAATAACAGGATGTTCAAGTTTCGTTATGGTAACTTGCTCGAATACGTTTTTAAGTTTATTTGAAATAATTTTTACAAAAACCAAATCTTCTGATTTTAATCTGATCGGTAAGTTTTCTAATATTTCAGATATCGCATTTATATCTAATGGTATTTAAACTCATTTTATTAATCTTTTAAGAAAAAAAAGAAAGAAGTAATTACAAATCTATATAGATTTTCAACAGTTTGATTCTTTTCGGAAAATAATAACAAGAGCATGTGAGACTTTCCTATTTTCAGTAAACTGATATACAATGCATTGTTACCTCCATAATAAATTCAGCTGTAATAAAATGTTAAAATATAATTATGTTTTTATTCATATGCTGTTATAACAAATTGTTAAATATAAATTATAAATTGTTGTAATAAAGCCGTAAGGTATAAAAAAAATAAATAATCATCTGTTATAAACAAGGGAGTTTTAATTACATGCAGTACATTTTTCTGTTTGTTTTGGAATAAATTTTATTACGTCCATAATCATTGTTTGATAGAATTTCTTCAAAGAAAATGAGCTTGGATAGAGCTCTGATTTTACTTATGAGTGCATATGTTTGGACGTACAATATTGTACAGATTCTTATTACACATTCAGTAATATAATCCCCATGTTGTTCAAATAAAAATGTTCCATGTTTTCAAGCTTTTGAAAAACTTTTGAAGGTGTTCGAAATTAAATTCGAATCTTGATCAATGACGAATTTTAACACATTACAATCCTAGAAAAAGCATTTGAGACCTTTATTTTAACGAATTGATCAATTTAGTTTGAAATTTTAAAGCATTTTTAATTTAACAATTAATACTTGATAATAATTATTAGTTTTGTATTATTATTTTAATAACTTTATAAGAATCTATATTTTTTTTTATTATGCCTTGTGACTACATAGCAGTCACGTTTGTATCGAATATTATTTAACCAATCGCGGTGTCCAAATAGTGCATTGTAATTCGAAATGAGGCCACATAAAATATCTGATACCTTATAGAAATCGGAAAAAGATTTATATATTCTAATGATTTCATTTTTTACCTAAGACTGTGCTCCTGTAAATTGGGTTTCGGCAAACAATCTCAATCGACAGGTCACGAGTATCATTTTTACATCTGTGATAATTGCCAGCTGACGTATGTAGCAAGTCATTGGAGATGCTGTATGCCAATGAATTTCGAAATTTTAACTTGAAAGAATTTTACCTAGTCTGTCGCAACATGACCAAGTCTATGGCCCTTGTCCCCAAAAAACCAAACCAAACTAAACTTTGGCGATTCTGTGACAAAAACATCTCGACGTGCGTAACCGACAACGTCTACCGCAAGTGGTTAAGTAGAAGCGTAAGTAGATCAGTGTTTCAGATCAGATTAAGTAGATTAGCATTTATATCGTAATAAAAAGCTAATGTGATGAAACAGATAGAAACTTGATCGGTTATGTTTGATAAAGTGTCGATGCTATCCTAATGTTTTAAAATTTATAGAATTTGTAATTGTACAAAAATTTACTTGTTCCGCAATTCACATATTTTTTAACCAAGTTGCTCACAGGTTCTCTCAGCCTAGTGACCATTTGCAAGCTAAATGCCATATTTTCCAATATTATTAAAGAAAAGCGTTAAAATTATTGAATCTTTTTAATATTGAATTCTTTTATTTTATTAATTTGTAATAAAATTATTTATAAATATATTTTTAAATAATTTTTAATTTTTGATTATTTTTTTTTTAATTTTTGTAAATGAACACTTAGTTCTTGAGATGATGTTCTGTATCAAATTTTCAAACTTTAAGTCCAACAGTATATCATGCAGAATGTTCCGAAAGATTTTTTTTTTTCAACAAGTAAATTGCAATTTTCAATTGTTTAGTTTTGCGGTCCTCTGGGTTACTTGGCGATTTTATCATGATCGCCAAGATAATGGGATTACTTGACACGAAGCTTCATTATACATAAGATGCCAAAATTTCGCCAAAATGGCTACATTCTCCAAATTTTTATTGCGATTTTCAGATTATTATGTCGAGATCGCCAAGCTTTGTTATTCTTATGATGTCAAGGTTTCACCCTGATGGTTGAATTGGGGATTACACTAAGTTGTCAATCATCAAGTTAGTGTGTGTGTGTGTGTGTGTGTGTGTGTGTGTGTGTGTGTGTGTGTGTGTGTGTGTGTGTGTGTGTGTGTGTGTGTGTGTGTGTGTGTGTGTGTGTGTGTGTGTGTGTGTGTGTGTGTGTGTGTGTGTGTGTGTGTGTGTGTGTGTGTGTGTGTGTGTGTGTGTGTGTGTGTGTGTGTGTGTGTGTGTGTGTGTGTGTGTGTGTGTGTGTGTGTGTGTGTGTGTGTGTGTGTGTGTGTGTGTGTGTGTGAGTGAGTGAGTGAGTGAGTGAGTCGTCACGGTGCCATAAAAAACAAATATTTAGCTTGAATATAAAACATCAACCTAATAAGCACTCTTATATGAATATTACAATAACGTATTAAATAAAAGTTGTATAAAGAAATATACATGCATATTCATTTTTTTTCAGTGCTTTTAATGTCCTATGCCATATGAAGTATGCTGTCTGAAACGTTATACATTCATTTCGTTAAAGAAACATGCAAGTTTGCCAACTCAATGCAGTTCAATGAATATAAATGGAGTCATGAAGGTCCAAAAGGATTAATAGTAGACGTTGGTTGTGGCATCAACCATATATCAACCAATTTCATTCGTAGCCGCTACGCTAATGTTGACCAAATATATAGTATTGACAATGACCCCGAAGTTATCCGATTTTTCAACAGATATAACGAACCTAAATTATTGGAAATTAAGGAAGCTGATATCACAGACTGGTAAGTGTTTACATAACTGGCTTGAATTCACTATCTAACAATTTTAGTATTCCTAGGGGCAGACCTTCATATTGGTTCTTGTGCCATAAAATATCAAACCAACCAAC
The DNA here is from genome assembly GCF_947563725.1 of Argiope bruennichi. NCBI lineage: Eukaryota > Metazoa > Arthropoda > Arachnida > Araneae > Araneidae > Argiope > Argiope bruennichi. The sequence goes on along the minus strand of NC_079157.1, from coordinate 58,097,868 downwards.
CTAGGGGCAAACAATTCATACATGAGTATTACGAGACTGTAGAGACCGTTTTTTTTTCAGTGAATGCATAAAATCCTAATTATGCTTTATTGGAAACATGACTTGCATGATATTTAAACTCATCAAAGATCTAATGCACTTCTTCATCATCATATTTGGCTAGACAACCCAGGGTGGTCCAGTGCCTTCCTCTGAATTCTGTTCCACCGCATTCTATTTTTGACACTTGTATGCCAGTTTCTTTCCTGGATAGCCAGGAAGTTTATCTGCACTGACTCCATCCATATCATTTTGGGTCTATCCCTTTTCCTACTTGTTAGAAGTTTATGTAAAAGAATTTTTTAAATATGCAATCATCATCCATTCTAAATATGTGAGTTGCCCAGTTCATCCGATTTATTTTTATGAACTTTTTATCAAGATTAATGCACTTTAGAGCTTTTATTATCCAGGAGAAACAAAGAGGGAAACTGGAAAGCTTCTCTTTTCGCAAAGGAAAATTTTTTCTCAAAGTGCTGCGTTTAACTCAGTTCTAATTTGCTGTTACTGCGCATGCGTAGTAACAAAATGCATTCTTTTCTACTGCGAAGTTTGTGAGGGGAAATAATTATTTTGAGGAGGAAATATAAGCACTGTTTGGTACAAGAAAAAAAATGCACTTTTGAATGATTGCTTTTTATTTTGCATGCAATTAAGCGAAATTTCGGCGCTTTTTTTTACGTCAACGCCTAGAAATATTTTACGATTGCAAAACTTTCTTTTCTTATATACTTCTTTCATAAAAATGTAAGGAAAAATAAGTTTTATACATTTATTTTTCTTCTACACTGAACTGCTCTGCACAGGCGAAATTGCAGTGGAAGATGTTCGTTAAAAATATTACGGAAACATAAAAATCAGTTTTGTTTTCCTCAAAGTTCTTATAAAAGGCAAAAATCCTGAATGAAAATTTATCGACTAAGAGAAAATAAAGTATTGAAAAGAGTACAGTACAGAGAATTGTCAATGACTGTGGAGAATTATCAATCGTCATAAAGAGAAAAATACCGATTATAAATGTATGTTTTTTAAACTTGAAATAACTCAAATTAATGAAGGGCCTATAAAAATTTGACTACCACTCATAATCGGAATTCGAATTTGGACTACTTAAAGCACAAATCGGCCCTGTTCAATTTGGCGGGGGAAAAAACGAGTAAAAAAAAGTGAAATTATGAAAACTAAATAAATTTAGAAACGAACGGAACATAAAAGCTCTATGATGTCATGAGTTTGGTCTCCATTAGAAAAATCGATACTTTGGGATTATCCCGCCGACTATTTTCGTCAAACCCGATATTATCGCCAAAAGGTAGCTTCTACGCATATTCAAAAATCGCCAGTCCTTTGGCGCATTTCGCGAGGATTGGCGCATTTTCACGAGCGTTGACAGGTGGACGGAATAATTCCAAAGTACCGAAAAGTCAGTATGTTTAATGAACATAACATACGTAAGACTATTAAAATAGCGCGGCTTTAATGCCTGACAGTTTGATGGAATCACTGATTTGAAGTTTTATTTAAACCGTTTAATTGAAACTAAATTTGAAATTAAATGCAACCAATATCTCCGGCGAACCAGCTAGTCATCAAAGGCGATTAATTAGACATAAATTCCGGAATAGGATTCTCATTTCCTCTGTTATACATATATATACGTAGTATACATATATTTTTTAAAAACTGTACGCGTTATAATTTGTTTTGACGTATTCAATTAAATTCATGTTTATCTGGGTTATCAAATAACAATGTAAGATTTAACAAATATTCATTCCATATTAATATTTAATAGCCTCAAAAGTTAATAATTTGGGCTAACAAGCTGCTTGCCAAAAGCAGCTAGTTTCATCAAAAAAAAAAAAGTAATAATAAATAAAAATAAAGATATGATCTTACTGAGTTTTAGTTTATTATATTAACGTCCCCTTTTAAAGCAATACTAGGGTTATTTTGGGACATACCTAGTCATTTTGAACCGCGGTCAGATGACGAGGACGACACCTGAGCTGGTATCCCCCTCTCCCCACCACACCAGCGGCAGGACATTTGGCCTGACGGATTTAACATGCAACAAGCCCCCTTACACGACGGTTCTTCGATGGAATCGGGTCTCGAACCTGAAACCCTACGGCTCACGAGCCGAGACCTTACCACCAGGCCACCACGGCCCTATGATCTCATTGAAGCTTTGTTCCGATGATATCCCGCAAGATCGGTGCCCAGAACATCTATAGATAGTGAACTTATTCTCTCATCGCTACGCCACCGTCTTTTATTCGTATGATATATTTCGGCGCAGCATATTTTGCAACAGGATCTTGCGCCAGAAATCTAAACCTAAACCTAAAATCGTATGATATATTTTCGGTTTATCTTATGCATTTGATTTTCCTAATTTGAGCTACCAATGCAATCTTTCTTGCATTCTTTTTTTTCTATGAATTCACCAGTAATATAATTGATTGCGGTGACATATTAAGCTCTGTACGTTTTATTGTACAGACCAGAGCATTTAAAGTCAACAGATTACTATATGAGATTATCCATGTAATTAAATTTCAAACACAAATTCCCATTGAATAAATTATATTATATATTTAACAAGTTCTCTAATGAACTTGATGTTTATAACATAGCGTTTCATTTTAAAAATTCAAATGCCTATAACTATTGTATTTCTAATATGTATTTTAACGTTATTATAATTTATTGTATTCACTTTTTAAATTTAAAATGTGTTTAATTATATTACATTCAATTTTAACTTCATAATTTGTTTTTAATGTTTTTTATGTTTTAAATCTCTTGTACAATTAGCTTTCAGATATCATAGATTCTTAATTACAAGTATACTTTTTTAATGCTTTCAGATTGAACTATGCACACATATTACTTAATATAATTTTTAATGTTCTTATTATTCATTGCCTATAATTTTTATTCTTTTTTTTATATATGTTGTAACTGAAATTTCTTCTTTAATTGAACACTGCAACTGAAATTTCTTCTTTTAATAAAAAATATTAGATAATTTTGAAATCAGTTTTTCTTAAATTCACTAACAGATGGTGCCACTGCATGAAAGCAGAATTTAATCAAATATTGTTTTAAAATTGAACAATATCACCGAGAATATACATTTTCACTTTTGCACAAATTAGGAAGTGTATGAAAATACGATTATAAAATTCTATATTCATAAGCATGACACGAATCATTCGAAATAAAAACTTAATATAAATCCTTTTATTTCTTTTTAGGGATTTTCTAATGAACAAAGAAGGTAAGGTCTCCAAAGTGGTTTCACTTCGTTGCCTCGATGAAGTTCAAGATCAGAAAAAAGCCTTTGAAAATATCTTCCGACTTTTAAAACGAGGTGGAGATATGCTTGTATTAATGACAATTAATTCAACATTTTATGAACTTGTCGATACAGTCCTACGAAGGGATAGATGGAGAAAATACTTTAAAGTAAGATCAATTCTTAATTGGTTTTCACTCGTAAAATTAAATATTGATTCCTAATTATTTACTCATAAAATTTCATACTAACGGTTCCCTTAATTAGTATGAAATTGTTGCTCTCTTCCTGTTTAATGTATATGTTACCGCTAAAGTATATAATGCAGTTATTTCATAGAATACCTAGTTATTCCATGAAATAACTGAGCGTGTCCGTTAAAGTGTGTAATATGTTATTAATTTGACACTTTAACTAGTTATTCTATGAAATAACTAGGTATTCTATAAATTAACTAATGAAACAGTTAAAGTGTAAAATAAACAATTTATCTAAAATGAAATTAAACTAATGATAGACAATTAAAATGATAAAGAAGCAATTTATCTAATTTATGCAGCGTATGAATGGTATTTATGGAAACGTACCATAAAGCCATTTGTTACAACAAGGATTACTAAAATGACACTTGGAATTACAAATAACATTATTTCTAAAACAAAAACATTTTTTATTTCTAAAACAAACAAACAAAAACATAAATGCAATAGGGGTAAAAGGTAAATGTATTTGTCGTGCGAGATATATGATATAGATTATTTTACACTTTAACGGGCTGCAGATCTTTATTCTATGAAATAACTAGTTAAACCATGAAATACAAGAGAGTATTACACCTTAACGGACACGATCAGTTATTTCATAGAATAACTAGGTATTCTACAAAATAACGGATTTCATACTTTAACGGTAATATATACATGAATTCTCGTAATGGAGCTGAATCCCATGGCATCATATTGTCATTAAAAAAAGCAAATCTATTTTCTATTCCAATTTGTCTTTTTGTGCTGTAATTTTACTTCCTGTAAATACATAAATGATAAATAGGATCTTTTTTCTTTAACTTGTCAATAATGGAAGAAAATAATGTGATTGCAATCTTTGATGAATTAATGAATACGGTCGGAATTTCATTACAAATCTGAAATATATTGTTAAAAATTGCGAAATTTTTTTTAATTGCATGGTAACTAAATTGATATCATTAAATATATTCTTTTAAATAATAAAAATGCCACATATACTAAGAGTTATTAAGGAAAGAAGTTAAAATTTTAATTAATTAAAAATAAAATTTTGAAAATCCCTTTCACAGTGAGTAGATACCATCAAGGATGTAAAAAACGTACCAAATCTGGTAGCACTAAATATAACGGTCAATTTTGTAGAGCTTTTGAGCGATTTTCATATCATGCAGTTTATAAATAGTAAAGATAGCTTTCGTGCATTTCTATAATAATGCTTTACAAATAAGGGAAGAAAAAAGGGGAAAATTATTCCCTATATTTTGCCACCATCTTGGGTTTATTTAAGTTTGAATTTACTCTTTGAGAAATGATTTATTGCATTTACGACAAATTTGGCTACATTTTTCTTGAATATATTTATATCCATATGAAGATGAACGTTCGTTTGCATTTCTTACACACAAACCCGCAGTTTTTTACTTCTAATCTTTGGAGAAATTTGAAAGTGAACATGCGCTCTTCAAAACAAGGAGAAAATAAGTTAACTTTTCAAAATCCAAAATTTAACTGGAATATGTTACTCAAAAATTAAGCAAGATTTTGGTGTTTTTAAGTTATATTTTCCGAGTATATTATGCCCCGAAAATAATTGTTTTCTTAAAATTCAAAACAATTACCCTATCAATTATTCGAATTTTCTTTCCATCCAATTTTTGGTCTAATTTTATTGTGCTTTTAAAATTTAATTTTACACCCAATATGCGATAGTTTTTTAATTCATATAATGAAATAGAAATTAATTTCATTCTTCTATAAAGCCATCCAGTGGTTTACTTTTTTTAATATTAAAATTGTTTTAAAAATTTCTCTATTTTAACATTAACTTTGAAGTAGGATCATCACTTCCGTTTTTATTTTGTGCTATATATTTTTTAATTCGATTGCACAATAAAATGCACTGATTTCATTAAATTTATATTATTTAATCTTATCAAACAACATGGTACAATTTTATATAAATACATTTTCTATACGAAGAGTCTAACATATAGGAAAGTCAATAGACTGGTCGCTAAAGACGGCTATTTTTAATATATTAATTATCCTCAGTTTAATTATCCTCACCTAATGTCTTTTAATGTTCTCTAGGGCAGATATGTAATTCCTGAGTCACATACAAGCCGTTTTACAGCTGATTATTACAGAAGTCTGCTGCATTTTATTGGATTTGTAGAAATTACTGTTTCAGACATGCCTCGAATCGTAATATACAAGAAGGTCACTGATTTTAAAGGTAAATGCTATGGATATTTATATGCAAAAATTGTGGATATTTATGCACAAAAGGGATTATTATTAAAACATCCCTACAGACATATCTCTCATCATATTTTACTGAAATATCACTGACTCAATAGGTAAATGCTATGGATATTTATATGCAAAAATTGTGGATGTTTATGTACAAAAGGATTTATGATAAAAACATCCCTATAGACATATCTCTAATCATATTTTACTGAAATAATACTGACTCCATAGGTAAATGCTATGATATGTGAAAAGGGCTATGATAAAAGAAATTGGAAGACTGTTGAAAGTGCTGTTATTCAAATACCTTGCAAGGATGATTGGCACGGATTTAAATACGAAATTTAGCCTTATTAAAACTTACTGACATATTCGTATACATGGGGTGGGCCAATCTTTGAAAAAATAAGGCGCGACTATAAAAAAAAAATTGGTCAAAGTTTTACTTTTTCGTATGCAAAGTATAATATTGTAATTGTCAAAAGATTTACACTCGAGGTTTTGACGAATCTTCACGTTTTAGAACCCCCTAAGTTCGAAAAATGCATTTTTGAAAAATGTCCATATGTCTGTCTGCGACAAAGATAACTCAAAAAACATTTTGAACTGGGCAGTTGAAATTTGATATACGGTCTTTACACCAAATACGTAGATTTCTATAAAATTTTCAGCAAAATCCGTTTAGAAGTTTGTCTGCCCAGCTGTGTTCGTATATAAATTAACAGGATAACTAAAATCAATAAAAACTCTGCATACAGATATAACATGTATAATGTAGACACATATCATTTGAGCTAAATCCAACAGGGGGTTGACAGTCTGTCGGTCTATACTTTCAGAAAATTTAAACGTTACAACTGAAAAAGTCAGTCACTTAAATATATCAAATTTGGTATGGGATTTTGTAACTATAGGTATAGTTTTGCATCATTTTTTCAGACGGTTGAAAAAATGTATCTATAACACAAAGTTGTCTATAACACGAATCAATTGCATTTCTGTATCATGCCATGGATTAATCTTCAAAAAATTCGCCAAGGAGACGCGATGGATTAAATACAAAAATGCGAACTTAAAGCCAGGGGTTAAAATTTCGTAACTATCTGCGCGCCAATGACATGCAATGAGTCCTCTCGGATAACACCTTTATTATCGAGTTTGAGAGAAAGTTTTGGGAAACCCCTCCCGCTGGTTAACTATGATTTAAGAATCAAAAGATCTCGAATTTAAAAAAAAAAAATGGCTTCGATTTTCTGGTATACTTGTACAATATGACGTGTTATAAAATCTGTAATATAACGAAAACAATCATGTGAGCAGTTCTTTTCTCCTATTAGGAAACAAAATTTTATGATAAACTAAAATTTTTGTGACAAGAACAGTAGCAAATCTCATCTATATAAAATGTTGCATTTTCCAGTTATAGTTTTCACATACTTACAAACGGACAAGCTGAAAGATAGTCAACTCTTTCATCGATTTGGTGCAAAATGTGATAGAAATCAACAATTATGATGGTATGATGGTATATGATAATTTTAATCTGCCTCCTTTAGTTTTTCAATTATTATGCTCACATGCAAACGAACTGACAGACAGACAGGTTTCTTGTAAACGGATTTCATTTAGGATTTAACCGATGGCTGTGATTTTATGCTATGATTGCAAATTATATTTCTGCTGTTGTATTAGAGTTATCATTAGAGGCCGATTTAAAATCGAAAAGATAATTTTTTTTTCTGGTTGAGGAAGATCTAAAACGTGGCGATTCATCAAACTTACTATGATGAATTTATATAGGATTGCAGTTTTTTCTATGCTTTATATTTTAAATAATTTAAAAAATTATATAATATTTTAAATGCTACAAAGTAAGAAAAAAAGTAGTCCCTAAATTCTTTAACTGAATTTAATATTCTCTGCAAATGTGTGGAGCGTATATACCTTGCTTAATCCAACTCTAATAATCTTGAGTTGAGCTGAGCTGTGCTGAGAATGATCGGCACTCAGGTATGCGGCCCTTTAAGCACCAGCCCCTATTAACCCAATCGGCAAAAAGCTGGCCAATACATGAACACATATAGACACCTCTGAAATGAAAAAAAAATCTTGATTTTTATAAAATAACTGAATTATCTATAAATCTGATTCTCTTGATATGTGCTACCATCTACCAGAGAAATATTAAATTCTAATACCTGGAGTAATACCGATAGAGTTACGTTCCCACCTTTATTTGGTTATCTATACTTATATAAAGCTCAATGTATGTGTGTGTTGGCTCTCTACAGGCCAGACCGTTTGACCTACAGCTTCCAAATTTGGTACATGTATACCTTAGAGGTCGGGAATGTGCACCTGGGTCCCTTTTTTTAATTTTTAATTAGAATTTTAATTACTAATTAAAAACTAACTTTTTAGCCAAAAAATCTTCCATTTTCCCCACCGCCAAATGAGTAAGGCTTCAGTTTTTTTTTCCCCGCTCTAATGAGGCTAGAGTTAACATTTTTCGGCTGATTATTTCTGTTTATTTTCTTAATGTTTTACGCATTTAAAATTAAACATTGTTAATGAATCGATCTTTCAGATTCATTCCGAAGTACTTTTGAATTAAAATAAAACAGAATAAAGGAAATTAAAAATATGTAATCTGCATAGCGTTACCCCAACTGGCGTAGAAAAATTTACTCATTTGCGTTACAGTAACTGGCGTTGAAAATTCACGCAGGAGCATTGTGTTCTGATTCTTGACAACTATTATCAACGGATGATTTTTGATTTGAATTACTTTTAGGTTAGTTGCATGCTTTTGTAATTAAATTGTATTTATGTTAGTTATATATTTTTTATATATACTTATAGTTTTAAGTACATCGTTTTTTAAGTAGTGTTTTTAAACCTGTTTTCGACCGATTATTTTAAATGATTCATTTTATTTTCTTAGTGTTTGATGCATTTAAATTTAAACATTGTTAATGAATCGATCTGTTCGTGATGAATCTGAGAAAATTTTGTTGACAAATTCTTGAGATATTACATAAATTAAGAAAGTTATTTTTTAGTGCCCATAAAGTTTAAACGCTCAGTGACTCTGTTATCAGTAATCATATTAAAAAAAATGCTTTGTTTCAGTAAAAAATATTATTATATTAATTGCATATTAATTCTGTCCTCTTTAATTTAAAGCATAAATTCTACGGGAGCTAACAGAAAATTAGAGATATACATATTATGTTATGACTGAAGGCCTTTATAATATTATGAGAGAATTATATGACTTTTAAATTTGAAGTTTTAAAATATTTTGATGAAGATTCTATTAAAGTAGGAATTGCATAAAATCTATAATTATTAAAATATAAACGAACATTAAGATTGGCGAACCGGCTGATCGCCAAAGGCGGCTAGTATTAAATAAAAAAAATATGAATAAGGCCATTTCACTTATTAATGAAAAAAATGCATATAACTTATTCAAAGGAATTTTTTTAGTTTAGAAAGGAAAATTTTATATTGAATGAAATATTTTCATATATCGCATTAGAGATGTGAATCACCATTCAAGAATACAGTCATTTTAACTAAATTCTTTATAGAAAAACTATGTTTTTCAATGATTTTCAGGAATTTGTATATTTCTGTACAATCTGTAAGGTTTCAAGAATCTGTGTATTTTTTATCATTCATAGTAGTTAAAGCAAATTTGACTTGTTTTGAACTTATGAGGAATATACAGATCTGGTGGAGGTAGCAATCAAGTTTGTAGATGAGGTATCCAGTATAAAGTTCCCTATTTGCTTAAACTTTTGTCATTATATTTCTTTTTAAACATCAATATTTATAATGATAGTGATAATTATTGTGTAACTATTTGCAAAGCATACCATCGCTAAATGACGGTAAGTTGTTTATATTTGAAAGATTTCTCTATCTAAGCAGTCATGTCCGGAACATGAAATAAGATGGTCGTGGGGGGGGGGATAAAGTTTCATCTTTTAAATACACTGAATTTGTGAGTGATTAAGAAGTTGTAAAGAAATGTGCTAGTTATCACATTATGGATTCATGTTAGTTTTAAACTACGACAACCAAACTATTCACCAATTGTTTCTGTAATGCCAAATTCCTCACAGTACAGAGGGAAATTTCTCATCAATTGTGTTCTCTTTTACATTGCTTCATCTCCCACTGAGCCGCGGTGATATACTAGTACGGTTTCTTATTCAGGCCCGGAGGGATGCAAGTTTTAAACCCGATTCCATTGGAGATCCGTTGTGTTTCAGGCCCTGGCGTATGCCGCGATGATATACTAGTACGGTTTCTTATTCAGGCCCGGAGAGATGCAAGTTTTAAACCCGATTCCATTGGAGATCCGTTGTGTTTTAGACCCTGGTGTATGTCGTGGTGATATAGTAGTATGGTTTCTTATTCAGGCCTGGAGGGATGCAAGTTTTAAATCCGATTCCATTGGAGATCCGTTGTGTTTCAGGCCCTGGCGTATGTCGCGATGATATACTAGTACGGTTTCTTATTCAGGCCCGGAGGGATACAAGTTTTAAACCCGATTCCATTGGAGATCCGTTGTGTTTCAGGCCCTGGCGTATGTCGCGATGATATACTAGTACGGTTTCTTATTCAGGCCCGGAGGGATGCAAGTTTTAAACCCGATTCCATTGGAGATCCGTTGTGTTTTAGACCCTGGTGTATGTCGTGGTGATATGGTAGTATGGTTTCTTATTCAGGCCTGGAGGGATGCAAGTTTTAAATCCGATTCTATTGGAGATCCGTTGTGTTTTAGACATGGCGTATGTTGTGGTGATATAGTAGTACGGTTTCTTATTCGGCCCAGGTGGATGCAAGTGTTAAACCCGATTCCATTGGAGATCCGGCCTGATTGGATTGTTTCAGGCCCAGGTGTAATCTGACGTAGAACAATGTTCTACCATTTTATGGAATTTAAAAAAGGATTGCGCGCTCAGAAATTCTCTTCGTTAACTGACCGTAGTTCAAAATTATGAAGGTTGTCCCGAAAGAGTTCTTGTGCTGGTTCTAAATAGATCATTAATATAATTAAACTAAACATCTTCCACACCCAAGAGAAATCAGAGGGGGAAATAAGAGGAAGTGAAATTTTCTTATATCACTGAGAGGGGGGGAGGGGGGAGAAAGGCAATCTATCCTCGTCTTCTGGTTTGTCGGTGGAAAAATTTTGAATTTTTAACTAGTTTTTCGCGTGTAATTATTCCTTACTCAAACTGTTAACTTTTAATTCTGTTTTCTTTTTTAGAGGATGTACATCACTGGAGTTCATGCAGCTCTATCCCCGAAGAATGTCGACAAGAGTTTGCCGAGGAAGTACTCTCTGAGAGCGTACGTCTTGGGAAAATTCGTTTGGAGAATTTCTGTATCTTATACAACACTCTTTGGATTCATGCTGGCAAGCCATTATGAACCAAACAATATTTTGAAGTCATTGGGAGACTATTCCAAATGAAGTGTAATTGGACTATTGTGGTTATTTTAAGATTATTGTTTAAATATTCCGAGTTCGTTAAAATGATTTTGTAATGAACTCTTAATGATTTTATTTCATTTGAAATGATTCAAGTTTGCGAAAATTGAATTTTGTAAAGGAAAGTTTCTGTCACTTCCTGATACCATAAAGTTCCAAAGATACCAGCCCCATTTTATACAACTGTTTTTACTATTTTTTTAAGATTGCATTGTTATTTGTAAATATTAATTTTATTCCTGCAATAAAACTTACATCTACGATATTTTAAACGTTTATTTTTTACATTATCATGTAAAAAATATACAAGAAAATATTGTAATCATTAAACAAAAAAGCGAAATTTTGACTTATCTCCACTTTTTAGACCTCTATAAATCTAAAAAACACATTTTCATAATTACTTCTACATACCTTTCTTCTGTTAAACCGATAGCTTGAAGCTGTTTTAAGCTAGTCGTGTGAAATTTGGTATGTGGTGTTAGCGCCGAATTTGAAGATTTCTGTCTAATTTTGAGCGAAATTTATTCTCGGGAAATTTGTCTGTTTATCTGAGGGCAAATGAAAATTACTACCAAACATAAAAAACTAGATAAATAAAGCATTTACATTTTAGCATCCGATGTGTAGATCTGCATTAAGTTTTGAATTAAATCTATCAAAGGGCCATCCGTCTATCAGTCTGCTTATTATTAAAAAACAAAACAACTCAAAAATACAAACACTAATATAAAGGAAATTTGGTTATCTAATCTTGCTACTATGATTGTAAGCCTCCATCGGGTAAGAAAAAAAAGAGTCTAAAGTACATACTCAATTTCCTTCGCTATTTTAAGAAACATAAAACATTCGTATGTGGAAAATAAAAATTTGAGCATGAATGCTTACGAAATTTCACAAGGTCCACACTTTTTTTGCAATGAAAGGGGAGATAATATTTTTATTAGTGATATTATCCCCCCTTTTTTTCACATATTTAAGAAAAAATATTTCGTAGAGACCATTGATACTGTTGTTGTTGTGTACAGCCAACCACCCCACCACCATCGAATGAAGCAGTATCGACAGGATTTGTTGTGACCGACTGCTGTCTTTAGCATAACCCGTCCACAACATTGACCGATTCACCGAATTTGACATCCTCTTCGAGGCATTTGGAACCTAGTCACAAAGTGGTCAGTCACTGACCTTCCTCCTCCTCTTCCCGTACATTGCTACTATGTTTTATATTTTTAAAAGTTAGGAAGAAAGAGAATTGACCTTTCATTTTCAATCAGATAAATGTTATTTGGGTGGAATTTTTTTATTTCATTTGCTTCGTGTGAAAATTTAAGTTTGTTACCAGGTTTGTATTCATTTTCATGTGTTAGAGCTTACAAATTTTAAAAAAGCGTCTTACTCCCCTAAAGTCCTACATTGCTGCCTCATCGCGGCGGGGGAGTGTTCCTAGGCGGAATGGCAAAGTACGTCGGGAGAGTATTCTCCTGGTAGGGTCGGTCACCCAAGGCGTGAAGGCCATTCCATTATGCTCCGCTAAAGGCAATGCAGGCATGAGGCAAAATCAAACTTCAGCCTTTGGTGCCTCTAGGTCCTTGACCTCTTGAAGCTGCATTTTAAGCCCTTTTGTCATGACTCGTCGGTTCGGGCTCATGGACCTGGTCTGATGTTACTGTTGACCAGGTGGGATAAGCCACAACAGCAAAAATGCGTAACTTCGATGATATTTTACCATCTGTACTAAATACCAAGATTCTGAGGGGGGGGGGGGTCTTCCGGACAGACCATTAGATTTAGAGTTACGAAATTTGTCACAAATATATTTTAGAATATACATTTCGGAAGGACTTTTGAAATTTGGATTAGATTAAGTGAGATTTTAGCTTCTTTCCACTATAATTCCCAAAATTATTATTGCATAAAACGGATTTTTACATAATTTTGAAATTTTAAAAATCGCTTTTTTACGAAAGTAATTTAACCATACATTTTTTTTTTCTGAATCGTTGGGTTCTTTTTTAATTTTCTTAATTTCAAGGCAGGACTTTAGGTTTCTGAACTAAAATTCAAGCCGTATTCAATGTTCCTCGTTGTTGAAAACTGAGATAGAAAAATTATGTTTAATATCTGTGCAGTTTACATGAAAAATAAGCAAATGAAATTACAATATTGCTAAAGTTAAAAGATAAATTATTTTTGCAGTTACATTTTTAAAACATTTTGGTTCCATAGTTCTATAATGCTGGAGACGGATGACTGACTCTATTAGAAGGATTTATATATACAATGAACAGAGCATGTTTAAAATTATTAAAATAATGGCTTCGATATCTGTCACATTTTGATGATTTAAAATATTTTTGTGTAATAATCATAAACATTAAATAAGCAAAAAATATTTAATTAATAGTAAAAACAATCAATATCATTGGCGAACAAGTAGACTGTCAAAGGGAACTAGTTTATGATATCTTCGGAAAAAAGTTATCAATAAATCTTTTAAATTGAATTTTGATTTCTTATGAAATGCCATCTGGTGACGAACTTGGGAAAGAAATGTTTAAAACATTTCAAAATGCAGCCAAACTTCTCTTCATTTCCATTTTCATTCCATGCAAAATCAAATCCTCTGAGGATTCGTCCACCCTGAGCTGCATTCATTTTTTGAATGTCAAAATAGTTTTAAAACAGGCCCTAATTCATTTTTTCAAATTAGTTAATTTTATGATTTATCTGGCGAAATAATATTTGATTCGAAAATCTCTAATTACCATAAAGATAAAATTTTGTGCTAGCTTGTATATTGCAGTTTTGCTTGTTTACTTGTTTTACCTGAAGGATATATGTGTGTGTGTGATGATATTTTAATTCTAATTTTAATTTAATTAATGTCCAAGATTTATTTTAATTTAGCCCATAGTAACTTCATTCAAAAATTATTCTCTTATTTCGTGATCCAATTCCACTTTCGGTTTAATTCATTCCTCTGTAAAACTAATGCGCCATCAGTACTACGTATCAAGTGAAAGTGATACTTTATTTGCCCTTATCAGAGGTCAAAACATGTATTCCATTGGCGCTTGGCCAGAAATCCTATATTATATAAGACTAGTGATCGCTTGTTTCGAGCTTTTTTCTTACTTCTGCTTTTGTGCCACGCTGCGTCTGCTTGTAAATAAATTGCTTTCCCGAGATGGATATTAAAGAGACAATAAAACGAAAGTAAAAATACCAAGTCTCTTCACTGCTTCGAACCTGCATTCTCCTTAAACCAATATATATATATGAAAGTTTATCTATTCAGTACCGGATTAAGTTCTATAGGAACTTATAGATGAGGCAAGTTTCGGGAACTCTTTTCTCTCTCCAAAAACCAAAACCAGATTTTTTTTATATATATAGATTTTAATTCAGGCTATAGACTCAGTTTTCAAACAACAGATATTATGACAAACTGAAATAAAAAGAAAAAATTTCGGATCAGCTTCAAGAGAATGGATTTCAACATGTTCACTGATGTAAGTGCAATGATTAACAACTGTAAAATAATGCATTTTTTAACTTTTAATAAAAGCATCAAAATTTGTCAAAAATGTATAACTTTAGATTAAATCTTGAAAATTTAATAAACAATAATTTGGAATTATATCCAAATTTTCGCTTCAGTCTCTATGCATTACATTAATGATTATATATATCGAAGGATATATCAACCATTCCGGTCATTTGTTTTTTATGGAAAGTTTTTTTTCAAAGTCAAATCTGGATCAAAAAATTTTAATTTTCTAAAATATTCAAAAAATAATAATATAATATTTTTGTACTATTATTATTATATTAACTTTTTGTATAAATATTATTTGAAAATAGAACAATAGTGCTCCATATATTCTTTAAAAAATTGACCCCGAATGTAGTCAGATACCCAAATTTAGAGAGGTTATTTATTGAAAGGCAATTCTTGAAAAATGCTGACAATTTAAACTAAATATGAATAGAACGATTATTTAGTTATGCAGTATAACACCTTCTTATTCCCTGCGACAATAAAAATTATGGCTGTTGATTGGATATGAAAATTTCACCTTTATTAAGAATCACAACAGCAAAAAATCACAGATTTGTTTATTACGCTTTTTCAGAAATATAGATGGAAAAAAGCATTAGAAAAGGATGTTGGTGACAGTGGTTACATTGGAACAAAACAAATATCCAAGGCTTATGAAATAAGAAAATGATAACATAACATCATAGTTAAAACACGAGACTTTTACAGTTTTTACATTGAAAATAGAGCAATGCAGTTAAAAATAAGAAAGTGGATGTGATTTGAATATATTAACTACTTGTATTAAAATTATACTATCATGGAGTAATTATTTTGATCACTTTGCAATGATTAATGCAGCAACCTAATGTCTAAATTTTGACTTCATTCAGAGACTCCATTCTACTTAAGATTGCTTCCTGTTTATGGTCTGGCGAATTCTAAATGAATGGTCATGGCCAAACGTTTTGACGTATGTATATCTCAATAGCTGAAGAAATGAAAGGATGTCTTAAACTTATAATTCCATTCCGAGTAACCGTTATATAGCTTGAAAATACAGCATTAAATCTACAAATTAAGTCATGGCATGCATCTAATATCTTTATCCTTGTATAGTATTGAATATTTGGGGAGTATGATACAAAAATGAACATATCCTTGTAACTTTATCATATTGCAAAATGAGGACACGTGTCTGAAAATCGCTCTCTTGTAGCTTTATAATGAGTCATTCATTTAGTTATTCAAATCTTACTTTTTTGTCTATACAATGAGTACTTAAGGTTTAAACTGGATTCAATTTTGTTTAGATATATTGCCATAACGTTTTGAAAGTAACATTAGATTTATACTATGACCGACCTCATAGTTTTGAACAAGGGTTACAATGACGACCCACTTCTTCAAATTTCTATCCCACACAGAGTAGGCATTTGTGGTTCAAAGTCAGATTCAACGTGCACTAAACAAACAAATCTAATATTATTTTAGAAACCTTTTAATCTCAATTCGAGGTTCCACGACCATATCCTGGCAGCTCACGACAGCTTAGGATTATTTTATTGCTTGTAGCACATCCGCCCCAATCATTATGTACGGTTCCAACTGTAGTTTCTAATCTCTTTTATCCTTATTTAATGCAAAGATCAAACCTAAATAAGTATGTAAAAACAATAGAAAGCTCTAGTGCGACGTTATTTCAATTTCTGACAGAACATTAAGAAACCTAGATCACTATAATAATTCTTCTCTTGTAAGTTCTTGCTGTTGTTTCTTGGACAAAACTGAATGCTTTCAGTGCTGTTCTCTTTGAGGTAAGATTTATTATTAACGATATTTATTTAAAAGTGCAATTAGTTATTCCATAATAATGACAGTTTTCTTTAAATTATAGAAAATAAATTAAATTAAGCTTTATATATAACTTATTCTGATATAACTTATACATGCATGTTTCACTTCTTATCTACAATAGTCAAAATATTCTTCTATTCCTTGAAATGCATTGTTTTCTATTTATTTGCAACGTTAGATTTCTGAAATGTTATTTACTGTTTTCTTAAAGAGTAAATATCATTTTATTTAGAATAACTTTATATTATGTATTTGAAGAAAATATTAATATTTGAAGAAAATAGAATCTAAATGAATTTTTAAAAACCATTTAAGATTTTGTATGATAAATTAAATGAAGCACAGAAGGCAATGTTAGAAAATGTAGTTTGAGGTAAGATGGAAGTCAGCTTTGATACAGGTAAATGGTGGATTATTATGCAGTTCATGGTTTTGAAAATTCATCATGTGAAAACATAATAAATGGCGGCCTCGGAGCACTTACTTAAGATTTGTAAGTACGTCTACTATCGACATCACCACAAGACAAAAATATCCTTTTGTCATTTTCATGTTTCCTATTTGAACAAATTGAACAAAACTTGCAAACACAATTGGAAATTTTGTCAAGTAGGTAATTTGCTAATATTCGAGGTTGAAATGAAGATTAGTGTACTCCCCGAGTTTGTCGCCGATATGGCAATCCAACGGAACGCTCTTCTAACAAAACTAATGCGGTTTTATTTACTACTTTTTACAATGGTTGAATTGTACATAAATTATAACTATTTTATGAAAAATGTTAAATTAAAAATAATAAAAGAAATATCGATCAAAGATTTTAATTTTGTTCTTTATTATAATTAAAAGTTTTTTTACAACTAATAAGACACTGCAATTTTATTATTAATGTGAATACGAACAGAAAATATTTATTCTTTTGCAATTTTTAACTGTCAGTATACACTTTAAAAAATCGTCTGAATTCTTACTTTATGAAATCGTCTGCATTCTTATTTTAAAAGTCAGCTGCAATGGAATTCTTCGCAGTTCTCATAATTCTTTTGGTGCTCTAACGGTTGATTCCCTTGATAATTTGTTATGTCGGCAATTGTGCGAGAATGGATGTTGGGTAAATGGGTTGGCAGACAATATTTCGAACCTGAAGAATGGATGAAGGGTGAGTGGAATATATATATATATATATATATATATATATATATATATATATATATATATATATATATATATATTTACGAGTTGATAAAATTAGAAAAGGATGCTTGTTTGAAATGTTGTATGGAGAATGGTTTGATTGCTTCTAAGTGTCCTTATATTCAATGTGCTATCGAAGCTACTATATTCCCGCTCCCGCTGCTAGCGAAGCCGTAGGATGTTTTTTAAGTTAAAAAATTCTGCCCGGTGCCTTTTACAGATGTCGAAGGCATCGCATGCTCTAACTTTTGCTCTGCACCCAACAGGCTGGCGTAGCCATTATGTGAAGAAGCCGTTGAAGATATGTTTGTTTACTTTGTCCGCCATCTTTATTGGCTACTTGGCATCCTTGGCGCAGCAAGGGGCATACTAAACTTCACTTTTACCTTATTCGAATATGACACATACTTCATAAAATATTTATCGATCACACTATCTTACTATGCATCATATTTATGTCCTTTCACTTGCAATCATGAAACTATTTTCCATGCAAAAATACTATAGATGCTTTCATAGTATACATAGCATATGCACGGAAAAATACTTTTTATGGTTGAATAGTTAGATAGATTTTTTCCCCTTCGTAAAACGAACGATTATTATGTTGTTTGTTCAATAGTCATGCTAAAAATTTTAAAATTTCAGGACAACAATGTAATTTATTGTTGGTAATTAGACAAAAAATATATTTAAAAATGTGCCTAAATTCAGAAAAAAATGCGCAAATATTAAGTTACCGTAATAAAAAAAATATTATTTTTTTTATTTTAAGATAAAAAAAATCATTTTTGTGCTATAACAATTTCGGAAATTATAGTGGAAGAAACAGCAAAACTTCACTTCAATTTTAATTCAAATTTCAAAGAAAAAAATCCGAGGTGCACATTCTCACCTTCCAAAGTTTATATGTGCCATGTTTTGTAGCTCTATGGCAAACAATGTGTATACAGAGCGCCAACACATACATTAATATATTCATCTTTATTATTAGTAGATTTAACTAAGACAAATTGAGTATTTGAATTTTGAATATGAATTTGTCCTTATTTCATCTTGTTGAATTGTAACCAGGACATATAATTTTACATTTGTTGAATAATAATACGTAGAGGATTACTTTCATGATTATCTGATAAATATGTTTAAATTTCGATTTCATTCTTCTTCAAATTATTGTTTTCAGATTTTAAATAACCACTTGCACAATGTCAACATACCGATGCAAAGAAGAAATGCCCTTCCTAGAAAGGAGTGTAAAGGAACTTGGTTGGATCAAGTCGAACTACTGTCTTCTTATAGCAGGCATCGCTGGTATAGATTTCGCAGAAGAGTTACTGAAAAAATTCCCTAAATTGAGGATAATAGCCACAGACAAAGAAACGCAACTGATAGAGTCGGCTCGATACTACAATACTTATGATAATGTTACATATTGCGTTGCAGATATCGAAAAAAGGTATGCAAAGCGTGAATTTTCATATATTTCACTTGTTCCATAATGTGAAGATGGAATATTGAAATAAAGTTTTCATTTCCTGATATGCTAGGATTTTGAAATTTTTTTCTGCAGTAATGCAATTACTATAAAAATGCATTCCCTTAATGTTTTTAAAATTCTATATTTAGTTAATTGATTTATTAATTTTTAATGCGTTTGAAAAAAATTAATTTCAAGATTTTAATGGTAATAAATTATTAAAATCTAAAAGAAAAATAATTCTTAAAAATTCAATTTTCATTGTAAAAATTAATGTGTTTAATTTTTTTCTTTTTTATTTTTGTAATGAAACATCTTTTTTAAGAATCATAATAAGTAAAATTATGTCAAGCGTTTTAAAATCCGGCTTCCTTAGTAATTTAAAGAGTAGAAAATTTTGTAATTTATCAAATTTTGAGATGAAACCCTATTTATAAAAGCATCGAGATGTTGTTGGAAATGCTTTAAATAAAGTGTAATTATAAGCGTTTATAATATTTTAAAATGTTCACGTATAAGAATTTTCATTACATTATTCATTGCAATTAGAAACAGTTGTTTTAAGGAAATCTACCTATTGCAATGATTTTCAAGACACGACTTTTAGAAGAATCCCTACAGGGCCGGCCGGGATAGCCTGGTTGGTAGAGCGTTGGATTCGTGTCCCTTTGGTTGCGAGTTCGAACCCCGCCGGCCGAAGATTCCCCGTGTGATTGGTAGCTGACGCGCGTATAAATCTGTCGTGCTCACAAAGTCCTCCATGTCGTACTGGATCAGGGGTGATTGTTTTCTGATTCAGGTCTAAATTACGATCTGTGGATGAGTGAATGAAGTCCGTCCCGTAAAAAGGGTTGTGACGTGTGTGTAGCTAAGTCGTTCTCTTGGCCCTAGATGGCGCTAAAATAAAAAGAGAAACGCACCCACCGGCTTAAAATCGCTGTCTTCGTAACAGCGGGCTTGTCCATGGCAAGTGCCATAGAAAACAAAATCCCTAGATTCCTGAAAGTTCTTAGAGTTTGAACCTAAAATCACCGTCTTTTTAAAAGTATAAATTATATGCGCATAACACTTTGCCCTTGTTATCATGTGAACGCGATAACTAATGCAATTTAGACTGAATTTGAAATTCTGAAAGGAAGATTTAAAATCCCGACGATTTCATGGAAGGATCATCAAACTCAAAGGGGGAAATTTTCATTTCCCTAAAACTCCGCCCCACCGGATTGGAGCACTTCAGACAGTTGATTCTTGCCCACCCTGCTTGGTACAGAAATGGTGGAGGGTCGTCTACCTCCTACGGATGACGGGACATTCTTCCCACGGGAAAGGTTGTACCGTGGCCGGTGACGGTTCTTAGGATTCAACCTTAGTTCCCGCCAATACTGCCACGGTGATCCGATGGTTCAAATTTTTCTGTATGCCTGAAGGAGGGTCAAAGTAGTCAATTTATGATTTCCATAAAACTCCTAACCTATTAAAGATTTAAAAATAAAAACTCTTAATATAAAAGTTTCTATCTGCCATCGCAACATCAGAAATTAAGAGTTTTTGGACATAAATTGAGTAATGCTATTAGGACTCAAGTGTTGGAAAAGGCTACAGCAATATAAACTTGATCAGTTATGACTTGGCACATCAAAAGCCTATGGTTTTTGCTAATTGCATCCTATGGCTGAAGTTAAAAATATTACAATATACGTTTAACGTTTTGTTATTGTTAAGCACAGTAGCCGGGTGGTAAAATCTAGGCTTCGAAATTAGAATGTGGATTCCAGATAAGATTCCATCGAAGATTAGTTTCGTACGTGAGAAAAATGCCCATTTATACAAAAAAGGAATCTACCTTTCCGCTCCAGAACGTCGACAGAAAATGTTCATTGTTTTATTTTTAAAGTTATTGTGCTTACAGATAAACGTAATCTAAAAAGGAGATTTTCTATGAACTAGACGTGAACTAAAAAGTAGTGACTCCTCAATCTTGTAGCGAATTTTTATGCAATAGCTATGCCTTCTCTCTGCACACTCTGTATACGAGAAAATAAAATTCCATTATTCTTACCATTTACTTTTAGTATATCTGTTATAAGCGTATAATTTGATGACAATAATAATATGCATTTAAGATTAAATGTGTGTAGTTTACTTTAATTTTGCTTGCAATCATGTACTTATTTGAATTTTTCTAGAGAGACACTGAAATTTTGGTTTGGGACAGCACGAAAAATACTTTCCTATCATAATTTGGAAAGAGTAACTAATGTGAAGACTGCTTTTGAAAATTTTTACGACTTGCTAGTTCCCGGAGGGACACTTGCAGTTCGTTTCACTCCACAGAATTGTATTTTCAAATGGATAAAAGAGGTTTCCTTTAGATGGAGGCAGTTTGTAGGTGTAAGAATTGTATTTCTCTTAATTAGTTACTCTTTTATGTTACATACTTTTATTTAATTTTTTCATGTTTCTATATATGGAACTTCATAATTGAATTTCCAATTACTCTCTAATGTCCTAGAGTTAACTTCTGTGCAAGTATTCTCTAGATGATAGCACGACATTAGTATTTTCGGACTTTAATTGATATTAAACTCTTCCATTCCTAAGATCACTATTTCATAACTGCTGAAACTCGGAATACTGAAATGTTTGAATTTCTCTTTCCTGTCTCCTCACAAACCGAAATGACAGCCCTTGCTTTTAAGGGCCTGATATACAAAAGGAAAAACCGCTTAGTTGAGGGCTGTTGTACAAATATATGTTCATAAACCCTTTGAGAGTTTTCAGAAAACCACCCTGATTTCAAATTCACGTAGGAAAATTTTTTGATGCATAAAGCACGCGCCAAAGGTATTCAATCAAATACCCTTAACGAACGAGGATAGAAATTTCACCAAGATATCCGAACATATCCCTTAAACATAACTCTCTTGAAAGAGCGTTTAGGGCTTCTCGGTATTGATAGTTAATAGATATTTCAAATAAATTTTTAATTTGTAGAGTGGCGTAACCTGCTAGTGCCTTTAAGAAAAGATTGATTTCAAGACTCTATAATACTTATAAGGAATTATGAACTAGAGACTTTAAAAAGAAATAATTAAAATTAAAAAAAAATCTACTTTTTGAAGTTCAATAACTAAAGTGTATTTTTAAAAATCGTTTTTATTTAATAACTCCCACCGTCCAAAAATATATCCTCCACCGTGATATTTTTAATATTATTCTTTTCTGAATATATGGTATACATTTAGAAGAAATTACAATTTCAGCTAAATAGTTTAAGTCTATTGATATTATGTATTCATAAATTCCAAATACAAATCTTAATTAAAATTGGGATTTGGCCTACTTCAAAGCATCCTGACTAACACATTCTATTCTCGTTTTTTTTTTTTTTCTTTTACCTTTTTGCAGTTGCAATAATCTTTGAATACACAATTACACTCACTATCAGCCTATGGTTTTGATTTGATATTTCTCTTTTGCAAGACGGTACTAATTTCATTAAATTTCTTTATTTTTTGGAATAGCAGATTTTAATTGATTTTACACAATAAACGATATTATATTTAATGAAACAAAAACTTTACACATAGTCAAAAAAATGTATACCAACTAAAATCGGTCAATTTTCAAAAAGTGTGACATTTTCTTTGCTAGGTTACAAATTATTTGTCTGCTTAAATAATTTTCAACGTATTTTAAAATGAATAACATATTTTCAAACAGGGAAAATAATAATTAACTACGTTCACGTTGGTGAATTGCATATTCATAAGATAATTTATAATCAGTTTGTCACTCCTTTTTTTCTTTTATATTACAAATCTAAAATTTTGTTCAGAGTTGCATTTTTGATATTATAATATTTTCAAATTTTTTTATTAGATATATAGATTTAAATTGCATTTTGATTCTATATGAGCGGCTCTATTTCATAGGTAATTTGTTAAAAGATTCGTTGTAATATTTATGATTTTGAATTATATGTTCAGTTATAAATATCGCTCACTTTTGTAATATTACTTATTGATAAAGTAATAGTTATTAGCTAATATAATAAATATAACACTGATCAATACTGAATTCTTCTACTCAAATATTAAACATTGGAATAAGTGTAAAAAAAAAAAAAAAAAAAAAAAAACCCAGAAAGGTACAGCAAGTCAGTCACGAGTATGGTCTTGATATTCCATTTTAAGGCCCATATTTAGACATATCATTGACGATTAATCTCTGTAAGATTATTGCTACCCCTTTTGGTGAATGCCGTAAAGAGTAAATCTCACTCTCCTGGAACTAGCATTCTGCGAGCATCCAATACAAAGAAAATAGTGATTGTTTGCGCTCAGTAAGATTTTCGCATATCTGTTAATTAGTGCGATATGCGCTTAACTGTTAGAAAGATTGCAGTTATGTAAATTTTATCAATTCTTGTAAAATTTGTCGCATCGAAAATATGTCTTAATAGTAATTATTGTCAATAAGTAAACGGGAAGTAATTTCTGTCTGCTCCATGCTAATATTAACCGGTAATAGATTTCAGAATGCCATCATTCTTTTAGGGTAGTGTGGTGTAATTAATCTTGGAATATCCGGCTACGAGAAATGAAATCAAAATCTGTTGTGATGTATTACTTAATCATTAATATATTTTTAATTATTTTTAGGATTTGAAAGCAACATCTCTTCCACAGTTAACAGAGGAGAATTCCGATATTTCCTTTCAAAATATGCTGAGATCTATTGGCTTTGAGATTTTGTATTTCAGAAACGTAGATGAATGTAGACAGTTTAAATCAGACGCCCAATGTAAAAGTAAGTATGTAATATTTCGTATGAGTTTAAACGAGAATTTTATCTTTTCGTCCTTTTCCTACACTTTCACAATAAGATAATTTACATTAATTACGATGTTATTGAAGTTTTACGATTAACTTCGTCGTATGTTGGAGAGAATCGAGTATCTAATTTCAACTTTTACCGCAGACCTAGCGCAAACTTTGATGCTATGATATTAAAAACATTTTTGATTATCATTTTTGTATATTCCAAAGTAAGTTTTGATGAATTTAATCCAGAATAATATACGATTTGAGTGTAAGCATCATGCTCTAAAAGTACTTAAAAATAATAAAAGCATATTATTAGAATAGGCATAAATTCCATATGCATTGATCGAGCGGTGTTTAGTTAGTTTGTCGAAAAACAAACTGGCAGACTTTCAGAAATTGATTTCATCTAATCCATCAATTTAATAAAAATTTTCATTAAAATTTGATAAAAAAAATTTTACAAAAATTTACGTTTTTGCGTCATGATGCTTATTAAAGTTAATTCGACTAGCTTATTGTATTTGTATATCGTATCAAGCTCACAGTCTGATATAATTTCAAAAATACATTTTCCAGATTTATTAATAACTAAAAAGAGAATATTCAGCAAATACCTGAAGGTCACATTTTTTAACGGTTACAATATTTTGTGTATATGTGTTTTGATTTTTGTCTTCGAGAAATAAAAATTGGTAATAGTATCTTTTTTAAATAATTTTTCATATTCTCCCAAATTTTGCATATTCTCCTAAATGGTCAATATCTTAATGGCTTCAATTCTTGAATAGCCAATTTGACAATTACTCTAAATAGTCTCGTATACATTGTCCATCCAAGCGTTAGGTTTAAGTCTTTTTTACTAATGCACTTATAAAAACTTGCTCAAGCGAAAATTCTTGACATCATTATAAAGTAGTATAGTAAGCAGTACTACTATTTTATATAGTATTAAGAACATAGATTAGCATCCATAATGTTTCTGCACGGTAGTCACCACCACAATGATATGCAAATTGTGCCCTGTTACATATTGGCTATCATTAGCATAATTTTTAATTTATCTAAAATCTTCAAATAAATTTTTTCAATAACGGCGTCGAGATATTTTCAGTTGTTAAAGAGTCTTGATTGATTTCCATTAATTTTTTTTTCTCTAAAATGGTTGCAAAATTTCTCGTGATCGATCTCCAAACTTTGTTCTAAATTTGATATTAAAAAGTATGGGAATTTCTGATTTAATAACAATTTTAATAAATTTTATGACTTTTGAGAAATTAATTTGCATAATCTTCTAGTTGCATAAATTTTGCCAAAATTTGGTTTGATGCAGCCAGATACGGAATGTTGGCCTGATCCGGCCAGTCTTTGGAATTATGAAGTTGAAAAGTTGGTTCTAAGTCTGAAATGAAACCATTTTCAATGAACTTAAAAG
Source organism: Argiope bruennichi (assembly GCF_947563725.1). Classification (NCBI taxonomy): domain Eukaryota; kingdom Metazoa; phylum Arthropoda; class Arachnida; order Araneae; family Araneidae; genus Argiope; species Argiope bruennichi. Next base: position 58,072,176 of record NC_079157.1, on the reverse strand, counting down.
CTTGAGACCTTTTTCAGCTAAAAAAAATCTACCTTATATCTTCTATTGTTGTTTTCTCTAAAAGACCATTGGATTCTTCAAATTTTGTGGCCATTACTTCTATATTGGAGACTAGAGAAGAATATGCTGAGCTTAGAATTAAAGGTTCATCCCTGTTTCACATTTTCATTGTTACTATGTTCTCACCTGATATCAAGAATATCGGTGAATTTCAGGAGGATAAAAAAAACAAAAACAAAAAAAAAAAAACAATCAATGTGTACATTTCCATTTCCTGATAAGCAGCTTATCCACTGGTGAGACAAGCTGGTCCTAGCAGTACCCTATTCTGTTGTTTCTGAACATCCTTTTCTATGTAGGAAGATATTCGGGGTGGTCATTTAAACTATTTGTACAAGAGAGGTTATTGTTACTTTAGATATGGCTATGTTAAACTAAATAATTCTTAAAAAATGTACTTTAGATATAGGAATAAGGTCATCTTTTCAGTGGCGAGTTGTTGCTTCCTTGGTAAAAGTAATAGTAGCGAAATTGCTTTCAAGGCTCATTGTCCAGAGAAAGGTGTATTTCTATATGAAGGGCTCATAATAGGATCTATTTTGCGTTGATCTCAGACAAGATATTTTTATTCTCGGCGATTCGGTCACTCAATCTTTCCTGGATGCTGAAACGCTATTGAGGATTTTTCATTTCTTGAAAGGTTAGAAACGTTTCCAGGTTTATTTATTATTTACTTTCTCCCATACGAAATAAGCAAGGAGAAAATATTGTAATTGTCAAAAAATTCGAACTCGACATTTTGACGAATCTCCATGTTTCGTATTTTCTTGATTCCCAAAAGCACATTTTTGGAATTATGTCTATCTCTCTATGAATAGGACAGTTCAAAACCACTTTGAGCTAGATGGATGAAATTTAGTGCATGAAATTTAGACCAAATTTGTAGATTTCTATCAAATTTTAAGCAAAATCCGCTCAAAGGAAGTCTGTCTGTCCGGCTATCTGAATATAAACCATCGCAATAATTACAAAACGAAGAGAACCAAATGGATAACATAGCGTTCCCACATTTAAAATTTAAAGCAGAGATTGTATAAAATTTGGTACCAAATCCAACAATGGGTTGACCGTTTGTCTGTGTTTTTTCATGCATATAAATGGAATAACTCAAAAATGCAATGACATAAATGAAATTTGGTGTGTGATCTTGTTGCAACAATTGCAGATTTATATGAAATTTTGGCTTCAATCGACTAGGGAAAAAAACGCCCAAAATACGTATTCAGTTTTCGGGCATTTGAGTATCAATCACATCCCAGTCTTTACTGGACTAATTCACGAGCTAATAGGTTGATCGTAACTATTATTAACTATTCGCGGTTAATAATACACAAGAACATTTGTTAGAAAGTATATAAAAATTTTTTAGGAAACCGCTCCCGCTTGTTTCTTATTGCATACCATTACCTTATGATCTAGACATTCGGAGGTCTGCGTAGATATCGCCAACTAAAATCCGAATGCAGAAAAATTGCTGCTTTTTCTTTTATGGTACCATCAAACGCATCGCTTTTTTTACTTTCACATATATGTAGTATAGCGGAAGTATAGTAATTGTCAAAAAATTCGAACGCGAGATTTTCACAAATCTCCACTTTTCAGAGTTCGAAAAACACATTTTTTTGGAAAATATCCATCTGTCTTTTTTATGACAAAGAGAACTCAAAAATGCTTTTATCTGGAAGGATGAAATTTTGTATAAGATCTTTATACCAAATTAGTAAATGTCTGTCAAATTCTGAGCAAAATCTACTCAGAGGAAATCTGTATGTCAGGCTGTTCGAATGTACGAGGGGTGATCCAAAAAAAGTTTACAAGTCAAAGGAAAAATGCTTTATTAACAATAGACACAGGATACAAATGGTAATTAAGAGACATATGGGGCGGTCCCTTCTCTACATAATCACCAAACCTGTTGAGGCATTTATCACACCGCTGGACCAATTTGTTTAACCCATTTTGGTAACAACAGGTCTCTGACTATTGAGCTAGTTCTCAGCACCTTTTTGAACATCACCGTCTGATATGAAACTTGTTTCGGATAAGTTTTTCTTCAATGCTGGGAAAAGGAAATAGTCACTGGGAGCTAAACCGAGGCTGTATGGAGGTGGGTGGGTCCAGACCTCCTACTTACACGTTTCCAGCAATCTCTACCCGCTTCAAAAGAACAACACTATTTCGAAACCTGTTGTCTACTCATTGCTTCGACTACGTACACTTCAACGATTTATCTGTGAATGTCCGATGCGGACAGATTATTGGCCCATAGAAATCGTAATACGGCTTGCATCTTTGCGTGAGACCACTTCTCTAGCCATCTTGCCATTACTGTCGCTGGTTCAGGTCTCGGTACTAACACTATCTGCTCGAACGACAGGTCTAAGACAACAAGTGTCATCTGTCTCCACACTGGGTAATAATATTCCCATCCATAAATTCTACTTTCCAAATACTGCTGCTTGTAAACTTTTTATGGATAGCCCTTCGTAATTTAACACGATAAGTACAAAACGAGGAGAGCTAGTTAGATTAAATTAGATACAGAGGATTAACATTTATAATTCAGATACCTATCAAATTTTGACCAAATACAACAAGGGGTTGATTCTCTGTCTATCTGTACTTTCAGAAACATGTAAACGCGATGACTCAAAGTCTGAATGACTTAAATATATCAAGTATGGTAAGTGATTTTGTGACTACACTTGTAGTTTTGTGTCAAATCTCTGTTCCAACAAGTAAATAAAACGTATCTAAAGCACAGAGTCGATTTTCGGATACTATTGACAACATGCCAGGGATTAATCGCCAAATAACTCGCCAAGGATGAGCGATAGATTCAGTAAAAATGCTAAATTCACGTCAAAGATTAATATTTTGTAACTGTTGTAGTCCAACGTTATGCAATGCATTTTCTGGAATAACACCTTTATCAGACAGAATGCGAGAAAGTTTTGGGACGATCACATCCTTTTGGTTTTTATTCTTACGTGATCGACACCTTTCTGTTAAAAATTAACTTTTGATTAATGACTGCCATTTATAGACTAAATATGCTACTGGTTCAAAGATTTAAAAAAATGTTTCAAAAATGGTCTATGTAATGAACAAAATGTTACGTTTTTGTCTTCAGTGATTCGTATTAACATTTTGTAATGAGAGAAAATTTTTAACTTGGTCTTGGTTTTTTTTTACAGAATTTCTGCTTTCTTGTTGCTTCCCACTCTTCACCACCCTTCCTGATCGAATGAAAAGGGGTTTTGTGGATGATATGTTCCATAGGTTTGCAAAATACTTTACAAAAGACGAACAGGGAGTTATAACTGTGCACTACAGAGTACGTGAAATGTTCCTCAAGAAGCCTCAAAAACTATTGTGAATTATTTTAATGTTGAAAGAAGCATATTGACGAGATCGACATTTTATTGTTTTTAGTGACTGTCCGGTGATTTTATCAAAGAATTGCATTATTGCATTAATACAAAACTGGGTTTTTATTACTTGTTGTTACTGTAAATAAAATTTTTCGTATATTTTGATGGTTATTTTAGAACAATAACTGTGTACAATTCTTGAGTTATTATTATATACAGTTTCATATGATACTTCACATATTTTAGCCAGTATTTATAGATGTTATACTTTTTATATACTTTAATTCGGCTTGATTTATTTTGTTTGTAAAGATGGAATTTTAAGATTCTCTTTCCATTCATTTCCTGGTTTTCTAGAGATTGGAAATTCTCTGCATTTATAATTTCTGAATATTGGAATTCGGGTTTTGCAATCGTAGAATTAGCTGGAAAATGCGGGTTGCTCATCGTATATTTTTAATAGGACATTGTTTGTCGGTTAGCATACTATTTGTAATTTACGACATACTTGAAGGCAAAACTCGTTCAAATGGTCTACAGATCAGACTTGTTCATAAAAAAATTGGCATGTACAGTACTGTGCAAATTAATTGGGACAAACACATAAATTTTCACAAATGTTGTTTAATTAGTATAGGTTAACTTACGTGCACAGTATAGCATTCTAATACAAAATATGTCCTCCTCTATCTTGAATGAGATCCTGTACACGGTTAGGCATGGATTCCACTAAATTAGAACATAAATTTTTGATCTCGTCACCACGAAATCAAACTTTTATAGCATTCTCAATAATTGTTTTCGTTGTTGAGCAATCCATTTTACTCAGATGTCTCTTTACAATGCACTACACATTTTCGATGGGATTTACATCAGGAGAATTACCAGGCCAATCAAAAACCATTATTTTCTGTTTTTGAAAAAAAAATTCGTTGTTAGCTTAGAAAGATGGCATGGAGCAAGATAATGTTGAAAGATATCACTACCAGCGAGCGTTTACATTATAGGCACAATTTTACTTTCTATTATAGAAATGTATTGTTTAGAGTTCATCATCCCTTCAACTAGTACTAAGCTGCCAGGTCTTTCAGAAGTAAAATAACCGTAAAACATCTGTTTCTGAGGGTGCTTAACTGTTTGAATAAGATGTTATTCCCTGATGGGCTCTCCACCACTTCACCTGACAAATCTTGGTCGAAACCTTTGCACAAGAAAATGCGTTTTGTCACTGAATACAACCTTCTTCCAATCTTGTGCAGTCCAGGATTGATATTTCCTGTCCCAATCCAAATGTTTTTTCTTCATTGCAGGTGTTAATAACTGTTTTTCTATTGGTTTTCTTGCAATTCTCCAAGCTTCACTAAGCCTTCATCGAACTCTCGATGAATCCACGCTCACACCAGTAGCTAATAATTCTCTCTGGAGATCTCTACTTGTTTTGTAAGCATGCATTGTACTATTTCGTACAAGAAATTTGTGTATTCGAAGTGTGGTCTTGCGTTTGCGTCCACATTTTGGAGACACTGCCCCAAAATTCTTTTGCTGATTAATAATCCTAGAAAAACTGGATATTCCAACTCCAATTACTGCAGCAGTATCCCTCACAGCCATAGAAGTATGCTGACTAAGGGTAACAATTCTAGTTCTTTTCCTGGGTGTGATATCCATTTTTTTTAATACACGCCAGAAGGAGACAATTCACACAAGCGATCACTTTTTACAGCAACTGAAGGGAAAAATTTTCGACATGTCATGATCACGTGGTCAAACCGGTTTAGACTAGTGAAGGGCAGTCACACGTTCTAAGAAAAGGCAGTTGAAAACGGTTTGAGGCAGAAAATCCCCGAGAAAGGAACAATTTTCTTAAAAAATCTGTTTGTCCCAATTAATTTGCATAGTACTGTAGTTACTTCTTGGATAGTAGGTACTTAACAAGAAAAGGGTTTCATAATTAATCAAAATAAGATTTTTCGTTGTCCATTAACTTAGCAATATATTATTATTCAAAATCCATTTTTATCTTAATTCAAAAACTAACTTTTCAATGATACCAATTTTATTTCTGTGCATTTTTTTTTTGTTAAATTTTATAAATGTTTTCGAAATATTTTAAAAATATTTTCTCACGTTACTTTTTATTATTTTATTTACTGCTTTTATTTTCACGCGCTTTGTGATAGCATTAGGTACATTCTCCTTGGGTGTGAGCGCAGTATCTTTGCTATAATTAAAAGCAAACTTCAAAATTAAGGATAAAAAAAGAAAGCTTAAAACGTTTTCCTAATATAGTATATAATGATGATTAGAGAACAGATTCGACTCTATTTTAAATATTTACAGATGGGGGGGGGATAAGTGTGCATAATTTTAAGATCCCAATTCCCATTTATTGTACTTAAGTCTCTGTGAATTTAGCTTCATCTTTTTTGAGACCATTTTCTAAAGCTTCCAAATATTGAACTTGATAATAGAAGTTACACATCTGGAATATTATTTTGAAAAATCTTTTTAATTATTTGCATTGTAGTCACTTTTGGCAACTAGAAATTTTGTCGAGAATATTTATTTTGCTTAATTTCAAATAACTCTTTGTGGCATGACTCGATGTTCATGATTCCCAAAACGGAGCGTTCTTAGACCGCGACAAATATTAAAACCGCATTAATTTAATAACCTTTCACCTGTTTATTTTATACATGAACCTACTAATGGAGTCGAATCTCGTGACGTCATAGTGCGGCATTGAAAAGAGGCAGTCGACTCACCATGATCGAATGGTCATAACACTGGTCTCAATCAAGAGATCGTAAGTTCGACTCCTACTAGAGACAATGCGATTCACAGTCTGTGTAAATATTTAATTCCTTCATTTTATGTTTTCCTTTATTTCATGTTCCAGAAGATTCTGGACCTTTCTTTAGTTTACCAGACAAATGTTCTGGACTTTTCTTACTGTCTCCAGAAAAGTATTCTGGAACTTTCCCTGCTAGTATAAAAGCAGAAGATTTGTCAGTCACTGTGTTCTCACTTGCGAGTTGAGTTAATAAATTGGTTTAGCTCTACTTCTTGTGTGTGTCATTAAGTTCCACACTAAAGAACCTACATGACAATAGTACCATTAAAATCTCCACTGTTTATCTAATCTTAATTAAATTTCATGTTATCTTTTGCGATAATGTAAATAGCAAAGATAATTTGTGAGAATCTTACTCTCGTGGAATGGAAGAAAATCACACGATTAAATATTTAATGAAACGAATGGCAATGGTTTGAATTTTATTGCCACAGTGAACTTTATCGTAGTAAATTAAGCAAATTGTTGTTTTTTTTTGTCAAAATTCATTTAAAATGTTAACAATTAAAATGGTAACATTCATGAGGTAACATTTTTAAATTTGAAAAAGGACTTAAAAATAAGCTTTTTGCAAAATCAAACTTTGTATGTTAAAATTTTAACAAAAAATAATCTCTTCTAAGATTAAGTTTCCAATCTCTATAATATTTGTCACTATTTGGTAATTATAGCAAAAACAGTTTATTTCATAGAACACCAAGATAATATTCGCCTTTCTTATTAGTGGAGATAATTATAGGCCAATAGGGTTAATTTTGAGGCCGTTACGTAAGTCGAATATATCAAGAAGCGATTGTATTCTCATTAGTTTTCTATTTTGAATCACTCGCAATTTCTGGAAATTTTTTAATCATGATGTTCCTTATATAGATGATCCATATATAATTCTTTTTGCTTTGTATCAAAGAATCGAGTGCTTAATCACAAAAATCATTGAAGATTGTACTTAATCCCTAGCACAATCTTTCAAGAAATTAAACTCTCCGGTCTTAAGCTGATAAAATCATTCTTTGGCATAGTAAGCGCCATTTTCTCAACTAAAAATAACTAAATATTTGAAAGCAGATGTGTTGGTAGAAAATTGGATAGGGCTGAATGGATATACTATATATATATATGTAACATTATTTGTGTTGAAGCAGGATGCAGTTTGAAGACAGTGAAAATACTTTTAATTTCATGACGTCGTTTTATTTCATTTTGAAGAAGCAAGCATATGTACAAGCGATGAGCACACAGAGCGACACAGAAAAGGAATGAGGAAAAAGCTCTTGGACATTTTATCCCTGGTCTTATATAACCTATGATTTTGATAGGGAAAATACTTCTTTACAGTGCTAATGTATTATGAGATTTCGATAGGGATTTTCATTACAGGCGCGGAGAAGGTAGGGGAAACACAGGGAGATTTTAAAAAAGAATTTGCTTGATCAGCGGTATGTTATCTCTTCACGCGTAGTGTGGGAAAGTTAGATTTTAGCTGATTCAACAATTTAACAAAGCTTCTCTTGCATTAATTAAGTAGAGACAGTGGAATTGGATCACGAAATAAGAGAATATTTTAGAATGAAGTTACTATGGGCTAAATTAAGATAAAATCTTGAAAATTAATTAAATTGAAATTAGAGTTAAAATATCATTATATATATATATATATATATATATATATATATATATATATATATATATATATATATATATATATATATATATATATATATATATATATATTGATAACTGAGATACATATCTTCGAATTTTTTTTAAGCTCTTTGTGCCGTGTTTTATGGTTTCTCAATTTTCCAGGTGGTATAATAGTAATGTTACGGCTGGTTGGCGTTCCCTCACCTATGACGGTGCATACCTCCTTGTGATACACCAGATTCCATTAAATACTTGTAATAGAATCTATTTTGCATGCTTTCTGGTGCATAAGTTGATATCTGCATGAGTCTGAAAGTCAGTTTTCTTCAGAAGTTTACATGACAAGGAAAATTCTCTTTGTGATTAAACTATACAGTGGCATGGAAGAGAATTTCACTGTATAAATACCTCTGTATACTGATTTTCTTGGAATAAAACCTGATTTTTCCTAATGAATAAAACATATTTTAAATTATTATAGGATCGCGTTCGTCTGATGATAATATCTGACTTCAGGACTAAAGGGCTCAAGGTTCGAAACCAAATCCATCAAAGAATCAATACGTAAGCTGGTCTGGTAAACGTTAATCCGGTCGAGATCAAACTAGATTCCTTGGTGTGATGCAGAAGTTTGAAGTGGAGGGAGGGGGGGGGGCACAGGTATCGTCTTCGTCATCTGACCGTGATTCAGAATTAAGAAGTGCATCCTAAAACAGCCTTACTGTTACTTTAAAACAGATCGTTAATACAAATAAACTAATTTATCATAAATATACATTTATGCAACTCCATTAACATGTCAAAGAAAAATTACATTAAAACAATTTAAGATTGTTAAAAGTATTTTTAATTCATTCGTAACGAGCCGGAAAAATACCACCCTATAAGTGGATCATATTAAATTAACAGATGATAAATTGGACTAAATTAATAATTTATTCTGTTTTTAATGTCTTAAAGTTTCATCTAAGATATTTTTCAGCTTTAAAATTCATAAATGCCCCAATATCGATGAATTAACTCGTTGGGTTAGCATTTTGAATTGAAAGTGCAAGCTTACAATTGGAAATGCCTGAGGAAATTTGAAGTTATGATCAAGCGAATGTCCGACCCCATATTTCCCCTTTAGCAAATTGCATCTTCATCAACTCAACATCAATAGCCAGATTAAGCTTTATAGCACCTTTAGGTAATGCAAATCCATTCATTTTTTGCTCTTTAGCTTCCGGAACTAGATATCTTTTTATTGATTTTAATTTTCATCTCTTTATAAGATATTATAAGCAATAAATTTTTACAAACTGAGATAATATATTATTTAATTTTGAATCACTTTCAAAACAGTTGATCTGAGTATCTCACTTACAAAAAATGCAGAAGCAATTTTAATAATAAAAAAAAAAGGTTGAACAAAAATTACAGAGCTTTTTAATACATTCTAAATACTATTTAATTACAGGATAGGACATCTTTTTTTTTTAAAAAAAATTATAAAGCAACATATTTTGTTAGAGCGATAAAACAACGTAATATATAAATCTACAAAATTTAAAGAATACTTAAGTTTATTTGAGCAAATTCGATAGCACGGCATATGTAATTAAAATTCTCTTTAAAAATATGTGGAGGTTTGGGGTTCTAAGTAGTTGCCTATTTATAAATCCATTCATGTCCAAACAAGCAAGGGATGCCTTGATGGGACAAAAATTCGATCTTCCGACAACGTCTACAGGCCTCAAAGACCAAAGCAGTTGAAAAGCGCTTTCTTGAAAAAAAATCTCCATTCTTTTTTTCTTTTTTTTACTGGTCCAGTTGTGGGAAAGAAAAAAGGGGGCTGGGGTGAGTTTTTGCTGCCAACACACAATAGATATGGAATTTCATTTCAACATCTGGAGATGTGTAGTAGAGCAAAATAATCCTGCAATGTTTAGTGAAGTGTTATCTAATTGTGCCCCTTTTTTACTAAAAATTACAAGAATAAGACTTCGCCTTATTTCTAACTCATGCTAAACTCAACATACCACCATTTCATATTTCTTCGTGTACTACTAACTCTCCCCCCTCCCTTCATAGAACCCCGCGCCTTCGTGCGAAGTAAACAAGCATGTGACCTTTGACCTCGCTTTCTCCCCACCACTGGGGACTTGAAGATGCCCACCGGTCTTTAATGCAGCTGAGGCTTCAGCTATTTAAAAACGTGAGTTGAACCTCTAGCGTAAAGGAAAATATCTCGCCTTGAAACTTGGACATTTAAAAGACCTTACCTGACGGCAACTTCATGTGGAATTCAAATTGCAATGGTAGGATATCTTAATTCTTTTTTTTTTTTCTGTTCCCATTCAATGCACAACACATTTTCAGATTTTTTCATCCTTTAACATGATGTTGAATAACATGATGTTAACATGATTCTTGAATATGTTATTCTTGTATCGCCCGCTTTTGGTAATCAGATGATTTGCTGGATTACTGGAGGCGAAAAATTTCAATTAAATATTTCATGTAATTTGGTGTTAATGGTTTCCGCAGTAAAATGTTTTTAAACTTCAAAATGTAATAGAAATATGCTATTTTGGAATCCATAGTATAGTTCCTTATGCAGTGAATTCTTTTAATTTTCTGTATATCTATATATATTCAACTATATCACAGAAAAATGCCGCAGTGTTAAAAATGGAACGTTTAAAAAAAATTCACCATTGTTTGATTCTAAAGTTAAGCCTCAACTTTAAATATAATAAGCTTTCAAATATTTTATTAAAAGCTAAACTAGGCCGAATCTTCATATCTTTATGATGAACTGTGTGATACCCCACCTAGCTAAAGGCCATACAGGAGACTTGATGGTGCCTCCAATCATCAAATAATGGAAATGAAACGTGATGAAATATTAGTTGCAACAATAAAAACGATTTGAATTTAATTTTAAAAATAAAATATACTATTGCAAAATACGCTTATAATATTTTTTAACCCTTTAAAGGGCCATTTTTTTCTAGTCATATTATGTTAAAATATTTTTAGACTTGAAATTAGAATAAGAAAAGGGATTCATTTAGCTTATTAGATAAATTTAATTTGACTAATTTATTAATTTGGTTAATTAATAATTAAGTAACAAATCAAGACACATCATTTTGTCTGACATAAAGAACTGAAGCATCTAAGTTTCTGACTTACTAAAAAAATGTGTCAGAACTTATGCCAACCTACAAAATTTCATACAAAGATTGATAAATTTGGTGTGAAGCATACTTCCCACGGCCCTAGAAAGGGTTAAAATTAATTATGTAACATAAAAATTATATGGGAAAAATTGATATAATTATATAGATTTTTTTTCCTTAAACTTTACGATTATATGAAACTCGTTTTTGTATCATAATATTTTCGAAAGTTATTCTCTGGAAAAATCGCAAAAATTCTGCTTAATTTTTAATTAATTAAAATTTTTAATGAATTGCTTCGAGCTACATATTTTCACCCTCCAAAATATATTTGCATAAAATTTGGTACCTCTGTATCAAACATCACTTGTGCACAAACATTCATCTTTATAATGCACATAATTTTTTCCCTTTTTTATGTTCAGCAGAGCTACCGATGTTTATATGCATTCCTAACGACAGAATAAAATTAAAAAAAAAAAAAAAAAAAACTTAATTGTGTTTTAAGTTTCCCATGGCATACAGTTGTAAAAAAAAAAAAGGAATATTTTATTAAATGCATTATTTAAACAAATACCAGGAAAACCGAATATATATTTTGGATGTTTTCTTCCAAATGGCTGAAACTAAAATGTGTCACAGAACTGCAATTATAGTCACAAGACATCGAATGTCATTTATTTATGTAACTGCATTTTTGAATTATTGCGTTGGTACTTTTGTGTTAGTCGGGCGCAGATGTCGCCAATTGTGAACCAAACGCGAATTTGGCGGAATTCTACTTTATTTAGCGATTTTTCGCTTGCGCCCGGTTAATGGATTGCGAATTTTGCGTAAGAAATTTGGCGGAATTCTACATTATTTGGCGATTTTTCGCTTGTGCCCGGCTAATGGAAAAGTACCATTACGTTTAATGCATGCAAAGGTACAGATCGACAGACAGTCAATCCAATCCGGTTCCTGAACTTGATGGATTTGGTTAATAATTTTATATATATTTACTTTTAAGATGCTAAATTTATGTACCAAATTTTATTAATATAGTGCTTTTATCTTGTTCATTTGCATTCGGACAGACGGACATGCAGACTCCCCGTAAATAGATTTCTTTCAAAATTTGAAAGAATTATACAAATTTAGTGTAAAGATACAAAGTTTCATCTGTCTAGTTCAAAGCAATTTTTATTTATCATTTTCATAAGCGGGCTAGGTGCACGCTAAATCCGTCGGGGCCAAACTCTTCCTGCTGCTGTGGTGTCTAAGCTTGGAGAGAGGGTGCCAGCTCAAGTGTCATCCTTGTCATCTGACCTCGGTTCAAAACTACGAGGTCCATCCAAAAATAGCCCTAGTGTTGCTTTAAAACGAGATATAATAAATATATAAATATAATATATTGCATTAACTATACAATATATAAATAAATCACCACATAATTAAGAAACTGAGATTTGTCGTACACTTTTTCGTATTTTGTATTATCGTTTTCGTTCTTTCAACAATTTGGTACTCAAGACAATGAGCATTTTCTCTCTTATATATAATTGTTGTCAATTATATAATTGTATTGGTTATTTCCAATCATTTATATACTGTGTATTATTTTCCCGCTTTTTGATCAATTTATCCTATATCTATATAAAACTAGATAGGAGTCAAATAAGCTGCCGATATGGAGAAATGATGTTAAGCCATTAAAAAAATCAAATAAATAATAAAAACATCGTTATTAAATTTATTTATAAACTGGATTACCAAACCTTTTTATATTAGTAGATACTAAACTGGACTTTGGCATCATGCCACATTCTGAAATCAGAATGGCTTTTCATTACATATTACAAAGGTGAAGATTGAGATGTATTGGTTGCAAGATCTCAGTTTGAAACAGCAAGATTCAGATTCGAAATCGTTTCTAACGAAGAATATCGTTGCGTGTATGGACTGGAGAGTTTTTAAGTTGGTGACAATAAAAAGTTGACCGGTTACTGCTGATGATTAGAAGAGCATGTAGGTATGGATGCCGTACCCTTCACCTAAACATGATTTAAAATTATAGGATCCATCAAAAACAATTACTCTTGTTTGAAAGACACTGTGTCTGTAATTCAACTCAAAAACAATCCAAAGAGGAGATGAGTGCTTTATGCAAAATGGCTTCTTTTTTTTCCCCCATTATGCTATGACCCCATGTAACAATTTCTCCAAACTATTTATAGTGGAGGGTGAACCGTTAACTATGCTTTTTTAATATATCATTCAACAAAAAAGTCAAAAAAATTGCTATAAGCCTCTTTCATATCTAAATATGCTCGGAGAATGAAAAACATAATGTAACAAAAGCATCTATCAATCTGAAATATCAATATGCCGTGTCATTTCAAGTATAGGGAACATAATCTTTACTTATGAGATGAACTTTATGTACGTAGTTTTTCATTTTTATTTGTTAGATCAATTTCTCTCATTTTGATGATACTTCGGTGATCGATCTCAAAATATTTGATTATCTCAACATAAATTCAGGGTATAAATTGTGAAATGCCGTCTTTCCCTCTAAATATTCCTTTGTCATCAATATAAGACTAAATCTTCAAGTTTAGCATCCACAGTCCTATCAATACAAGACTGCACAAAATATTTCTCCCAGCGTACTGGCATAGGGGTAGCGCGTCTTCCCCGTGATGTGGGCGTCCTGGGTTCGAGTCCCGGTTTAGGCATGGTTGTTCTTCCATTGTTCTATTTGTGAGTTGTGTGAATGTGCCCTCCTGTAAAAAGGGGTTCTGCAAGCGAATGGGTGATGTAAAGTTGTACTCTTGGCCCTAGTTGGCGCTACTATAAAAACAAGAGACGTTCCCCCCACCGGCTTAAAATCGCTGTCTTCGTAACAGCGGGCTTGTGCATGGCAAGTGTCATAAGAAACAACAACAACAAAATATTTCTAAAGGGATGGGGTAATATAACCAAAGATAAATCAAAGTAAAAACACTAAACAAGAGCTCATCAGTCATACATGTCAGTGGTTTTTGCTGAGATTACTACTACTTGAAAACAAGTTTTTAGGTATTTTTGCTTTAAATGTTTAAAATCTTTCCTGGAGAATCTATTTTCGATTTCCTTCGAAACAAAGTTATTAGGGATTGTAAGAAATAAATGAAAAAAAAAAATCTGCTTCAATTGCTTTTGTGTCAATTTGTTAAAACACTGAAGAAAAATATGTAAATATATCTGTCCATATCTCAGGATATCATTGCGTACAATTTCAAGATATAATATCTTTATTCAAACAAAAGGTTATAAATTATAGTATGTTGATCAGTTTTTCAACTTAATCGATATACTGTAATTAGTTCTGATAATAATAGTATAATTAGGCCTAGATTAATTAATATAATCCACGTTATCTTAGTTTCAGTTAGATTATATCTTGAGTGGAAGAAACATGAGGTCTGTTATGGATGAGGCTCGTAATTTGAAATGAGGTAAAACGACAACTGAGTTCGCAAATCATTGTCTAAACTTTCACAAATATCAGCGGTTGGACGTTTGGTCTACGAAATCAGTTGTAGTACGCACCATATCCATATATATGGCAGATCTTTTGTGGATTCGCCTTCGAACATGGAATTCTTCAGCCCCAAAATGAAAATTTATCATTAGATAATCTATCTCTATTTTGCTTTGAGACAGCACCAGGTATATTTTGGAACTGATCTCGTATTTTTGAACCTTGATTGGATGACGAGAACGGATCTGAGTAAGCATCATGTCTCTAAACTTCCGCTCCATAAAAACTGGAAGAAGATTATCTCTCAGTCTTAGATTTAATGCATACCAAACTCAAATGCATATCAGATATCTAATGAAATTGAGTCTTGAACCTGAAACTCTATCGTTCCAAAACTGAGATTTTATTGTTAGGTCAGTGCGAAACTCTAAAATGTTCTTAAATCCCATGTGCTATCGAGATCTTAAGTAGTGTCTTGAAGTATTAGGATCGTGAAACGTTTCGCGGTTTCCTCTTACATGTATGCGAGGGTGTTAAAGAAATCACTTTGACTCAAAGTATTTCAATAAAATTTGCTAATAGCATTTTTAAACCGAATTTCTTTTGAAATAATTTTCAGTTGGACCTTACTTTCTTAATCATCTTTCCAAATTTGGAATATTGGCAAATTTATTTCTACAGCAGTTAGGTCGCAAAATTTTCTTCCTGTTGGATAAAGTGTTGTGAATGAAAATTTTTAAAGAGCCTTATCCTAGTTCATTGCGCTTAGATATACAGAAGTAACAGCACAAATATCTTCATATAATGTAACCACTTTTCTGTCCAAAATTATTCCATTAATTTTTCTATGCTCGTGTGTATCAAAGTTAACTGTTGGTAATTATTATCTTTAAATATTTTGTTGTGCTTGGTGAACATTTTACACTATTTTAACCTTTTATAGTGTTGTAGATAGAACAAACAGTAAGTTTTTATCATAATTTTAAACTTATGTTTTTCTGTCTATACTTATCCCGTTTTGCAACCAAATGGTTTGCTGTAATTACTGGTCAGACAATTTCGTCTGAATAGCTTTCAATAATAGGTTTTTGAACTTTAAATCTTAATAGACATGTAATTTATGAAGATTTATACTATTTTATCCATTGCATATGCACCTCCTTAACTTATTATAACTGATCTACAATAATAGGATTCAAGAAAAAAGATTAAACTAATGCACTAATATGCAAGCTGATTCGTTATGTGTCCATAAAATATAAATGAATAGAAAGTAAAATCAATCAAAGTATTTTTTCTTTTTTCGGAGTATATTTTTGTAATGTCATGGAATATTTTTCAATAAAAAATTTTCTGATTCGATAAAATAAAAAATGAGCATACTGCAATTAAAAAAATAGAATTTTAATTTAAAAGTGAGATACTATATTTTTAGTTCGCTTAATTATTTACAAGGAATACCGACAGTTTATAAGGTTCAATGTACTTAAAAAATGTACCATTACATACATCCAAAATTAGATTATTTTTAATTGCCGCTTTATTTATTTTAATTGCCGCTAAACTTTATTAAGAGCATGCTTTTAAAAAGAAATATATTAAGAAAAACTATTAAGGAAAAATAAACCGAATTTTCGTATCTTGATCAACACCGGAAGAAAATAATTATAGTAACAATGTGAACGATCTAGGTTTCATTATAAGAATTAAAATATTTTGTAAAATATACTTAAAAACATTTTTAAAAGATTACTCAGAATTTGGCAATAAATTTTAATATTAACTTATATTAAAGTGCTGTAAAAATGACTTATGTGCTATATTTTCAGAAGTAATGATGAAAAAGCGTTAAAATCCACTTAGTTTTTATCTAAAACTTCAAAATTTTAATTAGAATATATCCTGTAAGATGCATATTCCTATAGTCCGAAGAACATCAATATCAAATTTGGTATCTGCAGGTCTAAATCTTACCTGTAGAGCTTTCCTGTTCTTTATCGCTATGGTTAATATCACATATATGTTAAATAAATAACATCTACGACAAATAATTCTATTTTGAAGCCTTAAAATGTTTGAGTCTTATGCTTAATTACTTGATAGTTAATAGATTTTACTGTCGGAACTGTACAAAAAGCATTGCTGTGAAAAGGCGTTTAGCAATTTTTTTTTTCATTTAAAATTTAAATACTGTCATGGAACTGCAGGCTATTAATAATGAGTTTGACATTTAACATTGGACATGTAAGTTTTTCATTCAGAAATTTTTAATTTTAATCGAATCATAAGATTTTCAGTACTGAATACAAACTATTTGCAAAAGTAGTCTTATTTAATGATTTTAAGGTATCCGACTAAGTTCAGAGGGGTTTTTCAAAAACAAACAAACAAAAAAAAAACATACAAATATTTTAATCTTTATAAGATTTTTTATGTTAATATAAAGATAAAATGATGAATGAAAAGGAAATTATTTAAATATATATGTAGCTTTTGCAGAAAAAGCATATTTTGATGTAAATTTTAGCATTTATTTACAAAAACTAGGATTGTTCTAGAGAAAATAATCGTTAGTTTTTCATTTTTCTTGGGAATATTACATATGTAACATATCTTAGAGTGTAACTATTATCTAAGAATTATATTCAAAAATAAAATTTTTGTGTGTAATATATGAAATTATTTATGAAATTTTGAAATATTTTCAACAATATTTACATTAAATAATCGTAAATCTATTTCTATTCAACATTAAATCCATACTTCATTACATTCTGTATAATATAACGAACACTCATTATAAATTTCATTAAAATATCTTGATTATTTTTTCAGATATGAAGGCACTCGTACAGTAAAAAAATGACTTAAGAGAATACATTTAAAATTTTTTAAATGCTTATAAATAAGTATCATTTACATGCCAATAGTTTATTATAATTTGATTTTTAATTGGCGTAGAGACAAAATAAAGATATCACTGACAACAAAAACGTACCTATTTTTTAAATTGAAGGGAAAAAAAAAAAACGAATTTTCATTCAAATTTATGTTTTCAAATCGGAAACTTTAATGCATTTATATTACTGTATTGAGGTTTAAATTTTTTTCAATTATATTTCGTCTTTAAAACTGCTCGTCATTTTTTTTTTAAATTTTATTTCAGATAGCATGGCCGCTGTAGAGCCGCAAGTGTCTTATGTATCTACAGATATTACAGGATTCTTGGAGATGGTCATATCAAAACTCGGATGGAGTGATCTCTCTGATGACATCGTCATGGATGTTGGTTGCGGTAATCCAAAAATAAAATTAGCAAATCTTCTTGTCAACTTTTTTCCGAACGTCAAACAAGTGATATGCATAGATAAGAATTTAATGATGATCCATTACTTGAAAATCAGCAAAAGACCATCAAGCATTGTCTATCAGTGCGCTGATATCGAAAACAGGTTAGTTTGAAACACACGATAGCCTTTTTTAAAAAAATTCAGGGAAATTATTGGTGAAAAAATAATAAATGTTGAGAAGAAAATGAATATATTTTCAAACAGCATTTACAAACATGATTACTTTCCGATTTAATTGTCGTGGTGATTATCATATCAGTGGGCAACATTTCCGATTTCCTCTTCGGAGAACGTTACAGCTTGTGATTTGAGATGGCTCTCAACGTTCCTTTGAAGTTCATCATTAATAAGCTCTTAGAATCTTTTTTTTTTTATTTTCCCGTATACGTATTATAGAGAAAATATAGTTGTTCACGCGAATGTCGCTTAACGCCAAACTTGGCAATCTTAAAATTACGGCAACCCCGTTACCCGCCCTTCCGATCGAGTCTTTCAGGGGTTCATTAGAACTTTGACCCGCATCGGCTCCCCAGCTCCCGCAGAAGCTGTAAACCACTTCAGTTTGTAAGGCTTAACAAAGCCCACCGCATTGCAATACCGCAATCAGCCATGTATTATATGAACTACTCACCGCAAAAAGGAGTGTATATAGTGTAAATAAAGAAGTTTAAGCGAAAGTACAGTCCACTGCTCACTTCGATTCACCAATAGTAATCGAACAAAAAAATTCGTTCTCGAGATTATAATGAATTCGCACGTTTTAGATCTATTTGAGTTCGATTAATACATTTTTGAAAAATGTCCGTCCGTCTGTCTGTTTGTGACAAAGAAAATTTTCGAACACTTTGCGTTGGTCAGTTGAAGTTTGGTATACTCTTTACACCAAATTTGCAGATTTCTGTCAAATTTTGTGTAAAACCTATTCAGTGGAAGTCCATATGTCCGGCCATTCAAATATAAGTTTACACAATTACAAAATGAAGAGAGCTGAATAGATAAGATTCAGTACACTGACTTAATATCTGTAGTGGAGACATCTGTCAAATCTAGAGCCAAAACCAACACTAGGTTGACTGTCTGTCGGCCTGTGCTTTCAGAAACATGTGAACGCGATAATTCAAAAACACAGTGAATTAAATATATCAAATTTGGTATGGGATTTTATGATTGCAAGTCCAGTTTTGTATCAAATTTTTGTTTCAATCTGTTGAAAAAAAAAAGTTTTTAAGACACGAATTTTATTTATGGATACTATTAACGCATGCCAGTGTATATTCGTCAAATAATTCGCCTAGAATGACACGATGGATTCACTAAAAATACAAATCTATGCCAAAAGTTAATATTTCGTAACTATTGCACACTAATTTTATTAGTGAGTACGCGGGGAAGTGTGGTGGTGACCACTCCAGCTGGTTTAAGGAAAGAATATGGATCAAGAATATCTAAACACTCAATCTTCAAAATCTCGGTTTTGGATGCTGGTAGGCAAACTCTCACCCAGAATTCAGATATCCCTCCCCCTCCCCCGCCCTTTTTTAGCTTGGCCAATTCGTTAAACAAAATTTTCTGTTGTGATCGTATTGTGTTTGTGTTCCCCTGGCTGGACAATCTGGCTTGGAGGCTAGGGGATTTTCATCTCTTCTCTAAACCGTAGAACTGACTAGGATACCAAAATAATTTCATTTTAATGATGAGCTACAATCGAACGTTAAATTCGATCTGACTTCACTGGAGGCAACGTTTTTCGAAGAGGGGATCGGGAACCTTACCCACTGATATCAAATTATTTGAATTGTCATGGCGAATATTTCGAAAAGTAGACATGGTTATACATAACTTTTGGTAATTTTTTTTTTTGTCTTTATTGCTTCTTTTTCTTTATTGTCCATTGGATCTTGGAGGAAAAAGAAGAAAAAAATGGCCCTATTATTATACTTTGTGTTTCTTCCTTTACCCGTTTATGAATTTCCAATTTATGATGTATTCAAATCTCGTTTGAGATAATTAGTTGGTAATTATATGCATTAAAAATGTAACCTCTATAGAAACTTAATCGTCTACATTAGATGTTAAGAGTTCTAAATTTGATGGAAGTTGTTAGACCTTGAAGTTTTTGAAATAAAGGAGGTCATAAAGAAACGAAGTCTTTCTTTTTTTCTCCTCATATTTAGGTACTTTTATTTGTTCCATTCTGTCAAAGATGAGATATTGTAATCAATTTTTCACCAGTCTCATAATAAAATGTTTTAAATTTTTAAGAACTTAATGACTGCTTAATCTATTAATGTAATTGAATTTTGATTACAGGCTTATAGCACCCCCTAGTGGTAACTTCGAGAAAAATTGATTTTGAATCAATAATATTTATAATAATAAATTATATATTTGTCTAACATGTAGAAAGCAGTTCAAATGCAAAAAAAGAAAAAAAAAATCTACTTTCTAGAACTCAAAGGAAAATTATTAAAAAACTATATTATTTAATGTTGGAATTTAATGTTCTTTAGGTATTTTTTAAAAATTTATTTTCAAAATGCGTGAGAATTTTAAAAATAAATTATTGTATTATTGAATGTTGGAGTATATTGTGATTTATTTATATTTTAAATGTTTATTTATAAATTCAATATTTCATATATGCATTTTGATTTGAGAATATTATTAGTCTGCATTTTAAGTTACTTTTCTTTTTATCTAAAACTTTAGTTTTTGTATTTTATATCATTTCTTTTAATTTTATTTAATACAATATCGTTTTAACAAAACTTCTATAAATTTGAATTCCCCTCCATTTTAGTAAGACTCTTAGCATCATCTGGATGTACTGAATCGACAGTAATATCCTTTCGCGAGGGGACACACACACACACACACACACACACACACACACACACACACACACACACACACACACACACAAATAATTACTTATCTGGAGTTCTAAATTAATGAATGCATTTAACTCCGAAATATCAATTTCTAGGCGAAAACCAGTTGCTGTTTCAATCTCTACTGGCAATTTCTTTGATAAAATATTCTTGTCTTTCACGTTCTAAAACAGAGTCCACCCCACCCCCCTCCCAAAAAGAATTTTTCCGCTTTAAATAATGATTCACTCAAAAAATTAATAGAATGTGTAGAGATCACATCTTAAATTAGTTCATATAAATGCAAAACGTTTCCTAATAGCCGGGACCAATCGAAATGTTGACTATTGTTAACCTAACATTACAGATAAAGCTCAGAGATGGTCATTAAGGAAACTTACTTATTGACAGGCCACGCTGAATTTCTTAGTGTAATTTATATGGGCCTGCCTGACACCGGTGATCCCCACGGCATTCAAGATGTTAACAATTAATTTGGCGCATGCATTTTTCAGCAACTGCGTATAAATTTTTGATTACTGCTAACTTGTTTCAAATTTTCATATAAAAATACAAACCCCTTGAACAAGCTATAGAGTGGAGATTCGGTGTTTCTCACTCTAACGATGTTTTCAGCAGAATTTCTTCAATATAGCTTTGCATTTAATTAAAACTCCAATTAACATATTAATTCCGATGATAATAAATGCATTAATCTGAGCTACGGAACTGATATATATTAATTTTTTATACCATGGTAAATCAAAGATGATTGCTTTTTTTGTGAATAAATAGAAGTTGAATTCTAGTTTAATGAGCCCCTAAGTTTGTCAACAATATGGTAATCCGAAAAAGAAAGCGGAATAATTTTCCTAGTAACTGAATAATACTGATTTGTTTACAATTTTTTACTAGTTGGGTTGTATATTTACTACAGCAATTTCGTAAAAAAATAAAATTAAAAATAATCAACACAAAACACCCATTAAAGAATTTAATTAAATTACGTTTTATAATTGAAAGTATTATTACTGTTATTAAAACATTCAGGGCTATTTTTAAAGAGAGCAATGAACAGATAATATATTTATTTTCAATTCTTACCGAATTATTTTATTCTAACTAAAATCGTCTGTTTTCGAATTTTGTCAGAACAGAAAATAAAAAAATTAAAAACACCTGCTCCAGCTTTTTGAATCGTCTGTCTTAATTACACTTTTTGTTCATTTTAATATTCTTACAATTCTAACAGAATTTTTTTGCATTTGTAGTTCTTTTCGTAAATTTTCAGTGATTATTCGGTAAGCCTGAGTATTCAATAATCCGATGTCTGATAATTGGGATGATCAGAAATCTCACCATTATGAAGATTATTGGATTTGAGAATTCGATGTCTGCATTTCAAAATATATACTATATGGCGCCGACAGAACGACGTTTGAATCACTTAAAAGTTCTTCTTCTTTTTTTTTTCTTCTTCTTTTTTTTTAATGAAAATT
Organism: Argiope bruennichi; assembly: GCF_947563725.1. Taxonomy (NCBI): domain Eukaryota; kingdom Metazoa; phylum Arthropoda; class Arachnida; order Araneae; family Araneidae; genus Argiope; species Argiope bruennichi. Next base: position 58,049,853 of record NC_079157.1, on the reverse strand, counting down.
CCTAAATCGTCCCTTGTTTAAATGAAGAATTAGTTGAACCGAGTAAGTCTACTTGTTCCCTCAAACTTCTTAAGAATCATCTAATATTATTACTCATTAAACATCGTTTCTAGCAGCGGAGCTATTTGGAACGGATGCTTTCATTTTCTTTGTGCTATTTTTGTTACACTCAGAATTCTTCAATTTAATGATCCCACGAAGGTATTAGGTTCCCTTTCCCGCTGCTAACAAAGCCGTGGGAAGATCTTTTAAGTTAAAAATTTCTGGCTGTGCCTTTTTTAGATGCTGATGGCATCTCTTGTTCGAATTTTATTCTCTAAAGTACAGACCTGCGCAGCCGGTTTGCAAAAGTTCGTTCTTTCAAAATTCAAAGGAGATTCAGCAATTGTGACCCGTAAAGGTTCAAAAAGGAGTTATCTTAGATAAAACAATTGTGACCTATCTTCGATTTTGATTATACAATTATGATCAATACATCTCATAATTTTAAAATAATGGTAGGTAACTTTGTAACTATGTATTATGTGCATAATAATTTTTATATGGCCACCTATCTTATTATCGGCGTTGTACTGTTGAATCCTTGGCAAAATAAAGGGCACATTAAACTAGGATTTTATTCAACTGAATAATCAAAACTGATATGATATCTAATTCTGTTATCACTTAGTACAGAAAAATTAATCTTCAATTTGCTTCTTATAATAAAAATATTGGGTGGATCCTAGCACATTTGAATTCTCACCAAACAAATGACGATAACGTCGCCAATGAGGCAACCTAGATGGATTTTTTTTATTTATTTTTAATTATTTTATTTTATATATATATATATATATTTTTTTTTTAATTTTTTTTTTTATTATTTTATTTTACTATTACTTATTATTTTATTTTATTAACTACCTAGTTTTACTACAAATATCGCCTACCTCAACCTAGATGGATTTTTAAAATTTTATTTTATTTATTTTGTATTTATTTATTATATTTATTTTTTATTATATTTATTATTATTTCCGGCCTTCAAGTATCGTTTTTTAATTGAAAAAAAATGACAAATATTCAATTAGTAGTCAACTTGGCGAGATTTCAAATAAGTCGCCAAGAGGTGGGCCCATCTAGGATTTTACCAAAATATTTGTACCTAAAAAAAGACATTAAGTAATTTAGACTTAAAACACTTCTTTCAATTTTCAGTCCATGCTCATCAGATAATGAGATTAAATAATAATAAATCAGATTATTAAATGGAAACTTTTTTAAAAAATCCAACAATTGCTTTTAATTTTTGCATTATGACATCCAAAAAAAAAAAAAAAAAAAAAAAAACGGCAAATAAAGCTTTTAAGAATTTGCACAAAATGGAATGAGTTTTTTTATAAAGATTTGTTATTGGAATGAGTTTTTTATAAAGATTTGTTATTGATTACTTGTACATTTACTTTTTCATTGCCAGTTATATTAATCACGATAAACTAATTACAATTTTCCTACAAATAGGTCTTCTCTAATCAAATGGGAAGGACAAATTGCCAAGGTCATTTCAACTCATTGCTTCCACATGCTGCACGATCAGAGGGCTGGCTTCCAAAATGTTTATAATTTACTAAAACCAGGTGGAGAGGCCGCCATTCTTTTTTGTGTGCAATCTGGTTACGTTGGTTGGCACTGTGAGCTTAGAGATGATACAAAGTGGAACAAATATTATAATGTAAGTTGATAAAAATTTAATTATTGTTTGCATTGATAAATTAACGCTTGAATATGTAATCGATGCAATATTTAATTTTAATTAAAAACAAATTGACTGCTTCGAATCGTGACATTCTCTTAATCTTTCTTCAATAGAAAGAATATTTATATATTCTTTTATATTTTGCAGCAATTGACAGTTAAAACTGGTAAATGATGCAAATGCTAAATAAAATTTCAAGCGCCCTTTTTCACTTTAAAGTGTTGAATGTGCAATCTTTTATAATGTGATAAATCAAAAAATTACCTTTCATAACCGGATTACTAAACAGGCAATGTAGGCAGTTTTGAATGGGGTCCCGTAAAATTTTAAATACTTTTTTTTTTTTTTTGAAGCAGTCTAATTCTGTACTTTCATTTTATTTATTACTCGAACTTTTTAAAATTCAAATTAAATAACGCTCAAATTTTAAAACATTATTCTAAGGACCTTTTTTATCCAAGCCTTCAAATTTCTCTATGGTGTGATCCAAATTTTTTTTATAGTTGGCCGACTGATTCACAGCTCAATGTCACTGAGAAACTTTGTATAAATATTTAAAGTGAGTTAAAATTTTATAATTTTAATATACTGTTTAAAATAACATTAAAAAATTAAATATGTTTACACGAGACCCTGAACTTAACTCTCTTAAAAGTGGCCTGCAATTAAATATTTTGTCACTTATCATAACATTTGATGCTTAAAAATTGTTTATATAGAAACTAAATGAAATTCAATAGAGAAAGTTAGGTTCCGAAAGCTGAAAATGGAAATAGGGAAGCCTCTGAATCTTGTAATGCCTATTGGAAATATCCTACATGCCTGTATCCGCTCCTGGTATTTTTAAATAGTTTAAAAGCTTGTATGAAAAGGTCGCTGCTTTGACCATTCCTGTAGCTAATATGATTTTTTTTTTTTTTTCGATTTCTAAACTTTTTTTTGTTTTAGAGGTTACAACATTGGCCATTTTTACTCCTCCGTTATCAATATATTTTGAAATTTCCCTTTTTGTTATTATTTAATGCTCTTGTTAATTCAGAATACTATGATGATGCATCATCTGTGCACCCCATATACAGAATTTAGTTGAAATTCGGCTTAATTATTTAAAAACTGAACCGCAAAATCGGTGGTATATGTTTCTGTTTACCTGTGTCTACAATTCATCTCTACAGCAACATTCCTCATTAATCACTTGCTAAACTAAACAGTTTAATGGAGAGCTAATCCTCTAATCCGAAGTACCTATAGCATATTATTGCTACTAACTTAATTCGTCTACTTTTGTTTTATTCTTACAATTTATTCTCAGCTAGCCACTTTTGGTTGTAAGTTGGTTCGATGGGATAAATGAGTGCACAAAATTGCAGTTAAATATTGTGCGTAACTTAGTGTTGATCAGCGAAATATTTTTAGTTTCCAAATTTTTATGGACATATAACTCATACTGTTTAAGAAGTTTTGTTCATTACGCTGAGCATTTCTCTAATTTCTATCTATATTTTTATATCAAATTCTATAATAGGAAAAAAGCAATAGTATTTAAACATCGACGCATTAAAAGAAATTTTACCATTGTTTAGTTCTGAAGTCAAACAAAAATACACAAACTGAAGTACAACAAAATTTCATTTTTTAAAAGCATGCCTATTTGTATTAAAACCTACTTAACATGTAAAGATAAGCCAAATTTTCATATCTTGGACATCAACAATGGGAAAAAGAATAAAATATCTGTAGTAACAATGAAATAAATTTCAGTTTCATTCTAACAATGAAATATACAAGTGTAAAATGATCTTAAAATATTTTTTAATTAAGAATAAAAAAATAATATGGCAGAATATTTGGTATATTAAACCTTTGGATACATTTGACGTATTAGAACGTTCCGTATTTGGTTAATCTTATGTTTCCATTATTATTTTAATTAATTAATTAATTTATTTATTTATTTTGTAATTCTTATTACCCTAAGTTATCCCAATATCATGCAGCAGTATATATATTAAGAAATAAATGAATTCTTACGCAAAAGCTACGGCCTTCACATATTCAAGAAATTAAATGCGCTTCAAAATACATAAGTCATTTCAAATAAATGCGTAGTCAAAGGGTTAAAAATATTTTTTTTAAGATGCAGTAAAAATTATTTTCGTGTTGAAATTTTTTCAGAAGTTACAGCGAGAAAGACAAAAATTTCGCTTAACTTTTAATTGCAATTTCGAAAAATCACTCCAAGATTCATATTTTCAACTTCGAACGTAAATGCAAGTCCAATTTAGTAACTCTAGATCAGACAATGCACACAAATACATTCATCTGTATTAGATAATATACATTCATCTGTAGAGATTGCATTATAGTGAAAGCATGCATAGAAAATAAATATTTAATACCATTACAATGTGCGTAGGTATAAATGCAGTATCTAAACAATAATACGTCTTGCTATAAAAAATATATATATTTTTAATTTATTGAAAGCAGAGAAAATTTAACAGAAATAATAAGGTTATCAGTTATACCAATTTCTTTTATTTTAAATTTATGAAAAATGATTTTTGTGCAATAATATGCCTAGAAATTAATGAGGAAATACATAAAATTTTGATAAGCTATTAATTAAATATCTAATTAAAAGCATGAAAAGAGCATTTTTACAGAGAATCTGCTACTCAAATAGTAACTACGTAAAAAAAATTTTTGGTTTGCCTTCATACATCGTATGAACGACTTTTGAATCATTTATGTCGCAATTTGCAGATAGAATCTGCCTGGAACTGTTGTTAAAACAAATCAAAAACATAAAGTTAAAATCTGATAAATTCTGATAAGAAGGATGCCAAACATATACAATGTATATTATATATGTAGGTTTTAAAATATAGCCTGCTTACTGCATTGTACAAAAATGTAATGTATTTCAGCTTATCTTTTCATACATAAAGACTAGAATAATTTCTTTTTAGATTTTAACAATTCTGCATTTTAAATGCAGTCTAATCTAAAAGGAACAATATTTAATTAACTTACAGGAGCTCGGAAATAAAACTCGTAAGAAATTACTAGATAAAATAAATTCTTTGCACCCATGATATTAAGCAAGAATACAAAAAGGTTTTCTTTTTAACAGATCGAATATTTTTTTCTTCGAACCTTCTCTTGAGCTTTTATTAATGCATTATCACCTATGTCTTGCGATAAAAAGAGTTTTGCTCAGTTGTTTTACATTCCGAATTGTTTTCATTGATCGTCATTTAAGTTTTCACATTTTACCTTTTCTCTTGATGACTTATAATTTCTTAAAATTCACAAAATAGAACTTAAAGACAAATTAATTTCTAAAATTTTTTTATAGGGCAATGCGCCTGAAATTCCTTCAACTCAGTTAACGAATATAGACGATTCTTATTACACAGCCATGCTAGAAGAAATTGGATTCCGAATAATTCTCTGTGAGAAAGATAGAATTGGTGTTCCTTTCGAATCAGAAAAAGCTTGGAAAGGTAAAAATCCCAACTATCTCTTAATTAAGCCAATTATCTTCATTAATGTGCATGTGTGTGTGCGCGCTCAGTAAAATATGATTTACATATTTTGCATATATTTTTGTAGTATTCTTTATCTCAAAGGATGGAGTTTGCAGTTATACTTTTCTATCCTACAAGGTAGTTATAATTAAACCACATTGCATGACAGAAAACCCCTATAGAACCCGTTCTACCTTTTGGATTTTGATGAAACTTGGTATATACGTTATAGGGACCATGAGAAAAAAGATTCCTTCTATAAAAAGTAGTTCAAATTTTGACCACCATGTAGAATTATGCCACCTAAAGGAAGACAAAACTCTGTCAGAATCCTTACAATTCATTTAGTTACAGTATATGCTCAACGTGTGCTCCTTTACGTGTTGAAAGCGTATGTTCAGTGATAACGCGAAGGAACTATCGGGGGATTTCAGTAACATGGCTTGTAATGCTGGGTTCAACTAAGGAAAAGTCCAAACTCCTCCTCCATAAGCATGATCTTTTAGCAATCCCACGACCAAAAATCACATGGATTTAAGTCAGGTAAATGAGGAGACCAGGCATTCGGAAAAGTTCTAGACATTATACGATTCTCGCCAAAGTTAGCACGAAGCAGTTCCTTGAATTGGCGTCCAATGTGGGATGCTGCTCCATCTTGCATGAAAACAGGGGGCTGAAAACATTTCCATTCTTGTGAAGCAGGAATGATCTGTTGTCGAAGAGGTTCAATGTACGGTACACTCGTGACAGAGAATGTTTTAAGACCTTGAGTAGTGATATTTAAAAGAAAACGGTCCCAGGATAAAATCAGCAGTATATCCACACCATGCACTCAGCGCCTGACTAGGGTAGTTGCCCCGGGCCCCCACATCAGAAGAGGGCCCCATATCGAATAGAAAGTTTTTTACATTTCCTTCTTTAATGAACTTTTAAACAAAATGTGAACAATTTTTTAAACATATAAAAAGGACAGAACTATATTTCGTCAGACCATTAGAGGGGGAGGGGGGAGGGAGGACTTTATAGCTATTTTAAGTTCTAGTCAATTGTCTTGTAATATATCTATAATGAGGTGAAAAATTTAAATACCTCCATAAAGTTCGGTTCTTCATTACTGAAGTAGTGAAGCAAAGGGGGGGGCAAAGAAGTTTTTGACCCGGGCCCAAATTAGTCTAAGTCGGGCCCTGCATGCACTGTAATCAGAACGCAGTGGTTGCTGGTGTAGGACATTAGGAGATGAAGCACTCCATACGCGGCAGTTTTGACATTCACAGCTCCATCTAAAGAAAAGTGTGCCTCATCTGACCATAGAATTTGTCGAGGCCACGCGTCATCAACTTCCATTCTTGTAAAAATCGGCAGACAAATTCATAGCGTGTTTGGAGGTCTTAAGGTTGCAGAATTTGCACAACACGGATCTTATACGGATACCGTTTTAAAATGGATCGCAGAATCTTTTGTAATGTCGTCTACGGAATTGCCAAACTCACGTGACACCTATCGAGCACTTGCTGAAGAATAGCTGGAATTGGAGGTTCTTTCAACAACAGCAACAGCGACTTTTTGACAGTTTCCATCGCAACCAGTTTCCGCCCTCTTCCTGACAGTACACCCAAGTCTTCAGTCTCTTCAAATATCATAATCATCTTCTTGAAACCATTCTTCGATATGGGCCCATTTCGAAATTCCTTTAAACGACGATAATCACGCAGTGCAGCTAAGATATTGCTGCCGTTTTGATAAAATAGTGTTACCAGTAAAGCTTGATCTTTCTTCTGTAAGGGCATGATTAACAATGACAAAGACACACAGATTGATTTTCTGGCTCTGATTGTAAGTCTCTTTATAGGTTTGACTAATTTGCATAAGGAATTCTTAAAAGCCATCTGGTGGTCAAAATGTGAACTATTTTTTTCGTTTCAGAAATCTTTTCCCATGGTCCATATAAAGTATACGCCACGTTTTTTTTTGGAAATCCAATAAGCAGAACTGGTTCTAGGAGGATTTGAAAAGGGTCACTTTAATTATAACCATCCTGTAATTCATATCGACGGTTGTGGGTTATAGAATTTAGAAATATGCTGCATGATGAATTTCAAATTTCCTCATCGGCTTTAAGTTCTATAGAAAAGTAAGTTTTCCTATCTGAAAAATATTTGCCACATGAATTATTTTACACGTGATATAACTTTCTTCAACTTTTGTTTCAGAGAAATAAATGCTCTCTTTTAATTAAAACATGCTTTCTAAAAATCTAATTTTTTCCATGTTACAGATATGACTTTCAAATTAGCCCTTTCGTCATTCGATATTCCTGAAGACTTGCAAGAAGAGTTTAAAAAGCACTTGTTCGAAGCTTTCTTGAAACATAACTGCAGAACTGATAACGGTTTACCTTGCCAATCTTCTTATTTTCTCACAGCTCTTCTACGAAAACCCGATGTTATGAATAATTGATTGCAACGGAAGAAAGAAGTGTGGCGCTGATGGATTTCCTTTATTGGATATATCAAATTAAATCCGTTGGTAGAATGGAATATAATTTTTTTTTATATCTAGAAAGTGATTTTATTCATTTTGAAAGTGTACATCTGTTATTATAAACATATTTTAAATGATAAATGATGAATCGCCTCATTTATATGCTATGTCTTTGATTTATATATTACTTGTAATAGATTATTTGCCTTTACTGGCATATTTTTAAAGAATCTATGTGGCTTTTTAACTCTAGTGTATTTCACAAGCTGGCATCTGTGGTTTTGGGTTAAATAGATACATCAGCGAATGGTACTTATTTTAAAGTTCTAGTAAATCGCTTTTTGGCATTGAAATTTTTTCAAAAAATGCAACATTTTTTTGTCAATTTTGATACTTACAGTTCTATCACAGTGATTGTAACGATAGATTGTGTTGAAGCACTGAAAAGTATTTTCGTGCTAAAAGTGATTTAAAACGGACAGAAAGATATTAAGGAAAAATATTTAATGAAGCAATCAAAACTATATTTAAAGAAACAAGCGAACAATGCATAATAAAAAGTAAGCAATGAAAAGCCCATGGCCGAAATAATTTATATCGCTGCATCTCACTAAAAATTTATTCTATTAATTTGAAATTTTCAAAAAATTTAGAGAAAAATTCAGGAATTTTTCTCTAAATTTTTATAATTGTAGGAATGCCTTTAAATGAAATCTTCAAACTTATATACAAATTTATATATTACAAAAACTTAAATGTAGCTTCTTTTAAAAAAGGTTTGTCAAAAAATGGTCGAACGTTATCCCCTGCTGCAAATGACAAAGACAAAAATTGGTAAGGTTTCATCATTAAGAAGTAAAATGTACACCATTCAACGCAACAGACATCTTAAATTTAGTTTCTAGAAAGAAAAAAATAATAAAGGATAGGAAACGCAGATTTTAAAAATTAATAAGGGTTCAAAAAAATTATTTATTTGCATTAGACATGACTTCTAAACATTGCAGAAAAAGTGTTAATGTGTAGCATGATTTTAGCGCACTTATATCTCTGCATGCGTTTCTTCCTTTTTATTTGGTATTATTAATGAAAAGGCAACTTGTAACATAGTGTTACAAAATTTTCTTTTACTACAAATATCGCTAGTCAATCGCAACTTATTTAATTGCTATAGTTCAGCAGCTTTCTTGCTGTCTAATCCTCTAGTCTTTTTACTCGTCGGCGACTTCGACCACTCTCACTCACACAACTTCTGACGATCCACACAACCTCTTCCCTGCAGCTTGATGGTTGGGTTGACGGGGCGCCTAGCCCCGGCAGGGGCTTATCCCCGGTAAGGAGAGACTTCACAGTGCTTTGCTGTCTATACTTTGCCGTGGCCGTCTTCGACGAAATTTGGAGATGACGAGTGTCAGGACTCATTGTGATTGTCTGATATTAGGGTGGGGGTGGGGGTGTACGCTGCTGTTGGGCTTAGTAAGTTTTTACTGCTTGTGAGCTAGAATTGGCAATTGAGATACTGTTTAATTTGAGTTTGAAAAAATAAAAGTTAGGAAGAAAAACTAAAGGGCTGAGATAAATTAAAGTAGTATATTACGGGGTCTTCTAGAGTTTGTAGATGGTTTATATTTAGGGATTTTAGCTATTGCTTCATTTTCATTCTTATCCATGTTTTTAAAGAAGTTAGTGGCTAGATTTTTAATGAATTTTTTAAGAGGGGGATAGTCTAGGCATAAGTACATATTTGTATTGGGCATGTAGTATTTCATATTGCAGAAATTTCTAATTAAGTTATTTTGCTGGCGTTCAATAAGTCTAAGATTAGTCTTGGCAGCATATCCCCACACAGGGCAGGCATAAGTTAATACTGGACGCAAGTAGGCAGAGTAAATAAGCATTTTATTTTGTCTACTCATTTTGGAGTTTCGAGAAATTAAGGGATAAAATTTACGAGTTAGGTCTCGAAACTTTTTAGCTGTGTAAATAAAGTGGGGTTTCCAAGTTAATTTACTATCTAGAATAACGCCTAAATATTTGCATTCCTTAGATCACGGGACAGTTTGATTTTTAATTTTAACTGGGGAGAAATTCTTTTTACAGTTATTTTTATTAAAAACTATAGCTTCAGTTTTACTAGAATTTATTTCAATTTTCCATTCGACGAAACAGTCCTCAAGAGATTTAATATGTCGGTTTAAAGCTATGGTAATGAAATTTTGATTTTTGTTTCTAGCTAGTATTGCAGTGTCATCAGCGTACATGCACAACATAGTGTTAAATTGCTTGGGGATATCATTAATAAACAAGGAAAATAAAATTGGCCCTAGTTTAGATCCTTGAGGTACACCTGCAAGAATAGGTTTTACTTCCGAAAATTCATTGTTTATCTTGATTTTAAAGGATCTGTAACTGAGGTAAGAAATTATAATTTTGATAAGGTGTGGGGGTATGTTGTAATTAATTAGCTTGTATATAAGACCATCTTGCCAAACTCTGTCAAAAGCTTTCTGAATGTCAAGGAAAACCGCTGCAGCTTCAGAGTGCCCATCTTTTATAGTTCCGGGAGGCGGGGCAAGAATCTTCCAGACCAATCAGGGCGTCTCTGGGTGTATCTCGGTTCTTACTGGATGGATCGTGAAACTTCTCGAACTTTCCAGTATGATCCATTTAGTCGCCAAACTCGTCAAATTCGTCACCAAGTCGCCAAATGATCGTCAAGCTCAGCACGCACAGGACAGATCTTACAACGGTTTTACCGGTTTTTCCCACGCTGACACTATTCGTGCCGGGTAGCAATTTACAGATTTGTAACAATAGTTTCTTCTGTAAAAATGTCGAAATATAAAAAGATAAAGGAATTTTATAAGTAAATTATTTATTTGAAAAAATAGTAAATTGGTTCAATTTGTAAAGAAAACGGAAAAAACTGTTTTCAACTCTTGCTACGCATTTAATTCGTGTAAAATGTTCTGCTGTCTCTGCGCAGTTGGGATGTTCTTAATCTCTGCTGGATTTTTCCTAAGAAAATATAATTTTAATTAAATGTCCCATTTATACCATATTAAAAAGAAAAGATAAATATAGTTATTCAAAAAATGATATTCGGATAAATTCATGGAATATAGCTCGTCTAAACATGAAATATAACCAATAAGATAATGTGCATAAATTAGTGGGAAGAAAATATAATGAATTTAAATTGTAAAATGAATATACTGAATGTTTCCTGGTTTTTTAAAATTTTAAAGGATTAATTAAATGATTATTTCTAAATTTATGTTATGAAAGCGGCTATCAACTTAGTTTTAGTTATTCTTTATAATCCAAATTTATGCTCTCTCTGATTAATTAAAATCATGCTTATATTTTATGCTTATGTTTCTAAAACTATCCTTATTATGTAGCTTGCTCTATATCACTTGCTCAAAAAAATATATTTAAATTTCGAATTCGATAGACCTGCAACAGTTTACTACTATTTTGAAAACCTTATACCGTTCCGCTTATCGTGCAATGCATCTGTAATTTTAGATAATCTGAACTAAAACTTTAACAACTAATTTTCTTATACGTACAACTTTTAACTTGAAAAAGGAAGTATTTTCTAAAAGAGCAAAAAATAGAATCGCTTAGCATAAAATATACTGTTTTCTAACATTAATTAATTTTATTAACCTTAATTCTAATCGTATACACCTTATTCAAATATATCTTAATATATTCTTATAAATCCAATAATTTATTACATTAAGGAATAACAGGATTTAAAATTAGACACAGTTTATTTTACTCTTGCATACTGAAATTGGTGTGTAAAGCGCAACGCAAATACCCTGACGCTTGTTTATTCAATTCCTACTATTAACTCACTCTCTTTCTCTCTCTATATATCTTGTTCAAATTTTCAAACGTTAATAAAATACTTTTTATTCATCCACTCAAGTTCAAATATATTTTTTTAAAGTGGATGACACTTGATGTTAATCCAGTGTTTTTTTTCCAAATATTAATTGATTAATTAAATTTGTCCAATAATTTCTATTTGGACGCCAATGTCGCCAACTCCGTCGCCAAGTAAGTAGTAATGACAGAGATAGAAAAACCAGCAAGAGTGCTCTCCCAATGTTTTCTTGCATGCTCTCTAACAAAGGTGCATTTATGTTCTAGACGTGCTTTTCCCAATCGATATTTGACACAGAATTACAATTGTAATCACAAAATCAAATACCAAATTTGACATATTTAATTCATTGCGTTTTTCAGTCATCACATTTACATGCTTCTCAAAGTACACTTTGATAGACAGTCAACTCCCTTTTGAATTTGGCTCAAAATTTGATAGATGTCTTCATTATAGATTTTTAATCTGTGTACCGAACTTCATTCATCTGCTTCTCCTCGTTTTGTAGTTATCATGTTAATTTATATTCGAACAGGCTCGCAGACAGACTTCCTCCGAATAGATTTAGCTCAAATACTGACAGAAAGCTAGCTACAAGTTTGGTGTAAAGATCATATACCAAATTTTATTCGTCTAGCTGAAAGCGTTTTTTGATATATCCATGTCACAGATAGACATAATTCTAAAAATTTATTTTTAGAACTTAGGGAACTCATGGAGATTTGTCAAAATCTTTTTGACTATTAAAATACTTGCTCTATATTTCATATACGGGAAAATAATAATGTATAATAACAATGTTGTATGAACAAAGTATTCACAAATGAAAAACGAAGTAGCATACTGAACTTTAAAAAAAGACAATGTGATGTTTGGAGTCTTATAGGTACAGAATTAATGAAAATTGTTGACACTCCTTTTTATGTATATCGAAAAGTCACACATATTGATCTCCAAATTAAGCTTGTTTGGGATCATATAAATATATATTGAAAAATTACCCCAGATTCGCAATACATTGTTACAATCACCGGCATATGGTCTACTTATTCCAAGTTCTCATAAGAGACCAAGAATCATATTTAATCAAGTAGAGCATTTTCAGCTGTCAAAAGACGACATTAAAATTTGCAGTATATTAAAATAATAAACAAATTATTTTTCACGATATTTAAAAAAGGTGAGGAAGAAAAATAATTTATATATAAATATATATAAAAGTAAGGTAAATAAAATTAGCATCGAACGAGTCAGGTTTCTCACGATGCTGTAGCACTCGTACAAACACACGTGCATTAGGAGTATCCAGGTAACTACAGCTGTGATACCAAACAAAAAACAAAAATAAATAAATTAGAATTTACTTGCTGTGGGGAAGATTTTACAATGTATTGAAAACCGGACTGCTAACTGCCATCATCAATCAGTGGTAAGAAGTAATGTTTACTGTGTATTCCTCAGTGAAACAAGTGGGTTAAAGGACTATGGCAGCCTTGCTATTTTTATTTTATTTACGATAAAAAAAAATTCTAACATTGTTCAAATGGTGAAGTTGAAGTTTTGTGACTTTTAACAATTCTTTAAAAATACTTTAAAAAGTTTTTTAAAACTTTGGCAAAAACTTATGTTTTTATTCCTTCTATCAGTTGCAGTTGATTTCATTAAAAAAAAAAATGGCGTAGCAAACGAAAAAAGCTTGAAATGTTTTTCTCTATAGGATAACATTACGTTCGAAAATTGTAGGTGGAGTGTACACTATAGCCTTAAGGTAGATGTTCAGATTCCATAAGTAAAATTCGAATAACATTTAATAAATTAAAATAAGACTATGCACATTCTGATGTTGATCATAAAAATAAACTATCAAATAAGCAAGTTATTATTCGCATAATCATTTCCACACATTTTAGAGAAGTAATCATATTTCAGCTTTGTATTAATATAAAGGAGGCATTTGAATTTGAGTGAAAATTGAAATTTCACATGGTCGCAGTAATAAAGAAGATGCATTTTTTACTTTACATTACACAGTTAGAATTATATGTTCTTCATTCGAAATATAAGAATAAAAGTCGCCATTTTTTTTTTGTAAGATGACAAATATTGTTCGTTTCAGAGTCCCTCCTAGTGTCACAAAATGACCAACATCGTTATTACGATGTCTATATGATGTTAGCCAGCATTCAGAATATCTCAGACAGCATCGTGGAGATATTGTGTAGCCGGGATTACAACTTTTCGACGATTCTACCTCACAAAGGGGTGAGATGAGGAAAAATGCACACATTTACAATGCGCACATTTCTTCTTTATTCTTTGATATTTATTTCCTTCCAATTAGATCTTAATCTTCTGCCCCATCCAGAGGCGGCATTAGCAGGTGGGAACGGGAAACAATTGCCCCCCCCCTCGTCTGTAATCACTTGCCCCCCCCCATCGGTGAGAGATTGAGAGTTTCGTCGGCAAAAGTCTTCACCACTTCAGAATGGTTGTGGCACATTCTCGAATATGATAATTTAAAAATCATCTTAAAGTTAATTTGTTGTAAACAATCGAAATATCCAAATAACGTTTAAAGCGGTTTGACTATATTTGGTAAAGTAATCGATAAGGTGGCAGGCCAATAAAATGCCGCATTTTGAGAACAATTTTTGATCGGCCGACTATGAACACAATGTGTTGGATGTCGAAGAAGCTAAATCCGCAGATTTTCAGGCTTTTGATTGAAATGTCGTTCACCAAGCTTATAATTCGCATTACTTTTGGCAATGTATCCGACAAGGTGACTAAGAAATCTCATTCTGCGACAATTTCTGGACAGCCGACTATGAGCTGAATGTGATGGAAGACCGCAGATTTGTAGATATCTTATTCAAATGTCGTTGATTCGGTTTATAATTTTCATTACTTTTGGCAGAATAACCGATAACTGGCAAGTGAGTAAGAAGTAGCATTTTTTCCGACTAATCTTTGTCTTTCGGCTGAGATGTTATCATAAGTTATGAGAAAAAAATATATTTTGATCGAGTATTTCGATTATTTGCAAGTGGAATTATTAGGGAAGTATACTTTTATATTATACATAAATAGGGCGATAGAGTGGTTTTCCCTAATTCAGAATTCAATGAATAATAGTCGCAAAATTAATCGTCATTTTATTCATCTAATTTTTACTTCCTCGGTAATGAATTGGTAAATTTTTGTTATTTATTTCATTGTGAGAATTCTTTGACTAATATCCAGTTAATAGGTTGAACTACACGTAATAAAACAGTCTCTCGCACTCTTGTGCAATTTGCATGCTAAGAAGAGTTGCTTTGCTGTAGCCAGACTGTGTGAATTCATTATAAATTACTGGATGTAAATTTTATGCTTATATAATACTACACACTACTTTTGTAAATCGTATAATTGTAAATTGTTTCTTTAACAGTAAAATATCTGGGGTTTTTTTGTAAATTTAATGTACAACTTACAATTATTATTCTAAAGAAATATTACCGACTCCAAATGACGACAAAAAATAAATATACAGTACACTCCCGATTATCCGCGGAATTGGGTGGCACGGCCGCCGCGGATAACAAAAATCGCGGATAATCCGAAAAAAGCAAAAAACGGGTATAGCAAAAGAGGAAACAGTCATTCCAACTTTGAAAAATCGTTTTATGTACAATAAAACGTAAAATAAACAGCAGGAAATGTTTCACTAACGCTTAATATTTTAGTATATCCCTCAAAACTAACTTAAAATGCATTTTGTTAATGAAAACAGAAAAGTGCTTTTTACTTACGAGAGGCGTCAAGGATACACAAAAAAATTAATACATATGTACTGTTTTAATACTGTAATGTATTATGTAATTACAAAAGCATAACTGTAAAACTGCACCTTTTTGAATAAATCAGTCAAAAAAAAAAAAAAAAAAAAAAAAAAACTGTGCGGCAGGCGCGGATAATCCGATCCGCGGATAACCCGCCCGCGGATAATCGGGAGTCTACTGTATGTGGTATGGTAGCTTTTAAGCTGCAATAAAAGAGCTTATACCAAGTATGCACTAGAATTGTAAAATAAATTACTGCTTAAATTCTTCAGAACCATGTAATCGAGAAATGCATTTTTTTAAATTTTCTTTTTCATTTTTTTTTCAATTATTTTTCGCTGCCCAGTCTATATAATTTCAATTGCTTCTAAATTTTTAATAGACTTTAAATAAAGATGTCTTGATAAAATGATGATTAAAATAGTTATTCATAAAATATTCATATATAGTACGTTAACCCCTTGACATACGAATTAACTAATTAGATGGCACACCTCATTCGGGACGACTATTATTATTCTAATCCCTAAAATAATATAAAAGCATTACATAGAAATATAATTATAAAGGCATTATAAAAAAAATCGATTTTTGGCGGAAACGTCAAATATACTATTTTTGTCTTGCTAGATTTCTAAAAAAATGTCTTTTATAAAACTTTTTGAATATAATTTCTACATTCATTTTATATGATAAGAACTTCTCAAATTAAATCTTAATTTAAGTAAAGCTCAAGAGCTTTATGAAAAATAGACTCAAATATTGACCTTTTATAGTCAATAAAAATTAATTAATTAAAAAAACAGGACATTTTGTTACAAATATTTTTGTAAATTTGTAACAATGAAAGAAAGGGTGTTGTGATGTTTGGCCGCAATTGGCGACGTCTGCCGAAACGATTGGCGAAATTCGCCGCCGCTGCTGCTTTTGAATTTAAATAAAATTTGAATTTAAATAGATATTTCTAAAGAAAAGTCTGCGTGCTGCGTTTTGTTAGAGTTATGTGTCTTTTTAAGAAGTATAACACGCTCATGTCATTGCAATACATTCTCTTTCGAGAACCAAAGGTCAGTGAAGTGTAGTTGCTAGTTTGGATTTTGACTTAAAAAATGTTTAAGAACGTTAGAAAAGAAGATTTAGTGCTTGCACTGAATGAAATTGGTGAAGTAGCGACAATTTACATGAAGTTAATTGAGCTAAAAAATAAACTAAATTGAAAGCTAAGAATGTAAGAAAGATTAAGAGTTTATTAGAAATTATTTGATTTCGACAGTGAAAAACAGAAGGTAAGAAGAGAAAAGGAAAAGACAAAGAGAGGAAAATAAAAGACAAGAAGAGGAAAATAAAAGACAAGTAGAAGAAAATGGAAAACAGGTAGTGGAAAATCATAGGAGAAAAATGGAGGAATTACCATGCGAAGTGGAACTGGCCAGATAGCAGAATAATGAAAACGCAAATTTGAGTGGTAGTACTCGCAACGGAGATGAAAATGAAATGTCCCTCTATAAACTTATTAAAGGAGTGGAAGTTTTGATAATCCATGTAAAAAAAGACAGAATCTTGGAATATATTTTTCGATTCGATTGAACGAGCCTTTAGACATAAGAAAGTTCCAGAAGAATTTCAAGCGGAAATGCTGTTGAGAATTACTTGGTGACAAGTCTTCGAATGTGCTCGTCTTCATTCAATAAGAAGATATGAAGGATTAACTAAAGTTAAAACTCTAATTTTAAAAGAATTCGAACCAGCACCTCAGGCTTGTCTGGAAAATTTCCGAATAGCAAAGAGAAACTCATATCCAGTTTGCATCCAGATTGACATCTATGTGGGATTATTATTGTAAACTGAGAGAAGTAAAAGAGTTTCAGGCTCTGTAAGAACTTATAATTTCGAATAAATTGTTTGACTCGTTGGACAATGAAACTGCATCTCATATTTCCATACGAGAGGGAGAAAAACGGTTCAAACCACAGTATCTCGCTAAGAAATGCGACATTTACTTTGAAGCAAAGCAGAAACTATTCGATGAGGTCCGAAGTGATTTTAGACGGCTGAACTTTTCATCTAGTAAATATATTCCTCCTCACCATAGAAGAGAAATTACAAGAGTAAATGATAGTATTCCAAAACGAAAGCATTGTTATTCCTGTGGAAGTCATCTGCATCTGTTAAGGAATTGTGTGGATAATTGAAGAAAGAATGAAATTACAAGACCACATGATATAAATTCTAATGGGAGTCCGAATTCTAATAGGAATAATAAACCCTCGAACCAAGCAGTAGTATCTGAAGTGGAATCTTCACACTTGCGATCGGAGCCGAATCAAAATCTGGTTACGCCCCTAAAAAAGATCAGTGTTTATATTAATTCAAAAGAAATTGAAATAATTATGGATTCTGGAACACAAATTTTTATCCTTCATTCATCGTTGGTACCTAATTTATGCGTTATAGAAGGAGGCAAGATTTTTTTTTTTAACTCCTGCATTTGTAAACAAATAGAGGCGAGAGTCTGTAGATTTCTCATTTACTATAGGAATCAAGCGAATTTATTTAATAATGTGGATACTTCAATTGCAGTAACCGACAAATTGAATGTTCCCTGCTTAATAACACCGGATGTTTATGAATTGGTAATTAGATCATCGGAAGAGTGTTGTTTTAACGAAGAGAGTAGTAAAACCGAAGCGCCAATTGTGAATTACGATCCGCCAAGCAAGGTAACGGCTTGTTTCATTTTATTGCAACCCTCGAGTGTGCCATATAGGGATGACGAATATTTTACGAGCGGTTATTACGTAACCAATATCAAAAAGTCTCAAATACAAGTGATCAATACTTTTTTAAGAGGGGTGCGATTCAAATCCTTGATACGATCTTACTGATGATATTTCGATTACAGGTTTTGGATCAAGATAGAAAGTAACAATCGATACGATATCACTGAAATTTACCGGAGCTGTGACTTCGCTGGAAAGTAACAATCGATACGATCTGTCCAATGGAAGCTCTCTAACATAACAGAAAAGGAGAAATCTGTGAACGGATTAAAAAGTGAACGGACCGGTTATTGGAATCATCGTATCACTGAAATTTATCGGAGCGGTCACTTTACTGGAAAGTGTGAAGTCGCTGCTCCACTTCATGAGAGTAACCGGAATTATTGGTATTCGTATGTGTTGATGCACTGTTCTATACAAATCGTTCTTAATTGCTTGTGATTTGACTTTGCATATATTCCATTTACTTCTGGCGCCATCTATTGGTAGAAAATAGAACTAAAGTAAACAATTTAAAGAAATAATATTTATATTAATTCAAATTTTTCAGAAAATGGTTTACTCCAATACAAAAATTAAATAAATAGTTTTGAAAAAAATCAAATTTAAGAAGTAAGCTGAAATAGATAAATTAATTCAATCACAAGTTACTTAAATTAGTAAATCAAGTATTAATTACAAGTAATAAATTTTATATTTAATATTAAATAATGATTTTATATTAATAATATGATTGAAATAACAGATATTTGGAACAAATATTTAAAAATAACAATAGCAAAATTATTTGTTATTCAAAAAATCGTGGATTTTGCATCTCTAGTGCCATAGGAAAGGAGCAGTATGAGTCATGACAGTATAAACTGCTAAGAAAATAAAAATATGAATAATTTGATGCCTCAAGTTGAAATTGAGTCTACTAGTGAAACTGTAATAAATCTACGAAAAGCGCAGAGAACTTGTGAAGCACTAAAAATGCTTGACTTCAAGAGAAAAAGAAAACAAATGGATATATTTTTTTGGTGATTTCCCTTACCATAGGGATAAAATTCTAGGATAGCCGGTAAACCAACTTGTACTTCCCAAAGATAGACGAGAACAAGCTTTGAAGTTAGCTCATGAATCGATTTTTGATACTCACATGGGAATGTGAAAAACTCAAGAGATGATTCGTTATTCATTTTTCTAGCCTGATCTTTCTCAGGATGTGGAAAATTTCTGTAAAATGTGTAAAGATTGTCAGTTGAGAAGTCCCGAGAAGAAAGCTGATAGAATCCCGATTACACCTGTGCTAAGACCAGAATTACCATTTCATGTGGTAAATATTGACATAATTGGACCTATTGAACCTACTTCAGCAAGAAAATTTAAATATGTATTATGTTTAATGGACCAAAATTCCCGCCCTCCTAAAGCAGTACCACTGAGAAGTTTGACAGCAAAATCTACGTGCGATGCCTTATTAGAAGTTTTTAAGAGAACTGGCATTCCGAATATTATTGCTAGTGACCAGGGAACAAATTTTTATATCTAAACTCACCCAAGAATTCCAGAAAATATCAGGATATCATCCGAAATTTTAGTGTCCTGGATGCCCGGGCAGGTATTGGTTTGTTGAAAGATACAACAAGGTTTTATAACATATGTTATATCATGTGATAAGAACTGATCCATCAAATTGGGATAAGCACATTCTATTTTTTCTGTTCGCTTATCGTGAGGTTCCAAACTGTACAACTAGTTTCACCGTTCCTGCTAATGTATAGAAGACAGGCAAGAGGTCCTTTGGCAGGGCTAAAGTCTAATTTGGTTTGGAGAGATTTCTTTACCTACGAATATAAGCCACTTTGCAGTGGAATATCTACAGGAACTGAAAATGAAAGAAGCTGCTGAACTGGTTAAAGTATTTTCCTACAACGTACAACGATCCTACTGATTATTTTAATAGGGGAACTGCATCGAAAAGTTTTGTGATTGGAGATATTGTGTATTTACTCATTCCGAACTCGAGCAACAAATTGTAAGCTCGGAAGACTGGACCTGGTGAAATAGTCAGAGTCGTTCCACCACATTCCTACGTAGTCAAATTACCTGATGGTAAAAGGAAAGTTCGAGTGAACAAAATCCGAAAATTCCACACAAGAGTCGATGAAGTGGGAGTTATTTTTGAGGATGAGGAAGAATTCGGAGAAATTATAGCAGTTCCTAATAAAGATTATTCTCTGCTTCTGAAGAAAAATGAAATGAGTGAAATAGAATTGGATCATTTAAATGAAGAACAGAGAAAACAGATAAAAGCGCTGATTAAAAAACATCAAGGATTATTTACCGGAAAACCAAAAAAAGCAAAAGTTGAAGGACTTAAAATTAGCTTGATACCAAATATGGAACGGAAGAAACCATACATTTACAGAATACCGTAGGCTTTAAAGAAAAAAAGTTAATGAACTCGTGGCCGAATTATTGGAACCACATTAATAGAAGAGAGTGATGCCAGCTCATCCAGTGGTTAGCGTTAATAAGAAACATGGGAGTTTGAGACTTTGTGTAGACAACCGAACTCTGAAGGCTGTTACAAAACCAGATGATTTTCCTGTGGAAAATGCTGTTGATTTAATGTATAGTATAGGTAAAGCTATCATCATCACATTTTTGGATCTATTAAAGGAATACTGAGCTATCCCATTCCCAGAGCAAAGTAAAGACTATATATCTTTTAAAACTAATAGAGCTCAATATATTTAAAATTTTACATTTCGGACTTAAAAATTCTGAGTTCACATTTCAAAGAGTTACAAATAATATTTTAAAAGAATGTAGCGAATTCGCAAGAGCTTACATTGATGAGATTGCAATATTTTCCTCTGGCTTTGAAACTCATCTGCAACACCTGGATTGCATATTTACAAAATTAAATGAGCTTGGTTTCACTGTAAGCTCGAAGAAATGTACATTTGCTCAAGCTTAAATCAAATATCTTGGACACATAATAGGCCCTGAGAAACATCAACCGGATCCAGAAAAAGCAAGAGCAATACAAGAGTTGGAAGTACCAAGAACAGAAACCCAGTTTAAAAGTGCACTTGGGTTGCTGAACTATTGCAGAGATTATATCCCAAATTACGCAGAAACTGCTCATCCCCTCACAGAACTGACGAAAAAAAGATCACCAGCCATCATTAGGGCAACCTTTCCTTATCCATACAGATGCATCTCAAATAGGCATTGGAGCATGTTTATCACAGATTTACAACGGAAAGCAATATCTTATCTGCTATGCTAGTCAGAAATTGACTCAAGTACAAACTCAATGGCAATAATAGAGAATGAGACTTACTCAATAGTATGGACCTTGAAGAAATTCGAACCATGGATTTTTGGAGCATCTATTAGCATCATCAGTGACCATAATCCTCCAACTTAATCATTAAGAATGTCCTGTTGTCATCAAAGTTACAACGACTCTTGTACTGCAAAGGTATCACCTAGATATAGAACATTACCCGGGAAACAAACTTGTGAATGCAGATGCGTTGTATAGACTGCCTGTCTCTACTGAAGAATGTAAATAGTATTTCCCTTTATAATTTTAGCATATGTATGTAAATTTTATTGCAATTCTTTTTAATTCTTAAATTTTATCAGTTGGTTTGAATTTATATGCATCAAATTTGTATTGTAACGTTTCGGCAGCTCGTCCCAATGGTGGACAAAATGTTCTAATTTCAAATAGCAATTAAATTAAGATTAATCATTATCTTGGGGGAAAAGGTGTGATGTTTGGCTGCCATTGGCGACTTCTGTGGAAACTATTCGTGAGATTCGCCGTTGCCGGTTATTGTTTTATTTTATATGATATGATTTGATTAGAAGAGCTTGTGTGGCGGAAAGAGAATGGTGGTTGCATTTTTGATTTGAATTTAAATAGATATTTCTAAAGAAAAGTCTGAGTGCTGCATTTTGTTTGAGTTATGCATCTTTTTTAAGAAGTATAACACGCTCGTGTCATTACAGATGTCAAAATCTGAATAAAAAAAGAATCTAAATAATATTCAATTTCCCTTAACTAAATGTAAAAGCTGATTTTTTATGAGTTATTTTGAAGCCAAATTAGAAAACTTGTGCTTTCCCCCTGTCAGATTTGTCTTGCTCTCCCTCAGTCGGCAAATTACTGTCTCCGCCTCTGGCCCCATCCATCCTTGAACTAGCCCCTGTTCAGTTCCCCCCCCCAAGTGTATACAAATGTCGTGTCGTTTCTGACCATATTATTTTATTTTAACTCATAATTATGTATTGATTACTTATATGGCTATTTCAAGCATGGCCGTCATGAAGTATCTCCAGTAGACCACGGTTCAAGTGGCTAAAAAGCCTTCAGGAAAATATTTTATATGATATCATTAAATGTGACCGATATTATCTACCATTGTTAGTATCAAAAAATTCAATAACAAATAAAGAAAGAAGTCTTCTAACATAAAAAAAAAATATTATTTTGTAAAAAAGGAGAATGATGAAATTTTAAGAACAAAATTCTTCCGTTTATTTATCAAAATTTGATGTTTAGGCTTTTTACAGTAAATAAAAATTGTTCTAGAGTATTTTATTGTGAATTAGAATATTTCCCCCTCAATATTATGAGTTTTCAGCGGTTTTTTGTTTTTCTAAGTCCAAGAATAATTCATGCTATTGTTTGCCAACGGATTCTAAAATCCTCCGTGCACGTGCGTTGGGATGAATTTAATTTGACAAAATTGAGGTGAGAGGAGAGGTGAAAGGAAGAGCTTATATTTAGCAATAAAGTTAATTCCGGTAATGCACATACTCTTATGTGAGATAGAATACTAAATAGAATACGTCTCGGGATACTGAAATGGACAGTATTTTTATTATTAAATGAAAACATCTAATCTTGTCATCTTTCCTCTTACCCCTATTTTGACGTAGTAAATGTTTCCTGGCGCATGCGCAAATACGTAGAGGGTCTTCGAATCCGTGAACGAACAATTAATACCAAGTTTCAAATATAAACAATTAATATTTTACAAACCAATGAATGCTTTCCCATTGATTTGAGTTTTATAAATTAATACGCATTGATTTGAACTGGAATGAATATTTAAAATTTGTTGTTTTTCTGTAGAAAATGTGCATAATATTAGGATATGATAAACGAAGATCGTCTTCTAGTATATATAGCTGCCCATGTCTTGCGGTCTAGAAGCTTTTCGGCTGCTCGCAATTTTCTTCGAAACATCAATTAGTTTTAAACCATTTTATTTATTGAATTATCATATAGCATTTATCAATGAAAAAACACTTGAATTTCCTATTTTTACTAGTGTAGATTTGGGTGCCCCTTCGATTGTTGACAAATTTCAGCGATGAAGCACTACTTCTGGTTCGCAAAATGTTTTGTTTTCATGGTAAAAGTGAATTATAGTGTGCCCCCTGCTGCGCCAACAATGCCAAGTCGCCAATAAAGATGGCGGACAGAATAAACAAATACTTCCGCAGAACAGTTACGCTTACCATTTCCCGCCATATAATTAGGACTTTTAACTGATAAGTATTGTTTTTTTCCCATACTGCCCGGTACCTTCTAAAGATGCCTTCGGCATCTGTAGAAGGCACAGGGCAAAATTTTTTAACTTAAGAAAAACATAACAAATTATGAAAGGAACCAACCTGTTAAAACACCAAAAGAATTACGAGAACTACGAAGAATTCCATTGCAGCTGTCTTTTAAAGTGAGAATGCAGACAATTTTTTAAAGCGTATACTGACAATAAAAATTGCAAAAGAATAAATATTTTCTGTTCGTATTCACATTAAAGAACGAAGAAAATGACTTTTAATTATAAGCTTAACTTTCTCTATTTAATAAACTTTTAATTATAATAAAGAACAAAATTAAAATCTTTAATCGATATTTTTTAAATATTTTTAATTTAACATTTTTCATAATATAGTTGTAGTTTATGTACAACTCAACCATTGCAAAAAGTAGTAAACAAAACAGCATTAGGCTTGCCAAAAGATCGTTCCGATGGGTTGCAATATTGGCGACAAACTCGGGGGCACACTATTCTTCGTTTTGTCCTTTGTCATTGACATTTCTGTTGAATTACCGATCTTGGCGTATTTGTCCCTCCTCTTGGCGTCAAAAAATCTAGAGTTACCCAATTGGAAACATTTACCGCTGTCTTTGCTTCACTGCATCAATCAACTGTCACTCAAATAATAAACATGCTAAGCATGGATCAATCTAAAGAATATTATTTGTAGAATAAACTAAAAAGCTACCGTATTATTGGTAAGTATTTGTTTTGTTTAAATTATAGTTTATTATTATGAACTTGAATGTAAATAGTGTGGGATATAACGAGAAACTCTGCTATCCCCAAATAATAATTTATTTCGAGCTAATCTTGTTTTGAATATCATAAGATGCTTAATTATAAGTTTAAAATAAAGAGCAGGTGAAGATAAATATGAGTTATTTATATTTCGATGGTACCTAGATGTATTTGGTATATGTAAAAATTCTTGAAAAGTAATTATCATTTTCGGGAATTATTTTATGTTTCACATGCATTGTGATGCACGAAGTTGGATCAATGAGATCCGGCTTTTTATTTTGGGTACTTTTTATGATTATATATGTAAAAAAAATCTCTTTAAATAAAGAGCTTTTATTTGGATTGTTGACTTACATAACGTAAATAAATATTTTGAAAAAAAAATTTTTTTTAGAGAGATTTATTATGAATCGGAAAAGTACATTTAAATAGAATAAATGTTTTTTTTAACAAATTGTCCAAATGATGTTTTGTATATCTGATTAACCATAAAAGTAGTGGTATTTAATATTTGAAAAGTTTGTTTATACATGATTTTTACTGTTTATTTATTTTTCTATATTTGATTTTTTTGTGCCAATATTTGATAAATATTGTTCATTTGTTTTAATAAAAGATGATGGACCATTTCGCAGAAGATTACAGAGCTGCAGCCAAAGCTCTTCTTGAGGAGTTGAAGCATGCATTGGAGGCTAAGCCTATTAGTATGTTTGACTTCATATTTTCCCATTAATACTGATGTATTTGTTAATATTTTTATATGTATGTAGTTTTCATAAATATTTTCATTATATAGGAGGAATGGAGTTTAGCACATGAAAAGATTTGTGTAAAAAATGTTCAATCTTTTTTCATTGAAAATTTTATTAAATATATCATTTGATTTTTCTTCAATGTAAATCTCCTTGAGATTTATTTACTTATACCAGTAGTTTTGCCTCTGTTGAAAACAGCATAATGATGCATTGCACTGTTTTTCTTTGGTTATTAACATGAATTTTCAAATACTCTAGTCAGATTTCTATGTAAGTAGTATATTGCTGCAATGAGAATGCTCATATTTTTAATGTTTATTTTTATTGCTAGTTTTGTCCCTGTGATAAATCACCAAAAACTCCAAACCACTACCAACAATCTTAGTGAAATCTTGACATCTTATGTGTAATAGAGCTTAGTAATCTTGACTCAATTTGAAAATTGCCTTGTAAATCCAAGAGCCAATAAAATAAAGAAGTATTTTACTTTCTTACTACCCTTTTTCTTTTTCAGTGTTTTGATTATATATCTTTAACAAACTATGCTTCTTTTGGTCAGTATATTTAATTTGCATCATTAAAACATGCATACTGACTTTGTAAATTGTGCATGTGTGATATATAGGGGGAAAATTCTTACTCTTCCATTAATGAAGTAGCATCTGTTTTCAAAGGTTAATGTTCTCCAGATGAAACGTAATCTAAATGAGAATATCACAGATATATTATAAAAGAATTATGAAGCATAAACTTTTGCAACAATGATGGATTTTTTAAAAAAATGATTGCTATAGTTTATATTGCTGTGTATGAGGCAATATTTTTTCTGCTAATCTCACAAAATAAATAAATAAATAAAATTGGATAGGAACATTAGCTGGTTGAAGTGATAAATTGCAAAACATGCCCACTTTTTATTTCTATAGTAAATATATCTCTTAAGAAATTTTTTTAAATGAGATAAAGTATTCTTTTTGTGAAAATTTGTAGATGTAATTTTGAAATTGTTTCTTATTACTGGTTCGTTTCAATCAGAAAGAGTATTTATAGCACCTATTATTAGAATTTTTTGCGAATGTCATCACCTATTGTTTTGTATTTGCTGTATAAAAATTTTCTTTTTCATGTTTCATACAATAAATAAATAAAATAACATAGAAAATAAGATTAGCACAGATACAACAGATCATATACAAAACTGCAAATGAATTAGAAAATATATACTAGCTTTATATAGAATTACCTCAGTTGAAACTACTGTTGTTGCCTTTTTTTTATAGCAACTTAATTGGAAAATATTACACCCATTTGGTCTTGGCAATATTTTCACCTTCATGATAATGCATTTGAAAGTCATATAATTTTTTTACTTAAAATCATGCGTATTTATAAAAATTTTTGGCTTATTTATAAATTTTGGAATTTCAGGTAAATTTTTGAAAGAAAAACTGCATTCTTGGCTTACATGCAGATCAATTTATATTCAGAAATATATGTTTATACATTTTGGTTATTGCTCTTGCAAACAGAACTAAGAATGAGAAGTTTGGGATTTTTAGAACTTCGTTTATTTAATGTTTCTTTTTGAAAGCTCTAAACCAAAAGTATATTGGAGTTTACATAAATTTTTATTTCAGTAACAAACTAAATGACACATTTTCTCCAGAAATTAATTTACTACATTTATTTGTTTAGAGCATGCATAATTTCTGTCTTGAAACACTATATTCTTAGTTCTAATAATTTCTCTATCTTTGTTTGATTTTTTTATTTAAATTGGAAAGTATATATTTTAAACAGCATAGTATATAAGATTTCATCTTTAAAAATAATTTAAAATATCAGAAATTTCTGATAAATGTACTATTTTTTAAATTTATTTTTATCAATTTTGTATTTTAAACATATCTGACTTGCAATTGATAATTAAATTAATTCCAGATATCAATCTGCTCATGCAAACGATGGCTGAAATATGCAAAAAACATATATTAGCAGTAAGTATATGTCTTTATAAAAATTAATAATTCTTTTACAAATGTCATGTTAATTAAAATCTTTCATCGAGAATTTTAAATTAGTGTTTCAGTAGCGTATTTCCTACATTTATAAAAGCTTTGTTAAATATAATTCTACTTCAAGTTCTGCTTAGTTCTACTTAAGTTTTAATCATTTATTATAAGATATTGGCATTCTTTATATTTTGAATCATTTCTTAACTTATTACGTACTTAGTGATTTATTATTTCATAGAAAAGTAGTAAAATGTCTTTTTAGTTACAGTTTGCTAATTTTATTTATTGCACTGAACAATGATCCATAGGGTTCCATAATACATCAGACTTCATATGCAGATCAACTTGTTCTTGATATCAACCAAAATTTTAGAATTCTTATTGTGCGAGTTGTGTTGGTGAATGAAATGAGTAAGTGGATTGTAAAAATGCTTTTCTTTTTATGTGGGACCGTTTGAGAACTGTTTTGAGATATTACATGGTTGCCAAGTTGTCGTAGTTACAAAGTGCGCCAAGGGACGATGCACCGCCGACAAAGGCGTGATTTTACAAGTACGGAACATCCCGCCTGGCGTTGAAATATGCATATGTTTCAATATAGAAAAATGTATACAAAGTTACATCACTAATTTTGATACATAAGAGTAAACAATAATAATTTGCATAATGAATACAATTAGCGTAATAATTAAACAAATACAAAGGAACATTTCAATTCAAATCAAAATTATCTACAATAGGTAAAATGCAAATTTTACAAATAGGTCGTCTAAAATTTCCTTTTGCAGTGCGTATATCTGCTACTCTGACATTACCATCTGAGCCTGAAATTATTTTAATGGTTCGACCTAAAGGCCGTTGGAAGTTGAATGTTCTTTATTAGAACTAACATGCCAGGAGTTAAATTTTGTTTTTTAAGCAGCCACTTTGAGCGCTGTTGTAAATGGCTCAAATAACTGTTTTGCCAATGTCTCCAAATAGTTTGCACTAACTTTTGAGTTCGTTGCCATCGATTGAGAAGATTGTCTCTTTTGTCGATGAAGTTAGGTTCTGGGATAGAGTCAATAGGTTTTCCTATGAAGAAATGACCTGGAGTTAATACTTGCATTTCATCAGTATCATTTGGTCGAGGAGAGAGGAATCGCGAATTGAGGATGACTTCAATCTGAGTAATTACTGTTAAAAACTCTTCGAGTGTTAGTCTTGCAGGACCTACCACTCTCTTAAAATGATATTTAAAAGTTTTCACGCCTGCCTCCCAAAGACAGCCGAAATTGGGAGCCTTAGGAGGCAAAACTTTCCATCTGATACCCTCGGAGGAAAGCATATTCGAAACGTCTTCGCTACCTATCATTAGTTTGTATAAGCATTTAATCTCTGCTGAAGCACCTATAGCCTTATCGCTAAAAATTGTGGAGCTTTTGCTACGTCGCGCAAAAAAATCTTTTTAGCTTTGCGATTAGAGCTTTAGAAGTTAAATTCGAGATACACTCTATGTGTACAGCTTTGGTTGCCATACATACAAATAAAGCAACATATATTTTTTGAAGAGTACCCTTTCTTTGCCCCTTAAATTTAATTTTGAATGCCCGCATAAATCGATCCTTACATTTAAAAATGCTGAACTAGGTGTAATTCTTTCTGCTGGAAGATCTCCCGTAATTTGATTCGCGATAACGGGCTTGTTTCTGAAGCATTTAACACATTCGTGAAGGACTTTGCGCGCAGCATTTCTGCCACCAATCGGCCAATATTTTTAACGAACAGTATTTAGAAAGGCCTGAGGGCCTACATGAAAGTCTCTTTTATGATGATACTGAAAAATAAGTGTAACTAATTTATTTCCCACTGGCGGAGCAACTGGATGTTTCTGATTAAAATTTAAATTAGAATGTGCAAGTCTGCCACCTACTCTAAGTAGTTCATCTACTTACTCTTAGATGGAACTGACGTTCTTTTTTTCTAAAGCCGAGATTTCAGTAGAAAATGTTTTATCTATACCAATTTTAAGAGCACCTTTTCAGCATTCATGTATTCTTCTTGTTTGAGAAATCCCTTTTCCTTTTCAGGAAATTTGCAATTTTGAACAAACCTAAAAATAAATGCTAGAATTCTGATTAGTTTATGAAAATCATTTGTGATAGTAAGTAAATTATCTAAACATTTAAAGTCAAAGTTATTTTGGAAACTGGCTTGAGCTCATCGATATAAAGTTTGTCGGTTGAACCACTAGAAATTTACAGTCTGAAAAGCAGGTAAATTTAATTTTGAAAAGTCTGGTCCTTTAAACCACAGTTCACTGGTTGCAAGGCTCTTAGCATCAAGTTCTCTGGAAAGCAAGTCAGCAGGGTTAAGCTCCGATGGAATATGCTGCCATTGGAAATCTTTCGGCAGTTTCTGAATTTGAGACACTCGGTTGCTCACAAATATCTTGAGCAAGTTAGAAGGAGTCTTTATCCAGGCGAGGACTATAGTTGAGTGTAAATATAGTATAACAGAGTCTATTTGTAGCCTAAGTGCAGCTATGGCTTTCTGCATAAGTTTTGATAGAAGTAGACAAGAGCAAAGTTCAAGTCTGGAGATTGTGATGGTTTTGGTTGGTGCAATCCTTTGACTTACTACAAAGGAGTTAGTTACTTCATTGGAGCTAGACACAGTTTGTACGTAAATTGCAGTACCATAAGTTTTTGAAGCTTTGCAGCTTTTCGTCTGAAAATCCAAGTATCACAACAGACTTAGAGAAAACTCGAAGGGGAAAAAAAAAAAAAAAAAAAAAAACCCATCTCGGAACACGAATGGATTCATATTATCTGATAGGATCTTAATGAAGTTCTTCCACTGTTTGGAAACATCTGTTGGTAGTGTCTTGTTCCAGTCCAATTTAAGTAACCACAACTATTGCATGAAAATCTTTGCTTTGGCTATGACCGGCCCCAGGAGTCCGAGGGGGTCATAGATGCGAGCTATTTGTGAAAGCACATCTCGTTTGGCGTAGTTGCAATCTGTGCTGGGGCTGGTGCAGATTTTATACGTAAAGGAATCATTTAAACTGTTCCAGAACATTACTAGAGTTTTGACCATTATTTCCACAGAATTGCGGTCAAGCGTAAATTCTTTAAGTGCAGTTGATGAAGCCTTGTTGGAACACCACTTGTGTAAAGTCATGCCTCCTCATTGAAGCAACTGAGTTAGTTCTGATCTGAGTTTTTCAAAGTCGCTAAGTTCTGAAACACTGGAGAGGCAATCATCCACATAGAAATCCTGGAGTGGTAATGGAAAGTCCTCTTCCTCCTCTAGGGCAAGTTGTTGCCAAACCTTTGTTGCTAAGTATGGAGCGGATGCGGTTCCATATGTCACTGTGCGTAATTCATACACTTTTGTTGGTGTGTTTTTATTGTTCTTCCATTGAATTTTTAGAAGTTTGATTTGAAAAGGATTGATCTCAATCATTTTAAACATTTGTTTCATATCTGCGGTTAATGCGAAACGTGTTTTCTGAATCTGATTAGAATCGAGAAGAGGTCTTCATGAAGCACTCCTCCCTTGCACAGTAAGTCATTTAATGAATGTTCACTGGACGTTTTAGCACTCGCGTTGAAAACTACACGAAGCTTATTAGTTTTGCTTGATGGGCGTAACACACCGTGATGTGGTAGATAATATCCATTTTTGACATTTGAATTTTCTTGCACCTCTTCCATGTGTTGTAATAATTTAAATTCACCGAGGAATTCTGAACAGAGCGTTTACATAGTGGGATCACGTTCTAAAGGCATCCATAACTGATCTAGTTTTTTTGATGCGACTGCCTTAGAATTTCCTAACATTTCTGCTGAAAGATCAGGTTTGAACGGCATTTCTACAACAAATCTACCATCCGGTTTCCTATAATGCGTTTTTGCGAAATGTTCGTTACAATATTTTAACTCATCGCCACGAATTTCATTTGTTTCGATTTCTTCAATTTCCCAAAAGCGTTTGAGAGTTTTATTAAGAGTATCTAAGTTTTTAGTTAAAAAAACAGTGTTTAGGAGCATTATAATTGCCTGAAATAAACCCTGAAACAAGATAAGTGAAACAACTAGATTGCAAGAATAAATTGTCAGCCAATTTTATTTTATCTTCATTCAATAATGAGAAAAATAATTCTGCGCATAATAGAAATCTATTTTTTGAGGAATAAGAAACGATGCTTTTTTGAGGAATGGGATCAGCTAGTTTAACTTCCCTGGGAATATTTAAGTTCGAAATATTTAATCTTTTAGACGATGTGAAACTAGTTATATTAGAAAAAATTAATAAATCTATTTCCCAATGCGAATCATAATTTTCATTCGATAAAAGAGCAGATACTTTTTTTCTTGATATTTAATGATGTATCATTTAAACCGCAAATCGGAGTCTTTATTTTTGCTTTTTTCAATCCCAATAAATCTGCCGCGGAAAGACGAAAGGAAAGAAGACTCACTGACAGAGTCAAGGACGCTTCTTAAGGGCTTATCCCCCCTCCCTCCATGCATCTCTGACATATGTTATAGCTGTGTTTATCAAAATGCTCTTATTTCCATTACAGAAAAAGGGTTTTCTGGCACCGGCGTATCACTTGACTGTAATTTATTAATTTGAGGATTCCCTCCCTGAAAGTGCGTAGGCGTTGTGAGTCTGGTTTCACTCTCTCGATTATTATGAGTATTTGGCATGATTGACGGCGTAGAATATTTATGAAGCAATGTATGATGATCTAATTTCTTTTTACAAACGAAACGAGAATTTTTAGAGTTACATTTCGAAAATGGATGAAATTCTCTAAAACAATTTTTACAAAGCCGATTTTTTAAAACTAAATCTAACCTATCGGATAATTTCATTTCTTTAAATACATTGCAGTGATACAGAACATGTGTTTGCATTTTACAAGCGTTACACAACTTAAGGATATTTATTTGCTTTGACAAAAAAGATTTCTACCTATCGGCGTTATATTTAGAAGGACTGTTAGTTTGAATATTATTTAAAATATCTTTCTTTCTTCTAATCTATAATCTTCTTTCTTCTATTTCTTTCTTCTAATCTAAATTTCTTTCTTTTCTTTCTAAGGTTCGGTAAATATCATCATCTAAATCTGTTAGTAGCATTTAGCAGACGTTTCCTTTTCAGACATTTTATAACTGCTACTATTTTTATTTCAATTAAAATATTATTAAAAATTAAATCAAACGATTTTTTCTTTGATAAGCATATTTTGTGAATATTATTTCATTTATTTTTTGTATAATATTTGATGATCAATTGTAAACTTTTTGGAATCTGGCAATGTTTGTAAGATATGCTGTTAAGTTGAAGGAATAAACAAGCCGTTGGAATTCTAAAAGGTTTGGAATATTATGATAGTTTTAAGAATTTAAGATGCTCTACAAGCTATAGTTTGAAGCTTAAGAAAACGGGTAGTTTTCTAGAAAGCATGCAAAATTGTGGTGACAACCGGACGTGATTGAAGAAAAAGGTCAGTAAATTAAAACTTTCTATTTCCGTTGCTTTCGTTTTCATTTATGGAAGATCTGATGAAAAGACGTAGTCCAGTCAGGGCGAATTTTACGAAACGTTATAATGCAGTAATAACGGCGTTGAATGAAGAAAATTTAAATCGTGATGATATTGAAATAAAACTTTGTTCTTTAGAAAGAGTTGCAACTAATTTGGCAGAATTTGATGACAGCGTATGAAAAAGCATTAGAGCTGCTAAATAATAAGAAGAGTACGAAAAAAATAGAAGAATATCTCGAAAAATTAGATGCTGCACGGATTCGTGTAAAGACATATTTAGAAAAACTTACTTTTATATCCGAAGCTCCGGAATCAGTTAATGTAGAGAAAGCTAAATTAAAATTTCCCGAAATAGAAGTAATGAAGTTTGGCGGTGAAGTTAAACATTGGCTTAGCTTTTGTAGCCAATTTGTCAGAAGTCATGAGGACGTTACCATCGGCGATGAAGTAAAATTTCAATGTCTCATACAGAGTACAATAATAGGCAGTAGAGCGCGGGAAATAGTTGATAGTTATCCGCCAATTGCAAAAAATTATGCTAAAGTTGTTGACAGCCTGAAGGCTAGATTTGGCCGTGAGAACTACTTTCATTGGTAGTAAAAAATGCTCTTAATATGAATTCAAAATTGAATATAATGCAACTCTACGATAAATTGGAATCATATTAACTATTGAAAAATATGCTGCTATGCTTTTCCCTCTAGTGGAGTCTTGCATTCCTGAAAATTTATTGAGAGTCTGGCTACGAAATCCAGTGAAAAATAAAGTAGATGATACAAATTCTTATGGCTATAAATTGTCGCAATTGCTATTTCTCCGAACGGAAGTTGAAGGAGAAGAAAGGATTTTGATGGCAAAATCAGGCTTCAATTCCACAGAAACTCGGAGGCAGGGTAAAAAAAATATATAGAATTCGAACTCCTGTTCCCATGGCTAATGATTTGGTTTATGAAGCAAAATCTTTGAAATCTTGTCTATTTTCTGGAAAAGTCCACAATTCTCAAGACTGTTTCAAAGCACAAAAAATGTGTTTGGAAGAAAAACAAGATATTTTAAAGAAGAATAAGGCCTGCTTTGCCTGTTTAAAGGGTGGGCACGTTTTTAGAAAATGTAAATCTAGTGTTCAATGCATGCTTTGTCAGCGAAGACATTGGACAATTATGTGCCCTGAAAAGTTCAATAACGCCAAACCTAATGGCGCACCTAACCTACTGATGGAAATATAGTATTATCAAATTCTTTTGCAAACACTTTTAGTATAATTGAGACGGATGGAAGAAGAAAAGTAGTAAGAGCATTATTCGATACAGGATCGCAAAGATCATATATTTCGAAGTCGACGATTAATCAAATGAAAATAATTACAGAACGAAGCCAAAATGTAACGCATGTAGTATTTGGCGGCGCTAGTTCCAAGAAGAAACATAATTGTTATGAACTGTCAGTGAGCAATTTGAAGAAAAATTATTCTTGTAAGATACAAGTTTTGAATCAGAATATTATTTGTGGTTATATTCCTAGCATTTAAAAGGGTCCATGGGGCAAGGAGCTGCAGAATAAAGGTATCCAATTCACTGATATTGGGAAAAAGCTCGATGCTTATAGAGTTGTTGATAGGAGCTGATTACGCTGTAAATCTCTTCACATGAAATATATGTCACTTGTCATCTGGTTCGATTGCTGTCCTATTTGGGTTGGAGTGTAATGGGAAAACCAATAGCTGTTTCCAACAATCTTCTTTTATTTTATCTCTTTTTATTCAAAGTAATGCCATTTCAGACCTGTGGATACTAGAAACTCTAGATATAATGGACCCATGTGAGACTGATAATTCAAAAGACTTAGAAAGTAAAGCTATTGATTTTTTCTCCAGAAATATAAAGATTGACTAGCCGCCTTTGGCGACCAGCCGGTTCGCCAATCTTAATGTTCGTTAAAATTTTAATAATTAAATATTTTATGCAATTCCTACTTTAATAGCTTCTACATCAAAATATTTTAAAACTTCAAATTTTGATATATAATTCACTCATAATATTATAAACGCCTTCAGTCATAACATAATATGTATCTCTCTAATTTTCTGTTAGTTCCCGTAGAATTTATACTATAAATTAAAGTGGAAAGGATTAATCTGCAATTAATATAATAATATTTTTTACAAAGTATTTTTTTGTAATATGATTACTGAAAACAGTCACTGAGCGTTTAAACTTTATAGGCACTAAAGAATATCTTTCCTAATTTATGTAATATTTCAAGAATTTGTCAACAAAATATTCTCAGATTCATCATGGCCAGAACGATTAATTAACAATGTTTAGTTTTAAATGCAGCAAACACTAAGAAAATAAAACGAATCGTTTAAAATAATCGGTTGAAAACAGGTTAAAAAAAACTACTTAAAAAACGATGTACTTAAAACTGTAAGCGTATACAAAAAATATATAACTAACATAAATACAATTTAATTACAAAAACATGCAACTAACCTAAAAATAATTTAAATCATCCGTTGATAATGGTTGTCATGTCAACAATCAGAACACAATGCGCATGGGTGAATTTTCAACGCCAGTTACGGAACGCAAATGCGTGAGTTTTTCTACGCCAGTTGGGGTAACGCTATGCAGATTAGAAATTTTTAATTTCCTTTATTCTGTTTTATTTTAATTCAAAAGTACATAAGAATGAATCTGAAAGATCGATTCATTAACAATGTTTAATTTTAAATGCATCAAACATTAAGAAAATAAATAGAATCGTTTCAAATAATCATCCGAAAAATCTTAAGCCTAGCCTCATGACTGTTGGGAAAAAAACTGAAGCCGTACTCATTTGGCGGTGGGGAAAATGAAGACTTTTTTGGCGGGAAAGTTAGTTTTTAATTAATAATTGAAATTCTAATTAAAAATTCACAAAAAAGGGCTATCCTGTCTTTTAAGTTAGATCAAACTGCACACGGTGTGCAAATTTGATTAAAATCGGTTAAGTAGTTTAGGAGTCCATCGCGGACAAACAACGTGATACGTAATTTATATATATTAAGATGAGGAGGGAAGATATGAGGTCAAACTTCCCTGGATGCGCAGTCAAGATGAACTACCTACAAATAGAGACATTGCTGAGAAATGACTCGTTTCTACTTGCATGAAGTTGTTAAAGGACACTCAATTCGAGTGTTATGATGCTGTTTTCGAAGAATGGAACAAAGAAGGTTTTATAGAAGATTCTGATGAGGGTCCTGGTCATTACCTACCTCATCGAGGAGTATTTAAAAATGATTCCACTATCAAAGTGCGGCCAGTTTTTGACGCTTCATGCAAGTCAAGAGGTAATCTCACATTGAATGATTGTTTAATGAAAGGTCCAAATTTTATAAAAACGATATCTTCAGTACTTATGAAATTTCGGGAGAAAACTTTTGGTGTTGTAGCAGTCATCAAAAAGGAGTTTCTTCAAATATCTCCTGCTAAAGAAAATAGAAAACACTTGAAATTTCTGTGGTGGAAGAATGAGAGCAGAGATGCGATTCAAGTTTATCAGCATGACAGATTAGTTTTTGGTCTGAATTGTAACCCCTTTCTGTTGAGTGCTGTCATCCACCATCATTTGGACCAGTATTTATCTTCTCCTTACCATGATACTGCTGTGAAGTTAAAGAACTCATTTTATGCCAACAATTGTGTGACATCTTTAGATTCAGAGCAGAAACTGCAACACTTTATTAAAGATTCAACAAAGCTGATGGCACAAGCCAAGTTTGCCCTTCGAGGTTGGGAATTCGCAGGAGAGGCAATTTCATTAAAAGATCCCAAACCAACTCCTGTTTTAGGACTTTTGTGGGAAAAAACAGATGTGCTTTTTGTGATTATTCTTTACTGGAAATGCCTCCTGATACAATTACTAGACGTGTGATTTTATCTTAAGCCAATATAGTTTTTGATCCGATTGGTTTTACTTGTCCAGTTCCTTTGCAACCTAAAATATTATTGCAAGAGAGTTGGCGATCGGAAGAAAGCTGGGATTCGGAAGTATCAGCCTATATGAAGGAAAATTTTCTTAAATGGATAGATGATATTAAAATGTTACATCTTGTAGAAATTCCTAGGAAAATTTTTAGCAGCAATGTTTCTTCCTTTAGCTTTCACGTATTTTGCGATGCTAGCGGCATTTCATATGTAGCAGTTGTATTCATCCGATGCCAATCAGTCCATGAAATCTCTGCACAGCTATTAGCTGCTAAATCTAGAATAGCTCCATTAAAATCCATTACTATACCGATACTGGAACTGCTTGCCTGTTGCATTGGCGCAAGACTCTAAAAATTTGTAAAAGAGAGTTTAAATATTGTAAATGTGAAAACACAGTTTTTGGACCGACTCTACCACAACTCTTCAATGAATCAAACGAGACGAACCTTGGAGTGTTTCTGTCCGCAATCGAGTGAATGAAATTCGGAAGCTATCAAATATAGACGACTGGAGACATGTTCCGGGGCTATTAAACCCCGATGATTTGTCCTCTCGTGAATGCTCCGTTTTGAAGCTTCTAAATGGTGGGAAGGACCCAAATGGTTACTCTTACTTGAGGATTTCTGGCCAGAGTCGAATCACCGTATTAATGAAGAGATTGTCTCTGTAGAAAAATGTGGCAAATCAAATAGTGTTGTAAAGAACTCTCCTGTTACTGCAAGTCTTTTCTCTCGATTTTCCAGCTACGCCAAAATGATTGAAATTTTGGGTTGGATTTCAAGATTTCGGCATAATTCTAAGACCGATAAGGAATGCAGAAAAGAGGGATGTTTGACTACATCTGAAATAAATGAAGCAGAAAAATGGATTATTAGGATGATTCAAGAAGACTGTTTCATAGAAGAATAAGTTAGAGGTTTGAAGATCCTCAATGTCTTTAGAGATGAGGAGAGTATTTTAAGGATTAAAACAAAATTAATTGAGAAGGACGACTTGCGAAATTTTAGATACCCGATTCTTCTTCCTAGAAAACATACGTTAGTAAAGCTTCTTGTCAAAGAGGCTCATATGGAAAACTCTCATGCTGGTGTGCAGATTCTATTATCAAAATTGCGAGAAAATTTCTGGATTTTAAATAGAAGAAGAACTGTTCGTAGAGAAATCAACAAATGCTTAAGATGCAATAGATACAATTCCAGGAACATACAGACCCAACATATTGGTTTGCGTCAGGACAGAATAGAAGAATCAACTGTGTTTGAAGTGAGCGACGTAGATTTAGCTGGACCACTTACACTTAAGGGAGGTGGAAAATATTGTATAGTTCTTTTCACGTGTGCAATGTATCGAATAATACACTGTCACTTGATATTAGATCCTTTCTGCTTTGCCTTCTGCGGTTCATAGCCAGACGAGGCCGACTAAAGGTTATTTACAGTGATAATGGCACTAACTTTGTAGGCGCTGAAAATTTGCTGCGCAAACTGGATTGGGATGTGATCGTAAGAGAAACTTCTATCCAAAGAATAACATGGAAATTCATACCACCCACTGCATCTTGGTGAGGTGGGTTTTGGGAACGGATTGTACAATTGGTGAAAAAACTTCTTAGACGGTATTATGGAATGCCTGCTTGTACTATGAAGAGTTAATTACTATCTTATGTGATTGTAAGGCGGTCATTAATTCCAGACTTCTTACAAACTTATCCGAAGATGCCAATGACCTTATTCCGCTCATTCCATCAATGTTTATACAAGATATTCCGTCGGTGGGAGTGGACGATTTTGATGAACTCGACATTACCGATGTTAAAAGGCGTCTGAAATATCGATTAAATCTTAAACAACACTTAAGAAACAGATTCCACCATAAATATTTAGGCATATTATTACAACCACGGAAGAAAAGCATTTATTATGAAGTAAAACCTGAAGAAATTGTCTTTGAAGATGATTCAAACAAAAAATTAATGTGGCCAATGGCTAAAATTCTTGAGGTTTATCCAGGTAAGAATAAAAACGTTAGAGTAGTGCGATTAAAAACACCAAGCGGTGAGATTGTACGTCCTGTTCATCGGATCCCTTGAGATAAAGTGTGCAGAAGATGAAAGCCCTCTTAGTGTAAAACCTCTTACAACAAGAACAGACAGAACTGTAAAAGTGCCTTCAAAATTTTTGAGGACTTGAACTGTGCAAATTACTTTGTATCCAATGCTTATTTATCTTATTTGCGGTTTGATTATTAACGAATAATCAAAGGCGTGGGAGTGTGCGGTAAATATCATAATCTAAATCTGTTAATAGGCATTTAGCAGATGATTCCTTTTCAGACATTTTATAACTGCTACTATTTTTATTTCAATTAAAATATTATTAAAAAAGTAAAAGCAAACAATTTTTTCTTTGATAAACATATTTTATTAATATTTCATTTATTTTTTGTATAATACTTGATGATCAATTGTAAACCTTTTGGAATCTGGCTATGTTTGTAAGATATGCTGTTAAGTTGAAAGAATAA
Organism: Argiope bruennichi; assembly: GCF_947563725.1. Lineage (NCBI taxonomy): Eukaryota > Metazoa > Arthropoda > Arachnida > Araneae > Araneidae > Argiope > Argiope bruennichi. The sequence goes on along the minus strand of NC_079157.1, from coordinate 58,010,423 downwards.
ACAAGCCGATGGAATTTTAAAATGCTTGGAGTATTATTTTAGTTTTAAAAATTTAAAATGATCTGCGAGCTATAGTTTGAAGCTTAAGAAAACGGGTAATTTTCTGGAAAGCAAGCAAAACTAAGAATTCTAGAAAATTATCGAATTCAGGCACTTCGTTATCTTTTAATGTTAACTCAAATTGTTTGCGGGTGTCTCGATCTAATTTTTCGAGAATAATATTTAATAACAAAGTGACGGATAATTTATCTCTTGCGAAATATGAGATTTTTTATGATCTAAGACTTTTTAAAATAGTATCCAATATATTGCGTAGATCTTTGCCTGATTCATGCTTTAAGGAATGAAGATTTAAAATATTATTTATGTGGAAGTTAACAATTATTCTTTTGTTTTTATAGCGTTGCTCTAAAGCTTTAAATAGAGAAGAAAAGTTATCGTCAGCAGTTTCTATGGTTTTGGCTTTTCCTTTAAGTGATCCATGTAAATAATGCAATTTTTCATTTTCAGAAAGTTCAGGATTTTCACTGATTAGGTTATTAAATTGAGTTTTGAATAAATTCCATTCTTCGAATTTTCCGCCCAAAAACGGAAGTGGAATTTTTGGAAGTTTGCTGAATGCCTTTTTAATCTGATCACTAATAATAGAGTCATCAACACTTTGATTATGCACAGAGTCAATTTTCATAGTTTTTAATTTATTAATTGAGGGTTTTAAGGCTTACCTCTAATTTTTGAATGTCCTCATCGACTTCGAATAGACAGGTTCGATTTTCTGGAAATCTTCTTTGGCGATTTTGTAGTAGTCATCTTTTAATTCTTCGAATTTGCGTTCGATATTTAGCACAATATCCAGTTGAACTTGAAGCTCAGGAATGTCCATCTTGTTTTGACCTTCAGTAAGGGCATTATTTAATTTCGTAAGCTGGCTTTTGATGTTGCCACGCTTGTGATTAAGCGATGTGATATCTGTCATATTTAGCGTAATGAATTTATTAAATTCATTGCTAAGAATTACTCCATAGGATCTGGATGACCTCCAGCTCGACGGACCAAAATGTGCGGAATTGCGTTGGTGAATGAAAAGAGTAAGCGACTGTAAAAATGCGTTTATTTTTATGCGTGCTTAGCGAGACAGTTTGAGAACTGTTCTGAGATATTACATGGTTGCCAGGTTGACGTAGTTACAAAGTGCGCCAAGGGAAGAGGCTCCGCCGCCAAAGGCTTGATTTTACAAGTATGGAACACTTATCATTTCAAATAAAGTAATAAAATTTTTAAGAAATACATCGGCTGTGCTATCATTCTCTTTGTTAAGCATATGCTATGATATTCTTGCAGTCACTTTTAAATACAAAGTTAAGCTTTATAAACCGAATTTCCATACATCAAAAATCTTAGGAAATGTCTCTTGATATTGAATAAAATTTCCATATACTGAGTAAAAGTTTCAAATAAAAAATATTTATATTTAGTACAGTCCATAGTCATCAATCAAGATTAGAAATATCAAATCTGGAAATTATTTCATTAATCTAATATATAAAAATGAATTTTTTTGTTCGTATTTTTTATGCACTGCCGTATCGTTCATCTGATTACAATAAAATTTTCTCGACATATTGCTTGCACTTACACGAAGGTTATAGGCATAGTAGAATTATTAGCATTTATTTTGAGCGCAATAATATTTACAAACAAATCGTTTCATACATTTCTATTATTAAACATTATTTTAAAATTGACAAAAAACAAAAAGGAAATAGCAAATGGCACATGTTGTTCATAGTTAATCACATATATATCAAACAAAATAAAATCATTATCAGCGATGCCGATCAATGGCAGCGAAATGAAATCGAAACTATTTAGTGCAAGCGCTAATTTTTTTTCTTGTTGTTAATGAATAGTCATCTACACAAAGTATTGTCTTTCAACAGCACAATATTTTGGCTGCATCGAACCACACATATTATTCAGAGTTTATCTCACCGATACAAAATAGAAATATTGTTATCAATGCCGATTACGGTATGTTATATATACATAATTATATCAAAGTAAGTTAATATCCAGTTAAGTTTTCCAGTGCCAACAGCAATTTTTCTGTTTATTCAATGAATTGACAAATGATATTTCAGTTATACAAGTGTATATCATGTTAATTGCTTCGTCAAAAAATATGCCTCCCAAACGTTCGTCTCTTAGTAGATCTACCAGCGCAACACGTAGAAATAAGCGAATTCAAGCTTCTCGACAAACGAGCAATGAAAACGAGGAACGACAAGCGAGCAATGAAGCAGTTCGTTTACGAATTGCAAATTTATGTGTGTCAGAATCTCAAGATCAACATGTAGCAAGAATTGAAAGACAACATTTTTGTGTTAATCGATCTCGCGTTTTAGAATCGGAAGATCAACATGCAGCAATAATCGAAGCAACTTTTCTTAATGGATAGTTGAATGAAGATGTGCTCATTCCACACTTCCCATTATTCCCACTAACATGTCTTTTAATTTAAAATGACTGCAATCTCCATTTGACTTACATTCTCGATTATCATCAATAAAGTGCAGAGTCGATCACTTCAAGTATGGGGATTGAACCTTAGAAAATCCATGTTTCTTACATGGCCAGTTGTATGTTGGATGCTCACCAGTTGGACAGCCAAGAAATTTATTTTTTGCTGAAGACGGAAAAACGAATAATATTGCCTACCCTAAAGGAACTTGAATAATAAAGTAAAAGAAATAGAATAAATATCATTTATATTTTTCCTTTGTATGCCATTCAGTTTTAATAAATGCATTCATTGTCAACAAGAAAATAAATATCATTCTTTCTATAATTCCTAATTACACAAAATAGTTATTTCAAATTTCACATGATATTTCCAAAATTATTTCTTTTTGGAAATAGTGGCGTCAATGGCTCGGATATCAGCTAGATCTTACTAAAATAGAAATTTAAAAGAAATAAAAGTTGAATGTTCCTAATAATCCTTTGTATTTGTCAGTTATGTTATTTTTAGTCTATGAATCCTTTTCCTTTCATATTGTAAAATTTTTTACTTTAAATTCAATTTAGCTTTAGATTTCTTATAATTCATATTTATAATTATAAGGGACCCTAAACAGAAATTTTAAAATTAAAAAAAAATCAGTTTAATATAGATGTAGAAAACAGGGTGAAAAATATGTTAAATAATAATTAAAAATCAAACCTTTTTGTTATACAGTGGTGGCCAAAATTGCGGACACTTTTGAAAATAGTTATGTTTTCTAACTTTGTATGCTTATAAAAAATGTTACATTTCACAGAATGCAAACTCTTACATATCATTTTAAAGAGAATTTAATGCTGATTTCAATGCAAAAAGCAAAATTCAAATATTTTCAATACAATAAAAGTTATTCTTACTTTAATCTGAATAACAAACACAGTGATGAAGTGGATTGTAATTTCCAACTTTCTTGACCTATCACTGTTCTTATTCTGGGAACCAATAAAATGTTAATAACTGCCAAAAGAAGATGACATCATGTCTAATGTTGGAACAGGTCATTATTGTGCTTTTTTCTATAGAAGGAAGATTGTTTTTTATGTAATTAAATCATAAGTAAGAAATTTTGTTAAGCTTTTTAATATTTAGTAGGAATTGTTGTAAATATTTCTAATATTTAGTCATGACGCAATGCCATCAAATAAAAGAATAGATTGGACACTTAGAAAGAGAAGATTGTTGTGTTACATGAATGTGGTCTTCCCAATGCTGAAATTGCAAAACAGGTGGGTGGTTCAGTAACTACACATGGCATCCAAAAGTTATTTTTAGGATACCAGGAGAGAAATTCCATAAAAAACAAAGCAGGAAATGGCTGAAAAAAGGTACACTACATCTAATCATGACAGTAGAATAAAAAGACTATATCTCCATGATCGAAGAATGTCATCAGTGGCCACCAGAAGTGAATTGAATGATGCTGGCATTTATGTCAGTTCAAGAACAATCAGGAGAAGATTATTAAATATTAGACTAAGATGTAGAATTCAACGAAAAAATTTACAGAAGTGTATAAAAAGATTACAGTGGGCAAAAGAACACATTAATTGGCCAGATGATCAGTGGTTACAAGTTTTACGGAGTGATGAAACAAAGATATTGTTATTTGGTATCGATGGCGAAAATAGGCAAGACATAGAATAGGCGAAGAGCTACATCCTGACTGCATTCAGGCAACTATGAAGAACTCAGTTAGTATAATGATTTGGTCATGCATGTCAGCAGACGGTATTGGTCTCTTTCATGTTATCGATGGGATATTAAATGCAAGAAAATACACTGACACTATTCTAGAGCCAAAACTTACACCTTCCATCAATGATCTCTTTCCTAACAATGCATCATTTATTTTTCAGCAGGATTCAGATCCTTACCACACAGCAAAAATATCGAAAGTGTGATTTAGTGCAAAGAGCATTGAATTGTTATCATGGCCAGGAAATACTCCTAAACTCAAAATTATTGAGAACTTATGGAACCGTTTGAAAACTCTTATATATATGAAGCTTTCATAAAAAAAAATAGGATTAATTGTGTCTATAATTGTTTCCTGGCATCATTTAATAACGAAGGAAGAGCTTAAAGCTGTCGTCAGCTCAATGAAACATCAGTGTGAAGCTGTAACAAAAAATTAAGACTAACTTACTAAGCTCTAACTCATTGCAGTCATCAGCATCTAATGTATCTCGATAATTATTGCCTCTCAACTTTTTTTGTATTGCAAATATTTGAATTTTGCTTTTTGCATTGAAATCAGCATTAAATTCTCTTTAAAATGATATGTAAGTGTTTTCATTTTGTGAAACGTTACATTTTCTATAAGCATACAAAGTTAGAAAACATTAAAATTTTCAAAAGTGTCCACAATTTTGGCCACCACTGTATATATATCTTAATATATATAAATTACGTGTCACGTTGTTTGTCCGCGATGGACTCCTAAACTACTTAACCGATTTTAATCAAATTTGCACACCGTGTGCAGTTTGATCTAACTTAAAAGTTAGGATAGCCCTTTTTTTGAATTTTTAATTAGAATTTTAATTATTAATTAAAAACTAACTTTCCCGCCAAAAAAATCTTCATTTTCCCCACCGCTAAATGAGTACGGCTTCAGTTTTTTCCCCCAACAGTCATGAGGCTAGGCTTAAGATTTTTCGGCTGATTATTTGAAACGATTCTATTTATTTTCTTAATGTTTGATGCATTTAAAATTAAACATTGTTAATGAATCGATCTTTCAGATTCATTCTTATGTACTTTTGAATTAAAATAAAACAAAATAAAGGAAATTAAAAATTTCTAATCTGCATAGCGTTACCCCAACTGGCGTAGAAAAACTCACGCATTTGCGTTACGTTTCGAATCCGAATGTTCGAATTATTTATGATCTTATCCGAAAACGTTTCTCAGGAATAAGATATCATTTTCCACAATTATTTTTTAATGCATACAATAAATTTGATGCGTTGCAACGGATAAAGTATCACGATCTTATGTTTGAATTTTGTATTACTGTGCACGGTGGCAATTCTCAGAAATAAGATATTTTATTTGAAAATGATTAATTACAAACGTTTTAACGGATCTATGATTAATATAACATACTAAAATTCTGCTTTTTTTTTAATTATAAAGTAGTTTGGAAAAATACTTGGAGGTGCACACGGATAATTATTACTTTTCGTTTTGAATGAATTCCGATTCTTTATCTGACTGTTTACTAAGAAAAAATGTTGTACGGCAATAACATTTGTTACCTTCATTGAATTTTCAATTAAATGATTTTATTTCTTTTGTTAAGGATATCGTAAAAATGGTAAGTGAACGAGCCAATAATAAGTTCCTCTAATCGGATAATAAAAAAATATTAACTCATTTGAATTCTAAATGAAATTTAATCTTTTTTTATATAAATTATTGAAGATATGATAATAAAAAATGGTTACAATAATCGTTTCAGTTTTTCATTTCTTTACTAATAAACTGCATGTACGTATCAAGTTATGTCAGCTATCATCAACTCAGCTATCATTCACTTCAGCTAGAATGCTTATCATTATTTAATAAATGTTTCTGAAAGTGATTTCATTTTGTAAATGAATTTTGAATTATTGCAACAGACAAATGTATCAATGACGGAATAAATCTCATGGTAACTTCATGTGTGGAATATAGAACTTTAGTCGACCTCGTGTTATTTAGACTGAAGTATAAAATGAATTCATATTATAGTAAAAGTAATACAGTGGAATTCTTCTTGCTTTTTAATTATTAGTACTTCATTGTTCAACAATCTTTAATTAAAATATATACATGTAAGTATTATCACATAGTTATATTATTATATATTTGCTATACATCAAATCACACTGTATGATATATGTATTTTGATGGTTATGAGGTACTTAAGGCTTCAGGATCAAAAATTAATTAATATATATATATATGAAAAAGTGGTACAAAGCTTCTCACACTTTTTCAATAATTGTTTAAACGGCAATGATAAACTTTTCGGTGGTGCTATCTTACTTTTGTCTGGTGATTTCCGTCAGACCTTACCGGTTATACCTCGCTCTACTTTCGCGGATGAGGTTAATGCATGTTTAAAACAATCATTCTTATGGCGAAGTGTTGAAACACTTCGATTGGCCATAAACATGCGCTTACAATTGCAAAATGATCCATCAGCACAAATATTTTCTGAACAATTACTAGATATTGGGAACGGTAAAATAGAACTGCAACCAAATACGCAATGCATTAAACTGCCAGACAATTTTTGCACTGTTCTTCAGGGGGAAAATGAATTGATTCAGAGTATTTTAACGGATATACAGAGTAATTACTTGAATCCTAACTGGCTCAGTGATCGGGCTATTTTGGCAGCCAAAAATGTTGATGTTGACGAAATTAACTTCCAAATACAACAGTTGTTACCAGGCGATCTAATGTTTTTTAAATCAATCGATACTGTTGTTGATGAAAATGATAGTGTAAATTTTCCAATTGAATTTTTAAATTCACTAGATATACCTGGAATGCCACCACATAACCTTCGATTAAAGATTGGTTCACCTATTGTTCTCCTGCGTAATTTGAATCCACCTCAATTATGCAACGGTACGCGTTTGGTCATCAAAAAGATCACGGAACTATACTTGAAGCTACCATTTTAACTGGAAAGTTTAAAGGAGATGTGGTCTTGTTGCCACGTGTTCCATCAGAATCTACGATACCCTTCAAAAGGTTACAGTTTCCAATATGTTTAGCTTTTGCCATGTCTTTAAATAAGTCTCAAGGCCAAACAATGTCCATTTGTGGTTCAGATTTGGAAAATCCATGTTTTTCTCATGGGCAACTATATGTTGCATGTTCACGTGTAGGAAAACCGTCAAATCTATTTGTGTTAGCTAAAGACAGGTTAACCAAAAATATCGTGCACCGATTAATGCTAAATTAAATTGAAATTAAAAGTATTTATAATTCAAAATAATAAACATTATTGTCAAAGATTTAAAACTATCTGCCCTACCTACCTCATTTATAAGTTTAAGTGTTACGTGTTTTTTACTAACAACTTTGTAATGTACTCATTTGTGTATTAAAAATTAATGTATTTTAACATTTTAGAATTTCTATATATCAATAATTTCCCAGGAACTTTCAAGTTTTATTCATAGAGGTTAGAATATATTCTCATCAGATTTTGTTATTCATCTGACTTTTCATTTTCTATATAATTCTTTTTGTTAAAATAACATTAAAATTTTTTTTTATTTTATAGAATAGAGATTCTGCATTGACGAGACTAAATGATCGCAAAGAGTATGAAGAATTCGTGAATAAGTTTATGCAAATTATCTTAAACATCTTGTTTAAAACAGATCCTTGTTTTAGAGCAGAAAGCCCTGAACAGGTATATAAAAGTATTTTTTTTCTCTACAATTCTTATTTCATATAATTTAAATTTGTTAAAAAGTGTTAATCTAATTAAAGTAGAATTTGAGAAGTTTTACTGTATGTTTTGTAAGTATCTCATTATATACTCAAAATTTTGTATGTTTTTATTTTACTCTTAAAAGTCAGCCTTTGCATTAATTATAATACGATCCATTTTAAAGTGATATGGGTATACTTGAAAGATAAAAGGAATTCTTATGAACAAGCCATAATTGATTAGTAGAAAATTGAGACAACTGGCTTCATATTGTACCTAGAATTTATGAGCATCTGTAAAAATAAAACTGTTTATCTTCGAATTTAAATTATGAAACCTCAATTTATATTAGAAATGAGCTTGACAAAAACTCATTATTATTTATTATCAAGTAATGTTAAGTGTTATTGGCTGATTTGAAAGAAAAGGAAATTTGTAATATCCTTTTACATATTAATAATATATTAGTAAAAAGTTATTGGGATTCATATAAAATTAAAATTTCTAACTTTTTATCTTCTTAAATATTAAGCTTTTAAATTGCAAAATGTAGACTCATTATCTCTAATTTTTTAGAATCAATCACTTATTAATTGTATGGGTGATAGTATAACAGTTACATGGAATATTTTTTGAGGTTATTAGTTTAGATTTAAATCAGATATTTAAAATTTTATTTATTCTTATTTGTATAAAAATGTCTGTGGGTTTTTTTTTGTCTAAATTTTTTTCTAGGTGATACTAATAATTATTCTAAATATTATTTATTTTGTAATACATAGATAGCTTACTAAAATTCTTTATATTTCATGCATCATTCCTGTTCTGCTCACTGCCTTTTATCTTCATTAACATGTGTACATCTCATTCTAAATGAAACAGAGATAAAAGTGAAAGACCATTGTTTACATTAAAGTGCCTCACCTATTGTACTGAAATTTCAGTAGTTAACTAATATATATATATAAAACTATTTTGAATAAAATTCTTACCTGCTCAAATGCAAGTTAAATAAAAATTTTATTTATTATTTTATTTTTAAATATTCAAGTATCAGAAAGTATCAATTTTAATGGAACTTTCTTAAACATTAGATTTTAATCAGGTATTTAAATTATTGTATATTTCATGAAATCATTGCATGTAGTATAAATTTATTTTTGATTTAAAAAAATAGTTTTTTCTATCAGATTCTTGAAATGGAGTACTTGGTGTGTATATGAGAAAGAGAAAATTTGTCAGAATTAATCCTGTAAAATGTAATGTCATTTTCTTTCCCCTTCATTATTTTAAAATTGTCTTATTTAATTTATAAATAATTTAATGGAAATTTAATTTAGAAAATAGCATGAGGATTGGTTTCAATGTGGAATATTATTGAAAATTATATTAAAAATGATATAAAAAATGTATATTTATAGCTTCTGCGTAGATCAGCATTGGAACTTATATTTTTTATTGGAGTTCATGAATTGGCAGTTTTAAGGCACGTTCTTGTCCAGGACTTATTTAACTCAATAATAAGAATTTTTGAAGTAAGTCTTATTTTATAGTATTTAAATCATTTTTATCAATTTATATTTGTGTGTGTCTAGAAAGATTGTTTATGTTATCTTTATGAAGAAAAGATTCTAAATGAAGAGAACTACCTCTTTTCTCTCTAACAAAGAGAGAGAAAAAAGTTAATAATTATTCATATTTAGATTTGAACCCTTTTAGTGACAGAAACATGTTTTCCTCCAAATCAAAATCTCTTTCAGACTTTAAAAAAAAAAATGCCTTATTTTGTAATCTCTGGTTGTTTTGTAAAAGGGTTCAACCAGTTTTTTACTTTGAATTTTGCTTTTGAAAACAACAAAGACATCTTTTTTCATTTTTAGCATTCCCTTTATTAATGACTTCGTTGACATTGATGGATTGCTATTTTAAACTTGGTAGAAGGGCTAGCGATTAGTAGTAAAGAACCCATTAGTGCTGATCAATGAATTCTTTATCATGAAAATTATTAAACCAATGAAAGATTTATGCTGCTTTCATAAAGTTATGGAAAAAAATTATTATTACAGCATGCAAAATTTTATAAGTCCTTCGCTTCATAATCAAAGCAAAATGTTTTTGAAGATCTTATATTATGAAGAGATACAATTCTTAAAATATAGTGATTGCCATCAAAGGAATTACAACAAGGTAAATTGAAGTTATTTTTTACCACATGAATGTCTAAAAATTCATCCATAACATAAATATTTATGTAAAAATCTCGTTGAGAAAATATAAATGTTCATTTATTAAGAAGTTATGAGCATTTTATTAAATTTATATTTTGCCGTAAGAACGTCAGTTTTGCTATAATTTTTTTTCATCAAGTACAAAATAGGTTTGCTTTTTTTTAAAAAAAATGCAAGATCCATAAATTTTTGCCTGCTGCAAAAGCTCTTGAAAATGTGTAACTCTTTCTAAATTATTCATTATGAATGTATTAAAATATCAGGGCATTACATAACTGAATTTGAGTAATTATAATTTCTTTTTAAATCAGCAATAAAAAATATTGAAAAAACTCTTTGAGTTCACCACATTATGTAATTTACATTGAGATCTAATAATGAAAATATGATACTTGACTTGAGCTTCCATTAGATATACTTTACAGGACTTGTTTAATTTAGCTCGTGCATTAGATCTTTTGATTAAATGCTAAATTTTTTTTCCTTTGAAGTTCCAAAATATTTTTATCTTTCCACAGTAAATTTCAATAAGAATATTTTATGAAGAACTATAGATATGTTACATATGTTTTCTATTAAACAATGTTCAAATTTCATTCAATTTTTTTAATAATGCTTACGATATACTTATTTGGTCTTAAAGATTTTGAAAACAAAAAGGAGCAAGAAATATGAACAAGACTGTTTTTTGGTGGTAGTGGGGAAATAGGGATATAATTTTAAGACAACTAATTACATAATTTTAATTATTTGAATTTATGAATGTTTTTATTTTGTCATTTACACAATATTAAAAAAAGAGCTTAGCAATTAATTGCTATTTTCATCCTCCATTAGATAAAACTGGACCATCTATGGAAAAAAAAAAATTGGCAATAATATTATAGATGTACTAATTTTATTATTTTTAATATGACTAAAGTTTTGACACATATATTTTTAATATGAGTTTCATCAATAAAGCTCATTTTTTTATGCTTCAAATGGAAACTAATTTCCTTTATTTATCCTTAATGTCTATAGTTTAGAATCATGAACAGGTGTTATTATTTCATGTATATTTTTTTATAGTTTTGTTATTTTTGTTTACTATTTTCCTGATTACTTAAATTTTTCAAATGTGTTCTTACAATTTCATTGAAATTTTTGTTTTTTGGTTTTGAGTTAAAAGAAAAATTTTTAGATTTGAAAATTTAAGGAAAAAAAATTTTATTAAGTGTTTCATCTGGCTTAGTTTTTAATATTTCCTCAAACAACTTTTTAAAATGATTTTCAAATGACACTTAGTGCTGGATATCTTTATCAGTATCTGAAAAAATGTGAGAAATTTCTTTGAAAAATATTGGAGATTTTACTTTTTTTTTCTTATGATGATATTATTAAATTCCTTTGTATATTAAACCTTCAAGTATACTTCAATTTATAAATTGCTTGAAAAATATAATATCTGAAATATTTAAATATTAAATATATATTAGGTTAATTGGAGTTAGGAGAGGAGAGGATCATCAAAAGTAAAACAAAAAGTAGTTTAATTTTATAAATCTTGATGCTGCTATAATATAATATAATTTTTTCTATACAATACAACTATAAAATAATAATAATACTGTAATATAATATAATACTTGTCCCCCTGTCAGCAAACATTGTCGACTGCTTCTGGCTCTTAGCTTTAATGGACTGCAAATAAAATGTTCTAAATTGTTAAATATATGGAAGGTTAGTGGAAGAGAAAATTTATATCTTTCATCTCAGTCATGTCGAATCTTATTTGTTACTGGATATATAAGAATCAATTAAAAAATTTTGGATCATCATATCTTTTCCCCTTATCCTTATCCTCTATCAACTTTTTCAGAAATGGTATATCCATCCAGATTAACTGGTAATTTATTAATTTTAAAGAATGTTGAGAAAGGTCACAGATTTTTATTATCAATCTTATAAAAATTATCTAACATTTTTGATAATGATATTTTGGGTTACCATTTTTATTTTTTTGGCAAACCAAAGTAACATCCTTTGTTTTAAAATAGAAACTTGTGTAAATACAGAAATAAATATTAAAGTTTTTAAAAAATGTATATGTGGAATTAATCAGAAAATATTTCAGTGGAAACTGTGCATTGTTATAAAAACGAAAACTTCTTATGTTTAGAAAATACATGGGTCTATGTATACAAAGATGCTTAATTTTTTAAATACAAAAATACCCCCCCCCCTCTTTTTTTTTGCTAAGTTTCTTAACTAGTGCTTAATTTTTGCAGTTATTCCTTATTGCACACCAAGTAAATATTTTCCTTTCTTTTAAACTATTAGCCTTTCCATGCAGAGAAATTTTTCTATTGAAATATCTTTTAACATTTCATCTTAGTATTGAAATTATATAATAAAAAAATAAACTTTAATGTTGGGAAAAAAAATGAAAAAAGTTTCTTGAATTTTTATGTGACAATTTTTCTATATAGTTAACATTTTGTTGAAAATATTTTTTTTTAAAAAAAGATTGTTATTTTAATGTTTTTTTAAATAATAAATAAAAAATATAACTGTAGTATATTGTACTTTGAAAAAATATATCATTTGCACTCATATCATATTCTCAATTTTTTTTAAAAATTATTTCTTCAGATATTTTTAATTATAATTAACATAGTATTAAATCATATGTTTATTTTAGAGGGATAATGAAGAAAATTGTTTACTGGCTTTCAAAATACTCATAAAATTATTTGAGTATGTCAACATAACTGAATCACCTCATATAAGGTGTATTGTATTAAATAAGGTGAGTATCTTGTTTTAAAAAGTTTTACTCTGTTTTTTGTTCCACAACTTTTAAAAATATTTTTACCATTTAAAAGCATTTACCCGTGATCACCCACCTCACCAATTGCAGAATAATGTAATAAGGAAGCAAAGCACAATCCATTTGTTTGCACTTGACAGGACAGACTGTTGAATCTAAAATTAGCAAATTTTGCATATATTGTTTGACAGCAGATTCTAAAACCCTCCGTGCCTTTGGGCATGCATTAGGATGGGTCTAATTCGTCAAAATAGGTGTGAGAGAAAAGATGAAAAGAGGGGAATTTACATTTGACAATAAAATAAACTTGGATTACTCCCAGCCTGAATTAAAATAATGCTGTTAAAAGTGACATGATATTCTCATACACGTGAACAAATTGAACAAAAAAGTATTTAATGGGTTGAAAATCAAGGTCAAAGAATGATGCAGAATTCGAGAAATACGCTGATCCTTCACCGTCTCTCCTCTTAATCAGATAAAATTGTCAAAAAGTGGTCATCTCAGAATACTGAAATGAACAGTATATGTGTCTAAGTGTTTTGTTTGGAGGTCTAATTTTTAAATGAATTAGAAATTTAATTAATTAAAAAGTAAGCATTTTTTTAAAAAGTTTTTTAGTGATAACTTCAGATTGTGTTGAATCCTTGCTCTAGTTTCAAATTTAGAAAATTATAAATTTTAATGGTATAGGTATTGTTGTCATTATCAATTAAAAAAACATCTAGTTATATAATTTTATATATCTTTATAATGAAATGCAATTCATTTTTATTCTTGATACAAATATTTAATTTTTTCTGTATTTGTAAAAAAAAAACTATTGATGAGCATTTACTATTTATTTAATTATTAAGAGGATTGCATTATAAAGTGTGCTGTTATTGGAATATGTGTGTGTGTTTTGTAAAGTTTCACATTTTTTTAAAACTTTTGATATTGATTTACTATTTTCTTCTCTGTGTGTATATTTATTTATCTAATAATTGGGACTTCCAATAATTACTATTAAGATTAATTTCAGATTTTAACATTGATGGGAAAACTTTTATTGTTTATCCATTTCTAAACACTTCTGTTCTTTCCCATTATATAATATGCAGTTTTGCTTTTTTTATTATGATTTATTTTATTTTATATTAAATTGATTAATAAAACATTTCAAAATGTTATTAAGTAAATTTTTAAACATATTCAATAATATGCTCATAACTCTACACATTATTAAATTTATAAACACATTATTAGATTTGCTGAATTTCACCATTTTGAGCTTTGCATTATATTTCAGATTTTAAGTCTGATTAATTAAAAAAAATCATTTGGATACAGTAAGCAAAACTATTGTAAATCATCTAAAATAGTGTTTCAGTAAATCTGTTTGGTGAGCATGGAATGTGAATGGCAGATGACTAATCTAATGGTGCATGGAAAAATTTGAATGACTCGAATGCCATGGCAACCATTTCTGGGAACTATGGTTTAATTCTAAGGACAATCACTAGCTACAGTACAAGTTGTATAGGAAGCATTTTACTTTATCAGTAGAAAGTAGCAGGTTCCATATTGTTTCTGTATCCATTGGAGTAGTGAGAGCCAACCACCATACCAGAAATTTCTCGTATACTCGTATATTATATCCTGAGAATTCCAAAATGCTGAATAATGGGTACTGGATTCCATATATAAGCACAAAAACACAGATAAAACACTTAGGCGAAGCATGTACAAAAACAATATTTGCAGAAATCAACAGCACAGACATAAGAAGCAATGAATTGATACTAAACAAATACAACAGTACAAAGTTCTAAGAGAGAACTCACTAGAGATCTGAACTGCAAAGTTGGATTTTATTTGACAACTGCTTCTCATATATGCATCACTGTCTTTATTGTTCCTGTGAAAAAGCAACAAAAGGTTTAGAAGAATCCTGTATCTTGACCCTTGATAAATATATTAACAAGTTTCTCTGATATTTGAGAATTTTCATTTTTGTCACCAGGTTTCAATCCAATGGCCAAGGATCATTGACCCAATATCCATTCAGAATCCATTAAAATTATGTATAAAAATATCTTTGCTGTTATGATATTAATTATACAAGGAAATATTACAGATTCATAATAATAATATAGTTGTAAGGGACTATAGGACCTTTTACAGCTAAAACAGACCTCGGAAGTTGTTCAAATGCGATTCCCTAGCATAAAAAAATTCTTAAACTTAATAGATTTTTTACCACAGTTTTGTAAGACATTTAACCTTATAATTAGGAATTTTTAAGTCAGTGAAATAATTTTTATTAATTAAAATATATGTGAAATACAAACATGTTCTGTATAAATTGTCAGAGGCAGAATTTGTTTGTGTGCAAAGTTTTTCAGAAAATAAGCAACTTATATTAGCAAATGTTAATCCAAATAATTCACAAAGAACATAACTTGATAATCATGCAAAGTTATGAATATTTTAATAGATTTTCTGGAATTATTTTACATTAAAACATGATACTGTTTTTTAAAAAAAGCATTTTTAGCATATTATGAAGCACTAAAAAAAAGTATACATGTACAAAAGTATGCTTTGATTTTGCATGGTTTTCTTTATTATATGTTTATGTGTGTACCTGGAAAATTTCATATTTATACAATCAACCATTTTTGTTTAATCCTATGTGCAAGCACTGAAAATATAGTATTGAGAAAAATGGTTTTAAATAAATGTTTCCGAGTGAAAAGTCGACAGTCACCTACAAGTTTGTAACTCTATCTTATAAACTAATTAAAGTACATACATGTGCAATACCAAAAAATGTTCAATAGGGTTTTGGCTATCAAATAAAATCATTTAAAAAAATTAAGATTGTTAATAGTTTAAATACTTTATAGCCCCTTAAAGTCTATAACAGTTTAGAAATACTGTTATAAGAAGTTTTGTATAATTGCCAAGAAAACTGAATGTCAAATTTGGTTTATTTGAATAATTGACTAGTTTACTTTTTATTATTTGATATCCTAGATCCATCAAAACTTTTGATGATTCGTGTATGCAGAAACATTTTTTTTCCTCTTAGAATTTGACTGCATTTAATCCATATTTTTTATGGTTAAGATTGTAGATTGCTGAAACTGAAATATTCTCTTAAAATAGACAAAACAATGCATAAACAAAAAGAATTATATGTTCCTTTTTCAAACAATTTTACCATAAGATCTGTGATCCCTTTGGTATATTTACTGTTCAGCTTATTACTCATTACCAAATTTACTTAAAGGTTTAATGTCATCTTCATCATACCTAATTTGGCTATTCTATAACTGAAGGAATTACCAAATATGACAGGGGAATTGTAACTACTTGAAAGAAGATTAGATTGAGTAATTAAATATATAAGTGAATTCCTTATTATATGATGTACCACAATCATACTATTCTATAAGCAAAGCATGTAAAATCTATAAAGAAAAGAGTAAACAGTTATATTAGAGTGCTTGCCAACAGAGAAAATCCTAAAATATTTTGACTTCGGCTTTAAAAAACATAAATTTTTACTTTCAATTTTTCAAAATTTAATTTCAGTATTTCTTTTGTCTGAAAAAATTCTAATGAATTTCATCCAGGAAAAAAAGTTTCTGATAAAATAACTTTTTTTTAAATGAAAAAAAGTGAGTGGAAAAAAAAAAAATGCTTGATATTCCTAGTCCATATATATATTTATATATATAATATGACTCATTCTATTTCTAAAATAGAAATTATTAATTCATTTAAATACCTCTGTGATAGCAATGTCTTTTTACTCTACTTTTTTGATAAGCCATTTTTTTGTGCAAAAATGAAAAAAAAAAAAAGTCAATGTGAAATACATTTTTGTTCTTTTATATACAGGGTGTCCCACAAGGTACGCAGCATCTAATTTTTACAGATTCGAATAGAACACGTTAAGACGAGTGTTTTAATGTAGAACATGTGGGTTTCCCGAATATAGCGTCATAGATTCATTACACGAAAAATGTTAATTATGAATCCGACAGTTTGTTTTCCAAATTACGATGCATACGACGATTGCCCAACATGGAATCTTCCCTATTTGATTATGCAAATTCGTGGCAACCAATGAGAGGAAAAGTGTGTCTGCAAGTGAATACGCAAAATCCTGCAGCGGAATATATGGCTGGAAAACAGGTTTGATGAGAATGAGTCACACGTTGTTCGCTAAAAAATTTCTGTGTAATGTGCGTATTCGTTGTGGTTCTGAAATGAGCAAATATTCGATTGAACGTATTTTTATGGTGTTGACTTATCATGAATTGCAATCATATCACATTATGGTGAAAAAATTCGGCAGTCACCACAACATAAACGGCTTGACGATCAAAAGGAGGATATACGGACGATTTAAGGAAATCGGCACTGTGTTGGACAATGTGGTAGCGAAAATGTGAAGGGAAAAAAGAGATGCATGCAAGAACAAGTTTTTGAAAGACAGTAACATCCCATTCTTGCAAGGCATACATAAGATAAGCGATTATTGGTTTATGCTAGATAGTGCTAGACCTCACAGCACTCTCGAAACTTCGATCTCTTAGCTGAACTTTTTCATGATAGACTGATCGAGTTGGATTCCATTACGAAACAATTAATGGTTGAGAATGGCCACCTTCCTCACCGGATCTTAATCCATTCGACCTTTTTTTTTATGGGGACGTTTGAAAGACATAATGTATCTCATACAGCCCTCAACATTGGATGATTTCAGAACAACAATTGAAACAGACGTTTTTCAGAAAACATTTGAGAATTTTGATTCCAAACTTCGCCATTTTACTTTTTAGAAAGGCCTACATGTTGAAAATCTATTGTATTGAAAGTTCTCAATAAATATTCATTTTTTTACTTGGTGGTGTTCTCATTTCTTGAAGTTTTCATGACACAAACTTCACACCTTAATTAGACTGTGACGCTTTATTCGGGGACCCCACATGTTATACATCAAAATACTCGTCTTGACGTGTTCTATTCGAATCTGTAAAAATTTGACGCTGCATACCTTGTGGAACACCCTGTATATTTATAGCATTATTACGCACAAAATTAAACCACTGTTGCTGTCTTGATTTCAGGGCCTGAAAGTAGCGGGTTCTAGACTCAATCAATCATAAATCAGCTGTCATCATCACTATCTCAGTGCCTATTCGTTCACTAAAATAGTATAGAAATTTTGGAGCATAACTGGAAAAATTAAGCAGGTGTATCAAGTTCAATTGATTGAATATCCGTTAGTTTGTGTTTTACGGAACTTTGGATGTGGGAGGAGGAGGTTCCTGACTATGAAGAAGGAATTACAAGAACCATCTCAAAATTAGTCTGTTTTCTTTTAAAACTTGCATTTTGGATAGATTTGCATTTGGAAGATAGATAATAAATCAGTGTTGCCACGCCGCTGAGGAAACCGGGAAAATGCAGGGAAATTTAAAAATATTTCTTGAAAACAGGGAAAATACTGGGAATTTTAAGTTTCTTACTTAATTTTTTCCCCATCCAAATTACGCCGATTTCCAAAGATTGCAAAAATAAAAAAATCGTAGTCATAGCACCCAAAACCGAAACATTACTTTTGTAATGCGGAAACTCGCCACTTTATCTCTCCATTTTTTTCCCTGTATGGATCATTCCAGTTTCGATCTGCGAGATGGTTGTTCTTTTTGCATGAGAATCCCGAATTGCAGCCAGTGAGAATGCTCGAGACTTCTGCAACTTCGCAAAAGAATAGACTACATTACTGGTGGGATTTGCAACATTCAGTCTGCGGAAGCAGTGCGGTGGTGTTTAGTCTACCATACATAAGTTTATTGAATGGTTTGTTTATTATTTGAGGAACTGTGAGCTTATTGAAAGTAGATTAGAGAATATTTTTAAATTAATGAGCTGCACAAAATCCATATGTAATACGAATTAAGCGGATAGAAAAAGTCAATGCTGAATGGGTTCGAGAAGTTCCACAAAATCATTTGTTACGTACAGCTCACTTTGTAAGAAGATAATGAGCTGAAGTAATATGGGAAAACATGCGCTTACTAGTCATGCCAAAAGAGGGAAATATACAAGACTGCATGCCAGTTCAAAATAGTCTTCATTGATGCTGACCTTAGTATCTTAAAGGAATGACATCAAATCCGAAAAGTCAGATTTAATGTCCGAAAATGAACCGATTTCGAACTTTCTAGTTCGAGAACAATAATTTGAAACTAAATTTTTATGGGCATTATTAAGTAATGAGCTATTAATCAATCGTATTGCCATTTGATATAGATTTATTTCATTTTTTTTATATCTATCAAAATCTGTTTAAAAAAATAGATTTGAAGCAGTGACTGAAATTAGAGAGTACTGACAAATTTTGCTAATTTTTTGCATAAATGTTTTTTAACTTACATTTCAATTAAATTTTATTATGCTTTGTACTAATTATACATTCAGAGTTTCTCTCTAAATTGTTATTTTGCGTGATTTTTTTTAAAAGTAAATAAGTTTTTTGATTTCAGGTTCAAGAATTGTATAGCAAAATCTTTCCATGTTATGAGACAATTGGTATCCATATGTTTTTAGAAGAATTTCGTATGAGTCATTCATGTGAGGAAGAGCAACTGCTTGAAAATTTGTACTCACCTATAATTACCTTTGGCGCAGATAAGAAAAAGGTAAAGTATTTGAAATTTAAATATTAGTAATAAAAAGCTCAAAAATAAAAAATTAAATTTGAAAAACGAAATAAAAAATATAATTGCTCATGTAAACAGAAAATTTTAAATAATAAAATACACTTTTACTATAGTATTAGAAAATATAAATTCTTATATTTCAACCCTTAAGTTTTTGATTTTTAAAATTGGTTTTTAACTTTCAATTCTGCAGTAAATCATATGAAAAAAATGGCTTAAAAAATCATTTGGTTATAGAGTTTTAAAACAATTTATTGCCAATTAGAACATTAACCATTATTTTAGAAGAAAAAAAAATCCTTGATAAAATTCTATAATATTAAATATAGACAAGTTGTAAGATCTAAAGCAAGGAATTTCTGTAATTTACTTTTGAAAATAATTAATTTTTAGTTCAAATACAAAATATAGTGCACAATGCGAGACATAGCTCTCTGTACATTTCTTTCATCTTAGTAGTAATCTTGCAATATATTTGTGATGCATGCTACCCTTCAATGGGAAAAAATTAGATTATTGTTCTTTGTGTTGAATTGGAGGAGTCTATCATGCAACAAATTGTGGAAAGAACTCTTCAGAAATGAGCATATTTATGCAAAATCATTAACTAGGTGCAACTGGGAATATTCCATCATCTATTGGCTAACACATCAATTGATTGGGATTTTATGTGCTGTTACTATGGTCTCCCTTTCAGTTAGGCATACATTGTATTTCTCTAGGCTTAATGGAGTCTTATCCTAATGTTGTAAATGCTCATAAAAATGCATACTACAAATATCTTATAATCAAATGCCCAATTGTAGTAATAAATATAGACTTAAGTACTTTACTTTTCAAAAAGCAATTTTTAAACCAATATTGCAAAATAAAATGGGGTATTTTCATGTGTACAAACAGTTAGAAAAAGACATTCAGACACAAATGACAAAACATTGCTTTATTTTTAAATTTCAGCAGCATTTGAAATCCAATCTAGATGTTATAAATTAACTTAATAGCATTTTTAGAATTATCTTATTAGTACCAGCAAACATTTTAACTTCAATTTTATTTTCATTATATTTTAGGCAGCAAATTTTTATCATCGGAAAGTACAATTGTATTGTCACCAAAAATCGATAATTATATATAAAAAAAAAAAAAATTGAGAATTCTAGTATATCAGGGTGCGATTGAAAAATTAATGATAAAACTCCATCTTTGCAAACATTAATCAAATCAAATCAAATTAAAATAGGTAAAAATGCAAACTGTTCTCTTTGAAAGCTCATTGCTTAAAGTTGAAAAATAATGAATATTATAGCTAAGAATATTGTTTTTGAAACCAATTTCATCCCAGATCTGTTTGATATGCAGATCTGGTAAATGATGAATCCATTGATGTTAAATGTTCATTCAATAGCCTTCTGTAGAGGTATTGAAAATGATGTCTGTTCAAGCATCATTCTCATCTTTCCAAAGTTTGAATTTATAAGATCTATCATAATTAATTTTTGTATAGCTTTACAACAGGTCATTATTCTAACTAAATTACTGCCTACAACGGATTTTATTGCAAACAACTAGGACTATGTGGAATGTTGATTTTGCAATGAAGTATCAAAATATTTGGCACTCAACATTGAATTTGTATTTTTTTTCTCAATATTTTGTCTAGTTAGAAATATGTTAATGATTTATCTAAATATAATCATTTATTTTTTTTATTTCTGTTTCAATTAGTATATGAAAATTCTGATAGCGTTCAAAATAGCTGCATGTAATTATGCATTTAAAAAAATTTCCATGCAGAAATATCCTTGCTGATTACTAAGAAATCTTATTTAGTTCATTTAAGAAATTATAAATCTTAACAGTTTGTAAGTCTTAGAGTTGTTAGTTTTTTCTACATTTAATTGCATTATCTTTGTTGCAAACTTTTGTGTAATCAGCAATTCTGTTTTATTCTAGATTAATTTAATCATATTTTCTTAATGGGTGGTACTCTTTTACAGAACACGAATTCCTTGAATGGCATGTGTTTTTTTAACTCATAATCATAATGGTCACTATTGTTGTAATGCATTTAAATTGCCAAAACTGTCACAATCTGGGGATCTGTATACATATTTAGTTATACTTAGTTTCTTGATGATGAAATGATGATTTATGTGGAATTGTCTAAAGTTTAGGATATAATAAATCTCAAAAAAAGAAAAAATATTTGTATGTGTTGAGTTTCATTGTGCATCCTAAACGTTTGCTTTAGCATACAATTATACCATTTGTCTGAAACAGTACTATTAAACAAATTCATTGAATAATCACACCTTTAGCAAAATACCTTGTAAATGTATGCAAAGACAGCATTTAAAGAAATTGACAGCACACATGCCAGCAACAAATTGTAATTAAATAATAGTTATAGCACTTAGCAGTTAGAGAAAATGTATTTGACTACTACTTCTTATGTATACTTCCATGATGGGTAACTGTATAGGGAATCAATATTACAGATTCATAAGAATATTAAATATGTCTTAGACTAAGTTTTGAATGCTCATCCTGGTATTATCTTACTTTTTTTTTCTTCTTTTTTCCAGATTAAGATTTTACCACGAGCATCAAAATCCTTACAAGTACTTGCGGAAGCTCCACTAATACTTAATCATATTTTTGAAATATGGTCTATTCATTATAGCTTAGGATTAATTCTCCAAGTCGCCAACAATTCAAATACTACCTTTATGAGGATTATTAATGGAACATGTGACGAGAGTGAAAGGTAATTGAATTCGTCATATTGTATTGTTCCATTGCTGCAATTGTTTTAATAGCTTTGGCAAGTTTGTGGCATTTGATGCAAGGAAGAAAACACGAGACATGAAATGGGTGACAAAGTGATAATAATTTTGTAATAAATATAATTATGTTGAACACAGTGCAATTTTTACCCACTTATCTTTTATGATTTATCTTCAGTCATGTGTTGTGAGCAAATAAAATACAAGATCTCACAAATTTTGATTGCAAATTCTCTTATCAGAATTAACTCTTCTAATTACATATAATTTTGGCTATTCATTAGAGCTAGACTGAAACTGGAATAATGAAACATTATTTCAAACCCAATGCAAAATTAGATATGGAAAAAAAAAAAAAAAAAAATCTGCAATCGCAAATTTTAAGTTATCATGTGAGAACTTTATTGTCATTATTTGTCTTAATTTAAGTCATTAACCATTTTAAACCGGTTTGAAACAATCACAAGACTTCTCTATCAGTCTCTATCCCTCTCTCTCTCTGAGTTTATATATTTATATGTATACTCAGTAATAATATAATATAATTATATAATATAATTTTTTAAACTTTCATTTTTAATTTTTCTAGCTGGCAAACAAAGTTTTGGAGCTTGACCGATTTTGAGATGAAAATAACCCATCGTTTTTCTAAATATTGATGCATGCGTAATCTGATAGTTTCATGATTGTTTCAAACCGGTTCAAACTAGTTAATGACTTAAATTAATTAAGACAATTCGTAAGAATTCAGATAATGAATAATTTGGAAATCAAATTGAAACTATAGTTGGTGATAAATCGCCAGATGTGACATCCTTCTAATAACCCTAAAAGCGACAAACCTCCAATTTGTTGTCTACGCATTTTGAGGCTTCAACAATTATTGCTTTTGCATTTAAGGCTTCAGCAATTTGTTGCCTATGCATTTTGAGGTTTCAAAAACCTCAAACCAAAACATCATGTTCTCACATAATAATAAAGCCAAAGAATAGTTGTATTGGCTCATTCATTGAAAATTAGTGTAATTATTTAATATTCTTTGCTTTTTATTGATAAACTACCACTTTATTAAAAAAAGACTGTTGGGAGCTTGTTGATTTGCTAGTTTTCTGTAGTTAATTACTGTAATATTTTCTTTGCTACATTAAGAATTATTAACATATCTTTTAAAAATATACTTAAATTAGTTTGATTCTTTGGATTCTTAAATTTGTTGCAGTTTAAAATTAATCATCGGTACTGCATATTTTACATTTTAAATATAGCTTCTTCAGTTTTTGAAATTATTTGTTGCTGTTTGAATGAAAAATCTCTCATTAAAATTATTTTTCTGATTTGGAAAAATTTGTTTTAGAGAATGGGAATTTTTTTTTTAAAAAATCAGAAGATTTATTTTTATTTTATTTGCAGTTTATAACTCATCTAAAATATAGAAAAATGGAAATATAAAAGTTACCTTCATTTTTTAAAATTGTTTAATTTTAAATGTTCCTTAAAGCTATTTTTTTTATTTTTTTATTTTCTTACAAATATTTATTAATTATATTTGCCCATAGTCATTTCAGCTATTAAACCTTTTTGTTTATTTATCTGCTTTGTATCCATTTCTTAAATTATTTTATACTTAATGGGAAAGAAAAATAATTTTGATCTTTAAGCTTTTAAAATTCTTATTCCCCTTATACCTGTTGATATTTTAAACTCCATCTAGTTTTAGTATTGAATTTTTTGCTGTAAATATACACCTTCAAAATATTCAAATGCAAATATATGTACAGTCTCAAAGAAGTTTTCCTTTTTGTGTCATATTTTTTTTAATTTGATATATATATTTTATTGCAGAAAAAGTCCCACATTTCGTCAAGATACATATTTTGTGTATTTGAAACTTCAGATCAATCTCTTGGAGTCTTTTGTGTTGCTTCATTTACCACTTAAAGTAAATTATATTTATAATTATAATTATTTAGAATATTATTTAATTATTTTATCACAAAATTGTTCATCATTCTGTATAAATAATTTGCCTCCCTTCAATAAATTTAATTGCAATCTAAATTTAATTCATATAATTAACATGCATAGTTAAATCAGTAGGTTAGTTGTAAGGAATTACAAGATAACTATACATTTTTAAGATATATTGGGAATATATTATTTTGTATTCAAAGCATTCAATAATTAACTCCTCCAAAGTAATAACTAATATGACTAGTAAAAACCTACTGTTTTACATTAGCATTATTATTGGACAGTGGTTATATTGTATAGCTACTAAAAAGAATTAAAAGTCTTAAGAATCAATAATTTAATAATTAGAATTTTAAAATACTAATTAAATCATATTTAATTATATGAATTAAATTCTAAATTGATTATTCTATGTATTTAAAATAGTTGACAAAACCAGAGTCTGATTTGTGAATTTTTATTTCATATCATAATTGATGACCATTGATATGTCATCAAGGGTCAACATCAGTAGTTGCATTAATTCTCCTCCTCAACTCTCTATTTTCGAGAGAAATTTTATAAATAATTCTTCACTGTATTTTTTTCATTTAAAATCTTGACAGAATTTCAACCTCTATCTTTTATCTGATTTTGAAACTATTTCTGTCATATGAAGACTCATTACTCCAATATATGTCTTCAATAATCACTTGCCACAGTGCCTTCCACTTCCAACAGAAATTGTAAAATAAAATTTTGACGAGGTTCAAACTAAGTAACTGGACCATTTTTTTCTAATTAATGCCAACTTTGCAACTATAACTAACCAATTAAAACACAATTATATTCTTGAAGTATAATTAAAAATATACTTTCTTTTTTTATATATTAACATGTAGTTCATAATGTTTATTGATAGGATTGAATTAATGCCCTTAATATGGCAGGTGAATAATAGGTCTTGGAAATTGATAATTTTTTAATTCAGTAAATCCTTTTTGAGTCTTGATTTGCATTTTTACTAATAAATTGAATATCCAATCATTACTTAATTTTTTTAACCTTCAATCAATATTTTTCTCCTAATTTATTTATTATTATTATTTAGAAAATCAACAGTCCTGAAAAAATGAAGTGTTTATTTAAATGTTCTCAAATACTCCTAAAAGAATGTCCACCCAGTGCAGTTTTTCTTCGAAAGAAGCTCATTAAAATTTTGTATGTAATCCTCCACATAAAAGTAGAGTATAATGGAATAGAACAAGATAGTAAGTCTTTTTTCTTTGTTTCTGTAATAAAATGATTTAAAAGTTAAATTCAATGTGTAAAATATTCGTTCAGTGTATGAAAGAAATTTAATTTAGAATTATTGTGAACAAATGGTAAAATGATCGCAACATTAAAATGCAATCCAAATATAATAATACAAAGTTTGCAAAAAAAAAAAAAAAAAAAAAAAAGTTTATTAACCAATTAGCATGATTGAAAAAAAAAAAAAAGTCCTGTCGTCAAGCTGGAAGACAAAAATAGATTTCTTTTTATCTAAAATTCTAATTTCAAATTTCTTTCAATCCTGAAATAAAAACCAATGGGAATGGTTTTCCCGAAACATTAAAAAATAAATAATACAAAAGTACAACTATTCTAAAAATAATATATATATCTAGGTATGTTACAAAGTTTATATTGTTGAAAAAGTTTTTAGGAAGCGTCAAACGTTTGTATTAATCAGTAAACTATTGTTTTCGCAAATATTGCTCTTTCAATTAAATGCAAACAATTATGTTTTATGGCACTAAGTGCAAATTTATTGTTTGATTTTTTCATATGTATTGTAAGCCAAAAAATCATCTGCCTTTCTTAATTAATATTAAAACTAAGATTTTATTGTTGCACATTTAAATATTTCAACTGCAACTATTCATTGGAGTAAAAGACAATGTATCACCAGATTAAAAAAAAATTCTTCTGTATTATTGTATTTATTATTAAGTGTGTTCCATTGGCAAATTTTTGGTTATACTGTATGTCATCAGCGAATATGGTCAATAGATTAGCATATTTTTTCCGATCGTTTTTGCCAATTAATTGCTATTAGTCGACAAGTAAAAGTACCCATATTTATGTTAAAGCCATAATCATTGCCTTTTATTAATACAAACAATTTTAATAAGTATACTTTCAGTATTGCAGCAGACATCAAACCAAAGGTTCAACAAATTAATGAAAGCTCCGGAATATCAATGTTCATTTTTCAAAATATATAAAGATCTTAAAAAAAAAAAAGCTGATAGCTTCTGAAAATTTTTAAGCTGATCATTTTTACATTATGTTGCCATTAAACCTTTATCATTTTTATTTTTATTTAATAGATTTTATTCAAGCTGTTAATATTTACTTTATGTGCATTTAAACAATTTCAAACTAAGGAAATAAAAAACAGCAAAAGTTTTATTTCATTTTCTTTAATATTATGTCTTTAATATTAAGGGAAGTTATAGCAAAATGAAAATTTCCACCTCCCTTGGGTTGGATGACCTATTTACAAACTAATGGCCCACTATGTAGATTTTTATTTTTCTAACATATTCCAAGCCAGTTAAAATCCAAACAAAATTATCTTAGTTATCTTGTGAACAAGATATATACTCTAAATGGATTACACAAATATCTCTCTAGGGGAAAGCCTGGTTGAGATTAATACTAAGCAGATGAATCATACTTCAATGATTACATTCTATATCATAACGAATATAATGAAGAACTTGATGCACAGCTGGGCCATTTTACATTGACAAACGTTTTTTACATGACTGAAGTTGTTGATGCAAGTGCTGCCAGGATGATGCTCTGGACACCACACACACACACACACACACACATATATTATGCATGTGTGTATTTATATAAAATTTTGAACAAAGGAGGGTTTTTAATTATAGGGACTATGATAGGTGAAAATCTGCTAAAATTTTCTTGAAGTTTTGTCATAAGAACGATTGCAATATAGTTTCTTATAAGGAATTTATCTAAGAATCATAAAGATATTGCTTTTAAATTTAATTTATCCTTAACTTTTATTTTAATAAATTTGAATGAATGGGCCTTATAAGGCAAAAGAAAAACATAAAATGAAATCCCTGGGAAAATAACACAAAAATATAATTTTGAGGGACTCAAAAAATTGCCCATTTGTTACTCCAGCGCTCCTCTGCAAATAAGTATGTTGACTTATTCATGGATGTTTATCAGTCGCAGTCTTCATATGAAAGAATCCTAACAATTAAATGAATCAAATGTGAAGGAGATTTTGCTTTTAGACTCTTCCCAGCTATAATAGTGACTGAACATTTATATCAGTTTGATTCTGACAGAAATTCATATTTCAGATCCTAAAGTTTTACAAACCATTTCCTGGAAACTATAAATAATATACTTGTAATTTATGAAAAATAAATATTTACTCTACATTAATTAGTTGAGCTTGCACAATGATTTCACATTGCATGATTAATCAATAAATGATTTGGAGACATTTCAGTTTTGGGGATTTATTTTCTCTTAAATTTTGGGTCATAAAAATATGTATTTTAGGATAGTTAAATTTTGTGTACTGGCTGTGGTTCAAATTTTCAAAAAATGCTTAAAATAAATAATGAAAATCTTGTTTTATACTGAAAACCTATGCTAATGAATTGGGTTTTTGTCCCTAAATAATGGCTAGTATTATCTGCAAAAACTTACTCTCTATGATTTACATTAGTACTTCTGTTGTATTGCGTGCCTAAAAAACCGAATCAGAGAGTTTGTCTTAGAATTCAATCTATATCTATACTTTTAATAAAGCTCAATGTGTGTGTGTGTGTTGGTGCTGTACAGGCCAGACCGTTTGACCTACAGCTACCAAATTCGGTATATGTTGAGAATGTGGGGAAGGGAAGTCGGGAATGTGCACCTGGGATCCTTTTTTTGAATTTTTAATTAGAATTTTAATTGTTAATTAAAAACTAACTTTCCCGCCAAAAAAATCTTCATTTCCCCACCGCCAAAGGAATAAGGCTTCAGTTCCCCCTCCCCACGCTAATGAGGTTAGGCTTAACATTTTTCGGCCGATTATTTCAAATGATTCTGTTTATTTTCTTAATTTTTGATGCATTTAAAATTATACATTGTTAATTAATCGATCTTTCATGATTCATTCTAAAGTACTTTTGAATTAAAATAAAACATAATAAAGGAAATTAAAAATTTCTAATCTGAATTGCGTTACCACAACTGGCATAGAAAAATTCACACATGCGCATTGTGTTCTGAATGTTGACAACTATTTTCAATGGATGCCGACTTGATTTAAATTACTTTTAGGTCAGTTGTATGCTTTTGTAATTAAATTGTATTTATGTTAGCTATATATCGTTTGTATATGCTTATAGTTTTAAGTACATAATTCTGTTTATTTTCTTAGTGCTTGATGCATTTAAAATTAAACATTGTTAATTAATCAATCTGCTCATGATGAATCTGAGAACATTTTGTTGACAAATTCTTGAGATATTACATAAATTAAGAAAGATATTCTTTAGTACCCATAAGGTTTAAATCCTCAGTGACTCTGTTTTCAGTAATCATATTATAAAAAAAATGCTTTGTTTCAGTAAAAAATATTATAATAATTGCAGATTAATCATTGTCACTTTAATTTAAAGGATAAATTCTATGGGAGCTAACAGAAAATTAGAGAGATACATATTGCATTATGACTGAAGGCCTTTATAATATTATGAGTGAATTATAACTATCAAAATTTGAAGTTTTAAAATATTTTGATGACGAAGCTATTAAAGTAGGAATTGCATAAATTATTTAATTATTAAAATTTTAATGAGCATTAAGATTGGCGAACTGGCTGGTGGCCAAAGGCGGCTAGTATTATATAAAGTAAATTCTGCTTCAGATGCATTCATTCATATTTATCTTTATGGCATCATTAAAATATGGTATTTAGCTTTATAGCATTTTTTCAATTTTTATCTCGACTCAAGATATATTAAAGTTTATTCATTATAATTAATTTTATCAATGCTTTGACTGATTCCAAATTAATTTTAGTACTGGACTGCTTATTGTATTTTCAGTGTCTTGTTAAAAATTCTGGAAATACACTTTTATTTTAAAAATTTAGACATAGACAAAAGCTTTAAAAAAAAAGGTTTTTTTTCTTTTTGATTAGAAGGACACTGCAAATACACATGCATGCATTATTCTCTTAAATTAGAAGTTTTTCATGAATAGCCACTTTTGTTGACAGTCTGTCTATGGATTAAGATGTAATCAATAATTTTAATTTTACTCTCCTGGTTTCTGTGCTTGACATTCGATTCTTTTTATGGTTCTTAGTATTCTTAAGATTTCATAAATAAAAAATGCAGAAAGGCACATGTTTTGCTTTTCATAATTTTAAAAATATGATAAAAAGAGAAAATGGTAATGCAGTTAATGATGCTTATGATAACAAACTGCATTGCCTGTTCATTTCTTTCTCTGTTATCAAATTCTATATTTCAAAAATTTGGATTGCTCTTAAATTTTCCTAAATTTTCTGAAAATTTTTCAAATTACATTGAAAGCTCAAGTTTGAAAGGAAAATTTGTCCAGATTTTTTTTTTTTTTTGATATTTTGATACCTCTACTCTACTTAATAATGTTGTAAACTCTCTTTGCTAATAAGTCTGATAATGAATATTTGTAAATGTGCAGTACACTCCCGAGTATCCAGCCTAACGTGGTGGAATAGTAGGTCGGAAAACAAAAAAGCCAGATCAGCTAGAGTACTATGAACTCATTTCTTTGCCTATCAATACCAGAAGACAAAAATTTTATGCCAAAACTCACTGTTACAATATGTATTTTCTCACTGTTTATTGAGTACTAAGCCCTCCGTTTATCTCAAGCCAAGGAAAATATGAATGCGGCATGGTGAATCTTTGAAGCAGTTGTCAGTTTTTGCTGCTAAACCAGAGTTTTGTTGCTACATAGCGCATAATTTCTTCTGCATAGTCACTACAACTTTTTTTTTCAATTATCACCCATTTTGAAATCTTCACTGTGCTATACTTAAAATCAGTAAGCATACCCCAAGAATAATTTACGAATACTGTATGCATTGTGCAGTTATAATCAGGATCAGTGGCAACAACTGAGTCCATTACACACTGACAAAACAATGTGCAACTAGCAGAACACTGCTCTTTTACTTCACAATTTGTATTTTGCACGCAACACATAGGAGGATCATAGCTGATGCCCGCTCCAAATGCCTTGGCAATGTTGCCAATGTAATGCTTTGCCTTCCTCATTTAATTACAATAAAAGAAAACTAGGCTGGATAGTCGCAAACCGGATACTCGGGATTGTACTGTAGTTTGAAATTAGATTGGAAGCATTTCTTTCCCTCTTTATTAAGTTTCAGCTAACTCCTTTATTAATTTTAGAAATTTGTTATAAGTGGTGGTATTCATTATAAATTTTTTCCTGTGCTTTTGGCTTAACAGTATTTTTATCACGATTTTATGCATACTTATTTCAACCAAAAGATGTTTTTTGACATCTTTGAATTTTTTTCTGTGTTGCTAATTCTCATATACATAATTCCTTTGCACTTTTGGGCATGTGCTGGAAGCTTTTATTTCACCAAAATAGGAGTAAGATGGAAACGAAAAATCATCTTAATATGGTGGAAGTCAATGTCAAGGCTTAATAAAGAATTCCAGAATTATGCATGTCTAACTGCATTACATCCCTTAATGGAATTTGTCTAAATGCATTAGTCTCAGGATCTACAACAGATTGTAGAATTCTTTGTGCCTCCATTGTGTACATTTTATAATATATTCCATAATATTATTGATAAATTGTAAGTTAAATGCAATGTTTAACTCATTATACTATTTCTTTTGGTGTATCCAGTGTGATCATAATGAAAAAATAGTATGAACAGCTGATTTATTTGGAAAGGAATATACGTTGATCTTTTTCCAAACTGTGCAATTAGTAGCAATTTCAGTCTTTTTGCTATCCATTATTTTTTGCATTGTTGAAACTTTTAACTCATAGTCTTTTGTCCTTTACTTACATTCTAATTATTTTCCAATTTATCATTGCTTGACTAGCAATTTTAATAATTACTATAGGATTCTTGGTGAAGTTTGGAATAATCATTCAATGAATTTTATCTTTCAGTTTGTTAGTTTTCATCAGTTTTAGAGCATTGTTATTTGTTGCAAGAAATCCTTCTGCCTTGAACATTATAAGTGGAAATAAACATATAAGTTTAAGTTATTTCAGTTTTTTCATTTAAAAAAAGAATAAAAATAATTAGCAGTAGTATGAATAATTTTACTTCTTACGTATCTGCAATGCTAATTTGAATTTTATTTATTTTTAATGAATGAAAGCAAAACTCGCATGTTTTGAACTCATTACTTGAATGGGAGAACAAACTGCATTATTCAATTTTTTTTTAAACTACTCACTGCAGCCATCTACATTGAAATACAACATGGTGGAAAACAAACAAATGTCAAAATTATGCATTAACTCCTATATTTTCTCTTGCAACTGAAATGGAGATTCGCTAATCTGATTATAATTGATGTGCTGTTGCAAAATGGTGTTGATGCATAATTATATGCAAAATTAATTACAATGCTAAAATTAGACACTATTATGAATTTGTTAAGGTATCAAAAGATGCCTCTTGTTAGAAATAGGTATACAATTTGCACATTTTTATATCCAGGATGAGCTAGAAGAAAATATCACTAAATTAATTTAACATTATTTTACAAAAAGTCAAAACATTAATTATAGAAAACTGAGTAAAGTGGGGAATAATTTTTAGTCAAAATTTGAAAAGTGTCTTTTGATATTTATTAGTAGAAATAATGTTAATGCTGTTTATATAAATATATGTGGTATTGTTATTTGCAATCAAAATCAACTTATTTCATATCAACCATCTTTAATGACTAGTTCTTTTGCTGGGAACATTATTTATATTTAATTTCATTTAAATCTTTTGTACATAAAATAATGTGCATGGTTCCTTAAAAAAAAAAAAATGTTTATGAGCATCAAATTGTAAATATATGAATTAAATATTTGCAATAACATCAAAAATAAAAACAATATTAATTTAATGGCCTTATAACTGTTCTCTTCATTGTGTAGATAAACCATTAAGATCAAAACATGACATCTTAGCGCTTAGTGGTTTTAATTAAAATTATGCTCTGAGGTGCACAATCCTACTTTAACTATATATAGATACCAAATCTGGTAGCTCTAAGTCAAATATTCTTTGTAAAATGCCAAGATATCTTCATTCTGCTTTATTATTTGTAAATATTAAGTCTTTATGAAATATGTTTTCAAAATATATTTCTATATTATCTTTCAAAAGATTTAATTATGAATATTTTCCTCTAGTCAAGACTGCCTATAATGGATTTGAAGTACATTTTTTAATTGATAATTTACTTTGGAGCCAAGGCCCTCCACCAGATGATGATGTGAGGTAAGTTTCATTCAGTTAGATTTTAATATATGTATTTATATATGAAGGTATTTTTTTTCCCTTCCTCCCTAGTTCTGCAGGACCATTTTCTTTAAAAAAAATAGACAAATAGTATAATAAATGGATTGATATTTGTACATTGACTGCATGTCCATGATTAATCACTCAAAAGCAATCGCTAACCGAGTTGATTAACATGGTTAATTAACTACTGTCTTGAAATTTTCCCGTTACGGCTGTTATTTTTTTACTCAATCGATTTCTTGTAATCAAATTAACCTCTCAGTAAAATTTTATGGAGTTCTGATGATAATTTTGAGAGCCATAGGGTTCTGAAAAATAACTCTTTTAATGACTATTATAAATTTTCAGTGATATATATTTCTGTAAAAAAAATTTCACTCGCCTAAAGTAAACTCTCATGTTTCATAAAGATTTGAAATAAATGCATAAATTATAAATATTTAATATTTTTTTATGAATTTTTAAAGTTTAATGTGGGTAAAAAGTTTAAATTTTTAATGAGAACAAAGCTGACATGCTAAAATACCAGAATCCAAGAAAATGTGCTCAGTAGTGAATGTTTGTTCTCTATAGTCAGTGAATATTTCTAATTATTCACAAAAATTGAAACATTTCCACAGTCGATTTGCAACACCCACTTTTTTAGGGACCATATATTAAGTTTATTTGTATTTACAGATCTTCGTTTCAAGAAACATGACCTTTAATGGCCATCATAATGTTGCAGTTAGTTAATATTAAATTTATTTTCAATTCAGACAATTTTTATTTAATATGAATTCTGCTTCTTTTTTTTTAAAAAGTGAACATTTGTTTTTTATTCAATGTATACAAAAGTAGATTGAAGAAGAGATTTGCTGTTGAAATGTTTAATTAATTTTTGCTCTTTATCATCAGTTATCGTTTGAAAGTAAATGAAAAATTAAGATTCAAGGAAATCAGTCCTATTTCCTACCATTGAATAAATTACATTAAATTAAGGAAATAACATCTATTATTTATATACTTAATGGTTTAATGTGGATCACTAATTCATAAACTTCTTTCATTAGGTGGATATTATTTTTAAAATAATCTCAGTTATAAAATAATCTCTTTGCAGTTGCATTTATGAAAAAACATTGTTTTTGGACTTCTATATATAAGATATTGCGGCATAATAATGTTCTTGACTCAATTTGTTTGTATTTATTTGTCTTGATTGCATCAGTTCTTGCATAACAAAGAGAATGTCCATCACTCAGACGTTTTTATGGTAATAAACTTAATAAAACTTCTATCCGAATTACAGTTGTTTCTACTTGAAAATAAAAGTCATTAAAAATAAATTAACTCCTGTAATTACAGTGGTTTAAAACATGTCTTTACGATATTTGCATTTCCTCAATCATCAACTTTTTTTGGAGGAGGGTAGGGGTAGAGAGTTAAACAACGTATTTCGTTTGTCAAAAATTAAAACGTATCTTAATTTCTTAGGACAGTATCAACTAACAAAGATTATATTATGAGTTGATTTTAAAAGTAAAGAAAATTTTTCAATATGTAAATAAAAAGAAAAGTATTTATATATGGAAAAATATACAAACAAAATTATGTTAAGGATAAATCTGAGTGGTATTGCTTGCTTCTCCGAAATTCCTTCGTAATTTTTTTTTTTATTAACAAGTCGAGACTTGCTTAATATATGGTCCCTGATTGGTTGGCTTTTTGTGGGTGGAGTTTTCAGCAAATAATATTAAATATATAACTCTAGAACTACTTCGAATTTTAGGATGAAATATGATACATATACATAAAAAAAATTTGTTGATTCAAAGTATTAAATAATATGGATATCTATAATGGAAAAATTTTGAGATAACATTAATTTACTTAGTTAATCAGTTTATCTGTCTCTACAAACATGCCCCTTTAATCCATTTCCATCGATATCAATATTGTGAAAATGTGATATCAAATAACAAAGTTACAGATATGTCATACTCCTTTTTTTGTTGATAACCGTACATTCTTGGTTATTTTTTTTAACTTAATTACTATGAAGATTCAGGCATTTATCATGTCATTGAACTAGGTTCCTTTCCCTCTTCGAAAAGCATTACCACCAGTTATTTATATGCAGTGAGATTTAACATTCTTTTGAAGCTCCTTACTAATTTGAAATTATTTTAGCATTTTAGTTAGTTTTTCAATTCTAGGAGATTAAATTCCTATGATGCTAAGCTGCATTTTCCATAGAAAAGGAAAGGGATGCAAAACTATCACAATAGAAGATTCTGTTCAATTAGTTTATCTAGTTGCTTGAAAGAATTGGGGGATGCTGGAATTGAAAACAAATTACTTGCTGACCAATGTGTTAAAATTGCGACTTTGATGGGTGCGTGTTTTGGCATTTTTGCTCCAAAGTCTTTCTTTAAAAAATATTAATTAGTTTTAAAAAAAGAAAAAAAATGCTAAGCCCTAACACTGGCAGCAACATTCTTTAAAAATAGGACCAAAAACCTAATCCTTCAATATGGCAAGTACCTGAATTTTATATAGATTATGCTCAAAAATTAACCGTTTATGCATAATTTTTGGCAATAGATGTTGGAAATAAAAATTTATCATTATAAAAATTGTTTCTCTTCCTAGTATGCATGCCATCATAATTTATATGCTGAGCCTTTGGTTACAGCGCCAGACATGAACATGTACTTAAGACGTGTGTCTTATATTTTTATTGTCAATCCTTGTTATCACATTTTAAACCTATGTTTACAAAAATATATCAAAGAGATATATTTTTATGTCTTTTGTAGAAACCAAAGTTAATGCCTGTCAAGTTCATTTTAGTTGATTATAAAGATGTTTTATAAATTCTTAGATTTCATTTCCTGAACCCTAAATACACTCAACTTTGCTAAGTCCTTCCATCAATTAATTCATTTTGTTCTCTTCAGTTTTTTCAACAGTCCATCAGGGCTTGGAAAAAAAACCCCTTTTTTTTCTCCCAAGCCCTGATGGACTTGGATGTTGGAAAAAATTTGTGAGAAGATGTACTTTTTAATTCAATTTGTTACTCTTTTTATAGAGCATGTTTTTATGCTTTGCTGTTGGACCTTTTTGACGCCAAGTACCAATCATTTGGCCGAGAAACAATAATAAAATTTACAAACTATTTTTTACCGGTTTTGTATGATTCAACTATTCCAATAACGATTCACAGTTCAATATGTTTGGTCTTGCTGAAGTTTACAACACGCCTGGAAGTGGATATCTTTCCGGTAAGATGATATGAAATTTTTTTAAACAACTTGTTTTCTTTAAATTAAAAGGTTTATATCTCTAGCACTAGCTTATATAATTAAAGTTTAACACTTATGTATTAACAGAATGCCAGACATGTCATGTTTATTGTAACTAGTGATTTATTGCTCAAAATATCATGCTAGGCTGTTGACTATGTTTGTCAATGACATACAGTTAAGTTTAAATTTGCCAATAACATGCAATCTCAGCCCAAAGCTCTCCAATGGCATGCTTTTAATATACAAAAACCAAATGTTCAATAATTAGATAGACATAAATCATTACTTACTGTTTGAGAAGTTGTTAAAATAAATTTTAATTTTAATTGCAATCCACTAGTAGGTATTTCTTCATATCGCCAATGAATGTCACATCACTAGTGGCAAAAAAAGAAGACAGCAGCTAAAGTTTATGATTTGGTAAGCAAATTAAATGCAACCTATGAAAATTAAAAACGGGTGAACTTTCTGGTAAAGATAAAATTTATTTATATTATAATCAAATTAATTCTTTTGCTGTGTTTACTGTAGTAGTTATTTTATTTTTTGCTGTTGGTGCCTTGGTATCTGTTGACGATATAAAAAGGCATTAGTGAGTTCAACCAAAATAAGTGTTTTATATACTGAAGTACCACACTAAATTTGCACGTCTTTTAATAGTTGCATAGAACTAAAGCACACCTTTCTAGAAAATCTTAGGATTAGAAGAAAGTATTATAAAGTTCACAAAACTTGAGCCAACTATTAAATGTTACAGTTACAGAACTCAAGTTTGATAATCATACTGTGTTCTTCAGTCTAACTGAACTGAATTGTATATAAAATAAATTATGCATCTATTTCAAATGAATATACTCTCATTGTATATTTCCAGAACTTATTTTAGGCTGTAGATATTAATAAGGATTTTATGAGAAACTTTTAAATATCATGTTTCTAGTACTTCTTCATTATTAATTTTTAAATGTCATATCATATCTAACAAGGAAAGTGTGTTCTTATTCACAAATGTTCAAACATCAATGATTTTCAACTAAAATGCTTTCTTACCTAATATAAAAATAGCAAAATAAGTATATATAATGTGGAGATGTGATGGCCAAGCAATAACAAGTTCGAGTTAGTTGATATTTGAGAATTTAATGAATGGTAATGTAGTTATGTTGATGGACAAATTGATGATAACAAATTTACAAATCTTGACTACGATAATCAAGTTCAGAGCTAACATAAAAGTTTGTTTTTTAAATAATATGTCGTAATGATTCGTCTTTTAAACAACACCTCGTAATATTTCATCTTTTAAAGAGCACATCATAATATTTTGTATTCACATTGCATCCTTCTTGGCGTCATATGCAGTTTGTAATAGTTCGTCTTTTCATCATTGCATTTTTGCGTCAACTGCCAGTAATTCTCGTTTCCTCCACCAAAGGCATTGCTCAATGGCGGGAAGTGAGGTACCTGGCACCACATATATATATATATATATGATTTCATATGTAAAAAAGTATTGTATATTTCAAACATTTAAATAGTTGGAACACTTTTTTTCAATATTGGGCTATTATTTGCTCATTTCTTAGAAATAAACTTTCATTTCCTCTTGATTGAATAAAGTGATGAAGCCTATCCAAAAAATCTAGTGATAAGTCACACAGACTTGTATTAGAGAAATTTAGGGTATTTAAGTATCATAGTGCAACTTCCTCACCGCACTTCTGCGCTTGGCTTATTTGGCTACCTTAAGATTACATCAAGATTGCCAAGCTCCATAATTTCCTTTCCTTTTCTTTTTTTCTTCAATAATTTGTTTTCCAGCCAACACAATTGGTGCATTATGTATAAAGATGCATAATGTAACTACTCCGTTGGTATATCATAGTAATTTGGTGATTGAATCTGTTGTATTACATAAGTATCAAATTCAGATTGCTGAATTAGCTAGTGAGTTGCATGGCTTAGAAAGCAAGTAGATAGGTATCAACTGGAAAGTGAAAAATTTTACCGAATAATCCATTATTTAAAATGTTCATTTGTATACCATTTTCTATGTGTGTCTTTTCATGGAACATTAATAAACTGGAGCAGATGAATTTCTAGATTAATAATCCTGTAACAATTTCTAATCTATGTATAATGTAGCTCCGCCAGGTTCCTACTATCTTCCTCTAATAGACACTCAATTGATCAATCTTAAGATATAGCTGACGTAGATTGTATTAGTTACTTGATAAGAAAAATCCAATCGAGTGGATGTATAATAAAATGCCCAATAGGCTCAGTAATGAATAATGCAACTTGATTCTACATGAAATACTGGTAAAACAACAATGGCGAAGTGCACACAAAACAATGCTTGCAGAAATCAATAACGTACAAATAGCAAATTATTTTTAAGCAATTGCTATAGCATGAAGTATACACAACAAATTCTGAACATCAACATTCCAGAAAGAGAATTCACTGAACTATTCTCTTGATTTGACTGCTACCAAACTCCATCTCTCCGGTTACTTTGGTGACCTACTGGTTCATCAAGACTATTGGTTGCGTTAGGATTCAATAAATCTTTTATGCATAATTTTATACTGTTTAAAATTTTATTTTAAATTTATAAATTATGGTTTGCATTACCAAGTCTTATGCATTCCTTAAGTTCAAATAATTAACAAAATTAAATACATAATTTTATTAATTATTTGAACTTCTACATCTTGAATTATATTTTATATTGTATACTGTTTTTTTTTCCTTCTTAATCTTAGTGAAGGAGAGTATTTATGCATTTTTCTTAAAATAATTTGTATTGAATGTTTTAGATGGAATTGATAGAAATTCTCCAAGCTTTCAATGTGCGTTTGAATTCATTTGTAAAACTCGATTTGCCCTTTATTCAGAGAAAGTGAGTTAATTATTTTATT
Source organism: Argiope bruennichi (assembly GCF_947563725.1). Taxonomy (NCBI): domain Eukaryota; kingdom Metazoa; phylum Arthropoda; class Arachnida; order Araneae; family Araneidae; genus Argiope; species Argiope bruennichi. Next base: position 57,971,103 of record NC_079157.1, on the reverse strand, counting down.
TGAATGTAAAAAAATGATGTAATGAATTTATCTGATAAAAGAAAATATTGGTTTCAATATAATGTATCACTTTAATACATTTTTAGACTCAAGGAATGTAAAACTTTTTTTGACCGTGAAGATTATTGCGACCCTGAGTTTTCTTTCAGTCATCGCCATCTACCGAATCCATCATCAGTTTTTATTTCCAATTTTAAAAAGTTAACTAATAAGGTATAAATTTTATTATTTTGTTTATGGTTATTTAAATTATTTATCACATGTATTGGTACTTGTGTATTAAGCACATGCCAGTGTTTAATCTCCAAAAAGGAATTAACATAATGATTATGTTCGCCAATCATATGAGGTTAAACCTAAAATTTGTCAACCGCAAAGCAGTTATTGTTTCCCAATGGATTCTAAAATCCTCAGCATTTTTGTGCAGGGGTTAGGATGGTTTAATCCGTCAAAATAGGGGTGAGAGGAAAGGTGAAAGGAGATGTTTATATTTAACAGTAAAGTAAACTCGGGTTACTCGCAGACTTATGAGGCATAAACACTGCAAACAAATCGTAATACTGTCAGAAAAACATGCTAATTGACAATAAAATATTTCGGAGGAATTTGTATTTATTGTAAGAGACATAAACATTAAATTATGACGAATAAATGAAAGATTCATTTTCTTAAAATTTGGTATTTAACTTTTTTACAAAATAATAATGAATTTTTTTAAATGTTAAATTATATTGTTTTCTATATGTCATTGAACTTTTTGACAATATTTTGAGATTAACGACAGTAAATAATCGACTACTTTCATTTAAGGAATTGCTGTACATATGGAGTGTCTTTAAAAATAAAAATATTATTTTATATACATGTATTTTAATATTTTTTAAATATTATTATTAATGATTTATTTTACTCAAAAACAGTATTTTAAAATGTATATTTTTGTCACTTGAAGTAGCCATATTAGTAATTAATAGTGCAATTTTGAATTAAAATAATATGAACAGAAACAACACGACACTTATATAAAAAATTGAATGAAAAAGGTGGAAATCAAGGGTCGAGAAGGACGAAGAATTCGAGAAATGTGCCTCATTATCCCATGTCTCAACCTTTAATGAGATAGAATAGTCGAAAAATCGCGGTCTCGGGATACTGAAATGTACAGTAATATACAAGTACTCCTTATGTTTGTGTCGTAAATCAGTCAGTGGATTTGAGTTTGTTATTGGAGTCATTAATCTGAGACTTTCTTTCTTTCCATTTTTTAGAAAACCTTTGATGAATCCAAAAATACCTTCATTATTGAAGACTGCAAGGATTTAATCATAGCTATTCTGGATGGTGCATATGCAGTTTCTAAAAGATTTCAATCAACTAACCAAGGTAATTTTAAATATCTTTATTTTAAATATCTACCAATTTCATGGTGATCTTTAATTTTTAAATTCAGAAAGAAAAAAAAAATGTGGTTTTAATGCATTTCCTAAAAGCTAGCTAAAAATGCTAAAAGCTTTATTACTTTTTAAAACATTGTCTTGTATCTATGGCAAAACGAATTAAGAATTTGATTGAATATTGATTAAGAAGTGTGATATTTTGTTTTAAAACTTTAGCGAAAGTTGCTTGTCAGAGTTTCTTGAAAGAAAATATTTTAAAAGAAATCAGTTTTATTTACCCTCTGGCTGCGTAATTCTTTAAAATCATTATTTAGATGCGATGTTTGCAAATAAGTTCAAATATTTTTCCAAGAAAGTGAAGTGATACTATATGTTACAGAATAATAATATAATAAAAATAAACACTCTAAACTGCATAATACGCAGGATGCAACAGAAAATGGACTAATTGCCAACCTGCGGAAGTCGCAGGATACACAACTGGAGGGTTAATTGAGGTAAAATAACTTAACAGTTTTCATTTTGTATCATTGTTGCCATGGCACCAAGAGGACCAGAAAGGTACAGGAAATTTAAAAATCATCTAAACAACAAAAGAAAATTTACATAAAAATCAAAAATTTGAAGTGTCTTTCATATTTTTTTCACACATCTAAAAGACACGCTAATCACTAAACTTTACAAAAATAAAATGTCATAGCTATTAGTTCCACAAACGAAACTGCACCATTCATAATTATGCAATCGCGGAAACTCACCCTTTTTCTACTTGCTCACATATTTTTCTTTATAGATCAGTCCAATTTCATTTTTAGCGGCTGTTTTTCTTTTTTCATGAAATTCCCGAATTGCAGCTAATGAGCAAGCACGAGATTGCCTAGTTATTTTTGTTGTGAAAATTGAAATGCTGGCCATTTCCGGATTAAACTTTATTGAGAAAAATTCATCTAGCAGTCACCTTACTGAAACACTTGATATCGGCTTGATCTGATCCATCAATAAAGTCCAGGCTTTAGACACTATATATTAGTGTCCTATATTGTTCATCAACATCACAGTAAATAGTTGCTAATCCATGGTTTTCTCGCTGGGTAAGCTCGCATTCCTCTTGTCTAAATTGCGGATTCATCCAATTGGGTCATGATTCCATTCCAGTTAGCTCTGTTTCGCAATGAAAATAGGAAGCTTTCAGAAAGTTGGTTCGCTTCCTTGGTTCCTATTCCTTAAATTTCAGAAAAACAAAAACCTGACTGCCCCTCTCCCCCATTACAAAATTCAGAATATTCACAGCAGTGTTATTATCCAATTAAGCTAAACATCATCTTTTTCTTTAATTTTGAATCCTTGAGCTTTAACTAGAAAACTTAAGCAAAACAGCTAAAGAATAAATAAATGTATGAATAGTTATAAATAAATTTACGAAAAATTAACTCATGGAATTACTTAAGTAATTCACTGAATTCACCGAAATACATAGGACTTAAGTACATGCTCATACGCGATGTGATGATTAATCAAGTGATTAATGTATAAATCATGATGTCATGTTCACAAGGAGTAAACAATGTACTGTATTGTTGATAATTAGGCAATAAATAAAATAAAATTACTGAAATTCAGGAAAAATGTGTAAGTTATTATATTGCCCTTTATTTTCTTAAATTTTGGAACGGTGCAAAATTTATTTTTGTGCAATAGTTTTTAAAGTAATTGTCAAAAAATGCCAAAATTTAATCTAATTTTTCATTAATTAAATTTTTTATTAAAATAAAAAAAAATCTCTCCAATGTGCCTATTCCCATTTTTCAAAGTATATGTGTTCTTTGTTATTTGTAGGTGAAACTGGGCTTTAAAGCGCTAACACAAATACACATTCATTAAAATACAAATACACATTCATTCATCTTTATTATTAGATCAAGTTCATAAGAAATCTGCTCAATTGGAAATTTTTTTTTTTTTTTAACTACATATAGGTTATATGGTTTTTGTTCTTTTCTGTGAAATTAATGAATCATAAATGAGTGAAAATTAAAAATATTTGTTATTTTTTATGTTTTTGTTATTTCTTTATCTATAAAAGAATTAGCCTTGTTCTATTTATGACAATTTAAATAAATAAAATATAATGTAAAATATTTTTATGTTTTTTTTTATTTTATTGATATGTGACACTTTCTTAATATGATTTCTCATTAATATTATCATATTACAGAACTTTTGGATGCCATAGAACCGTTTTCTGATTTTCTTAAATATTCTGTGCAAGCATTGGATATATTTAATATACCAAACAAATCTAACATTCCTGAAAATGTGTAAGTTGTCTTTTTTTTTCTTCTTTTTAATAATATTATTATTTTATACATAGTTTCTGCCTGAAATTTCCTAAATGTGTGTGCAATAAACGAGTGTTTTACTCTGCTTTTGAACATTGTTTGAATTTATTATTATCGTGTAAATTGCAAGAAGGTCTTTGATTTGTAAATGAATACTTACTTTGATCAATCATCAGCAATTGCAATTAATATGTAATTAATAATTGTAGTTACAACCTCACAAAATGTTATTTTTTTTCTGTTAAAAACACTTTCCTTTTTCTAACATTATTGTTCTAAGTATATTTTTATTCAAAAAATGTTCTTTTATAATGCTGCCATTCACAATCTACTTAATGTTGTTAAAGCTAAGAATATATGATTTGTGGTTATAAACTAGTATTTAATATTTTCTATATTTTTCTAAATAACAAAAAGCAAAAAAATTCTAAATAAGCAAAAGTAATGATTATATGCTGTGTAATTTATTGTTGGTTACACGGTTTGCTTTCCTCACTTACCTATCCCACAAGAATCATATTTGATTCTTTTGGGATTATTATGCATTCTTAGTTAACTTAATTTGCTATATAGTCATGCATTAGGCTAATTAATTTATGCTTTCTGTTATTTCAAATTTCATGTACTGCTCACTGAAATTTTTATTAATTGCTGAAATCTATTTCTAAAATTAAAATTCTCCGAGAGTAGATGTATAATATGAATATTACAAAGCAGAAATATATAATTCTAAGATGTTTAAAAATCAAAATTATTTAGATAAATCTGTAATTTAAAACTTCTCAGGACACATAATTAATTATTTCTCTAATTGGGGCAAAAACAGACACAGACAAAATATTTAATCATTAATGTTGCAAGGGAAGCAGAAGCTAAGTTTATATGTGTGTGATAATTTTTTGGCTGATGTGAACCACTGGTTAATAAATCTTTCAACATTTCAAGTGGATTCAATAGATTTTCCAACCAAATTCCTTTTATATTCTTAATTTGAGTATTTTGAAACTTTGAAAATGTTATATGTTCTGATGAATATTTTTTACATTTTGCAGTACTAGAAGAAAGTATCAGTCATCACTACGAATTATTGGTAACACTGTAAGTTATTTTTATTATTTATTCTTTCTCAAACTTTGCTAATAATATTTTAAGATTTGTAAGTTAATATATTTGTGGATATTAGTCATTGTCTAATAATTGTGTTCTGTAGCATCTTAAAGAAAATAGAAAGTAGTGTTTTATGCCGATAGAACTATTTACTTTACTGACTGCAAATATGTAGTTCTAATTTGGGGGGGGGGGCTAGATCTGAGTTTGGCAAAGTTGCTATGGCACTAGGAGAATCAGGAAAATATAGGGAATTTAAAAATCCTCTAAAAAACAATTGGAAAATAAAATAAATTTGGAAATTTTCATAAAGATCGGGAAAGTGCTGGAAATTTTAAGTTTCTTGGTTCTTTCAATTTCTGAACATTGCAAAAATAAAGGGTCATAGAAGAAGAGCAGAAAAAAGTTGTGGGGAAAGAAAAGGAGTTCAGCAAACTTTGCAAATAATAATAATAATAATAAAAATAACTGATGTCTGGAAAATCTGCAGGAGTGGCAAAAATAAATAGGTAAAAATAGAGAAATAATCTTCCTTATAATGGTTTTTGCTAAGTAGTAACTAAATTGTTTATATCATGATAGTAAAATGCTATTTTGTATTTTTTTTTCTTCATCAAGTCCTGAATTTTGTTTAATTTGTATGTAAATTTTGTCTAACTGAATTCTAGGCAATAAATAAAGAGAAATTGTTTTTCTGTATATAAATATCAATATTCTTTTCATATACTATTTTTTCGAGTAATATTAAATTGTTGCTTCCTTTCCTTACTTGTTTCCATTCAGTGTAACTATAGAGTATTGTTATTCCATTATAATTTACATGAGCGCTGTTTGCACATTTAATCTTATATTACATGTGTGCACAGAGAAAGTGCAGGGAAGACACAGAGAACACTGGGCACTGGAGTATTGAATACGAAGCTATTTACAAAGTTGTGCAATATTAAGCAAGATTGCATCAGTATGTAAGGTATCATGGAAATTGTGCAATTATGTTGCTATAGCATGTCAAATCAAGCATTCATCAGTAACATTGGAAATACAATATGTTCAATTATATTCTGTAATGTTAATAACCATAAATCTTTTCAATTCTTATTAAGGTAAAATACTTATACATTTATTTTGCTTTTGTTTAAAATTGTAAATACAAGCTATTGCTTTATTTAAGCACAATTATATGCAAATTCCAACTATTATAGCAATCATTCTAATTCTCTCGGAGAGTGTATAGAAAATTGTGGCATGTGATTCATCTCCGGTAATAATGCAATGGTATTGAGGTGCAGCATGACTCAGCATTCCCACCTTTCAGAGATAGCAGAAGAGTACAAGTGTACTCTTCTGCAGGGACAAATCACACAATGTTGTTAGTTGTGGAATAAAGTTATATTTTTGATAATAAAATGTAGTGATTGCTTCCAAACCCTTACATGGGATCAGATTATGACAATAATATTTATGGATTAATCAACACTCTTCACTATAAGTTTTGTGTGTATATTTAAATTATTTCTAATTTTATGTTGAAAAAAGGAAAGAACTAGAGTGATTGAATGCAGCAGATATACTTAGTGAATATTAGTTATCCACTTTATACTTAGAAAAGTAATTCATCATAATGAAGTAATTAGACTTCATAAATTCAAGCAGAACTCTACTATATGTTTTAACCAATGTGACCAAAGAGATCAATGGTCTTTTGATAAAATATTATTGTTTAAATCATTAGTTAGAACTGTTTGAAATTTGTGGTTATTTACAGCCCTCAGGTTTTATCACCAAGCATATTAGAAAAAATGTCAAGATGGTTATATTATATATAATGGTGTCTGACAATTTTGCTGTAATCTGAATATCCCCTATAAACTAGGGTTATAAATATCCACAAATGCCAATTATTTTTACTTTTATGCATAGAAATTTATTAAGGCTTTTTTTTTTATCGTAGTTCTTGGGTCTTCAAGGAACAGATTGCGAAAAACTCTTCTGTCAAAAAATCTTCTCAGCTAACTTCAGTGTAAGTGTATTATTGTTTCTCATTTCTAATAAGAATTTTACATTGATTTTTTTAATTCAGTAAATTATTAGGCATTATATATTTATTAAACATATATAACGATATTTTAAACTCTTAATTTAATCCAAATTAATTTCCAAGATTTTATCTTAATTTAGCCCATTGTAACTTCATTCTAAAATATTCTCTTATTTCGTGATCCAATTCCACTTTCGGTGGTTTAATTAATTCCTCTGTAAAAATAATGTGCCATCAGTACTACATATCAAGAGAACGTGATATCTTCGGTTGCCCTTGAAAAGGTGTCAAAGGTCACCACGTGTATTGAATTGGCGCCTGGCCAGAAATCCTATGTTATATAAGACTAGTGATCATTTGTTTGTCCCTTTTAGCTCTTTCTTACTTTTGCTTTTGTGTCGCACTGCACCTTCTTGTAAAAAATCATGCCTGCCACTCGGAATAGAATAAAACAAAATTAAAACTACAAAGTCTCTTCACTGCATGTCAAACCTGCATTCTGCTTCAACCAAAATAATGTTACATATTATTTAGCTGACAGGATTCGAATAATCTTTACATATATATATGATGAAACTCTTGTAAATGTCTAAGAACAGTATAAAACAGTAATATACATGGCATAGAAATATCACCTATTATTTACTAGTCACCTATGGCAGCCAGCTGGTTCACCAAAGATATTGATTAAATTAAATTAAATTTAAATTGTTTAGATATAATTTCATGTTCACGATACCATCAAATTGTCAAGCATTGAAGTTGTGTTCTTACATATGTTTATTTATTGAATGCATGAATATTTTTGGTAATTGTTGTGTAACCAAATTCAGCACCAAAATTCAGCTTAATTTTTAATTATAATTCTAATTAAAATATTAAGAAAATCGTTAAAAGGTGCAAATTCCCACTTTTTAAGATACATTTGTTTGGAATTTGGTAATAATGCTACTGGCTAACAAAATAGCAACACATCTTGTAACTTAGGCATACATTTAAAAAATAAATATTATTTGATGAGTTTAATGATGATATATGTTCACATGATACGCTTTTGTACATTATGCTATCACCTGCTCATAAAGTAAGACAATTTCTTATAGTGTTTTTCCTTTCATTTTCTCACTTTCTTGTATACAAAGTACATATACAATATTCATCATCAAAAGATTCAAATTCGAAATTTTGACAAATTTGCACATTTTAGACCTTCCCGAGCCTCGAAAAGCACATTTTTGGAAATTCTCGTCTGTCTGTGACAAAGATGACTCATAAACGCTTTGAGGTAGATGGTTGAAATTTGGTATACAATCTTTACACCAAATTTGCAGATTTTGTGTAAAATCTGTTCATTGGAAGTTTGGCTGTTCGAATATAAGTTAATTACCAAATGAAGAGAGGTAGATAGTTAAAATTCAGTACACATATTTAATATCTGCAGTGTAGAATTCTGCATTTTGAACCAAATCCAAGTACAGGTTGATTGTCTGTCGGTTTGTACTTTCAGAAACAAATAAATGCAAAAATTAAAAAACACAGTGATTTAAATATATGAAATTTGGTATGGGATTTTGTGACTGCAAGTGCAATTTTATGTCAAAATTTTTGTTTTAATTGTGCAAAGTGCGTCTAAAACACAATTTTGATTTTTGGATATTATTAATGCATGCCAGGGATTAATTGCAGAATAATTCACGAAGAATGATGCAATTGGTTCTGTAAAAATGCAAAATTCATCTCAAAAGTTAATTTTTTGTAACTATTTTATGCCAATGCCATATAAGCTGTTCTCTGGCATAACAAGTTTATTAGAGAGTATGTGAGAAGGTTTTGAAGTGCCCACTCACTCCCATTGGTTTCTTTCTTATAGATAAATGAATATATAAGTTGTGACACATTATTAATTTTTTTTGCACTATTTTTAATTTCTGGAATTATGTTTACAATATGTTGGTTCTAATTGTTTTTATTTTTAATTACAGGTTTTGCTTGATATACTGAAACAGGAACCATCATTTAAGGTAATATTATTTCATATAATGTTGATACTTTTTGTAAAATATATGTTCTTTATTTTTAGCATGGATACTGTTTTTTAATTTTCATTTGCAGATTTTTACTTTCCTAGTCAGTGCTATTTTTAAATTAAAGAATTCTTCAAGATTTTAAATTGCTAAATACTAAAGAATAATGTATATAACATTTCTGATTAATGTTAAATTGTAATATTATTAATTTATACTTAAGCAAGAATTATAATTTTTCATATTTCACATAAATAATTGCTTGATATTTTTGCTGCCATTTGCAAATAGGTGATACTAATTTAAATTTTATATAATTAAAAAAATGTAAATATAATTTTTTATGATTTTCTATGTTTAATGGCTTATTAGAGCTTAACCATTAAACATAACATTTAAGAAACATGAACTGTTAATTAAAACAATTAACAGCTATTAATTTGCTTATATTCTAATTTATATATAAATGGATAATAGTATTATTTTTGCTGTACTCAATTTTAAGTAAACTTTTTTTTTTTTTTTTTGAATAATCATCATCCATTGACAGCAACAAAACTTTTACTGTGTAGTAACATTAGTTGATTTCTCCTGTATAAGCATACATCAAAAGAAATTTAATATTGATATTTAATTCCAGTTGACACAATTGGTAAATCTGCAAAATTTGCAGTTGCACCGAGTTAAATGTCTTGGATTATAATTCAAAAATGCTTGATAAGGATTAATAAATTTGAAGGAAATGTGTTTTCAGCAAAATTTGCTATTCTGTTATATTCCATATTTAATTTAAAATTTTAGAAAATAAAAAAATAGTTCCATGAAGACCTTTAATGATAATCGGATACAGCAGAAATATGAGAAGAATTGTGAATAAAGACAATATTATTTCACTAAAAACTCACTCATTAAGACTAAGATTTTCCAAACAATCACTTAATAAAATTTAAAATATCATTTTATCTTTTTCTAAAATCTAAATGTAATTTAGCGATAAGTTAGTGTCTGATAATGAATTGCATTCATATCACTGTCTGATGCAAAGAGGGGAAAAAACAACAGCTATGTGCAACCCAAGATTGTTTTGCTTTGTATGATTTGCCCTAAATAAACAGGGTCAGCCATCTGGAGGGTATGGTGGATGATAGAGGGGGGGGGGGTCCAATATGATCAGGATCTAAAATGATATTCTGAACAATAATTGCTTAACGGAAAGAAAAGATTAAGGATTTTACTGGAAAGTCAGCAGTTTTGGAAATATATGAAATTCATAGATATATATCAATGTAGTGCAAGTGTGCAACATAATATAAACATAAGGTAAGTAGATTTATGGTTGTTTACTTCACCTACTAGGGTAGATTGCATGTAGTATTTTGATAATTCATAATATAAAATTTTTAATATTGTTTGTGCATGGCAAGGAATTATACACCTGGGTATCAAAAAAGAAAATTAGCAGAAAAAAAACTAAATTTGTAGAAATCACAAGTATAGAAAAGAAAAAAGAAGAAAAGCTAAATTTCTAGAAATCAAAAGTAGCCGTGTTTTCTTGTCTATGAAGTAATTCTGGTAATGAAATTGCTTTAACTGGAGAAGAAAGTTCCAGATAAACTACACAGTCTTGTAATGTAAATGTTGAAATTGATAAATTCATTGAAGAATAGTATATTTATAAAAATCAATGATTTAACAATCATATATCAGATTCAATCATATTATTTTTTTTCTATTTATAAATTTTATAGACATTTTTTCCCAATAAAATCTCTCTTTATGTATAAAGTTTTGTCCTAAGCAATGCCCAGCATTAAGCATTGAAGTTAGGAGCATGAAATTTGGGAAGTTATTTTTTAGGCATTAGAGGCACATTAAGAACGGAATTCTCAAACTTTTAATTCGAAGTTTAATTTTAAAAAAATAGAATTTTAATGTGTTTTCATCATAACATCAAAGCATATTATCGCATAAAAATTATATTAACGCCGTTTTAAAGGTTAAAAAATTAATAGCTTTTGAATAAAAAATAATTTTGTTTGGTTGAATAAAATTTTAGAAAAATAATTTCTGAAAAATTAGTTTTGGACACAGTTAATAACAAAGATTTTTATTATAATGAAATTCAAAATGATAATGCTTTTTGGAATCGTTGAATCATATTATTCTGCAGCTGCTAAAATTGTAGTAAAAGAAAAGAAAAAATTCTTTGCTTTTATTTAAACTTTAAAAAAAATTGTTAAGCTTGTTTATTGAATAAAATTCTTCATTTGATAAGTTTTGTTAAATTTTGAAGCAATACGATATATTTTCTCGCTCCGGCTTCAAGAATGACTGTTTTAAAAAATGTTTCAATTTGAATTTTGACTTTCTCCTATACAAAATTTAGAGAAAATATTGCAATCGTCAAAAAATTCGAACTCAACATTTTAATGAATCTCCATGTTTCATACCTCTCTGAATTCGAAAGCACATTTTCCGCAAATGTCTGTCTGTGATAAAGATAACACAAAAACACTTTTAGCTAGATGGATGAAATTTGGTATACGGTCTTCACACCAAACTTGTAGATTCCGATCAAATAACATTCGTTTAGAGTAAATCTGTTTGTCTGTCTGACTTTTCGAATACAAGTTAGCATGATAACTACAAAACGAAGAGAGCTAAATACTTGAAATTGTCTGACTTTACGAATACAAGTTAGCATGATAACTACAAAACGAAGAGAGCTAGATACATAAAATTCAGTACACAGATTTAACATCTATAGAGTAGATAACTATCAAAGTTTGAGCCAAATCCAACAAGGGGTTCGCCACATGTCCGTCTGTACTTTCAGAAATATGTAAACGCGATAACTCAAAAATATAGCGACTTAAATATAGCAAATTTGGTATGTAATTTTGTGAAAATAAGTGTAGTATTGAGTGAAATTTTTGTTTTAATCAATTAAGAAGAATGTGTCCAGAGCTCAAATCCACTTTTCGGATAATCTCAACCGCATGCCAGAGATTAATCCCAAAACATTTGCCAACGACCGCACGATAGAGTCAATATAAATATTTAATTCATGCCTAGGTAACATTCCGTAACTACTATCCAATGCCACACAAAGCATTTCCTGACAATATGCAAGAAATGCAAGTTGTGGAGATTTATTTCCGTTTTACTTCTAACTACAGAGCTGATTCTTTTTTTACTTGTTTTCGTTATTTATGAAAACTAGGACTTGTCAAAGCATTTTCATTTCTTCGGAAACTATATATATCGTTTCTTCTGTGGGCCGCGGTGGCCTGGTGGTATGGTCTCGGCTTGTGAGCCGTAGGGTTTCAGGTTCGAGACCCGATTCCACCCAAGAGCCGTCATGTAAGGGGGTCTGTTGCACGTTAAATCCGTCATGCCAAACGTCCTCCCGCTGGTGAGGTGTGGCGTGGAGAGGGGGGGGGGGGTGCCAGCTCAGGTGTCGTCCTCGTCATCTGACCGCGGTTCAAAATTACGAGATCAGTCCCAAAATAGCACTAATGTTGCTTTACAACGGGACGTTAATATAATTAAACTAAACTAAACTAATAGTTTCTTCTGCAATTTTTTAAGTAAGAATTTTTTCTTATAGATTAAATAGCAGGTTTTCATTAAATTTTAGGAACGTTAACATTCAAAAAAGACTTTTACTGCTCTTTAGAAATTAGAAGCGATAAGACAATTTCTTTTTAGTCTGATCATTTGTGAACGCTCCTATTATTTTCTATTAAAAATTATTTAAAAAACTTATTTAGAACATGACATTGTTCTATTACTAGTTTCATGGCATTTTGACCAGTTGTATGATGATAGCCGTAGGAATGCTTTAGTTTTTCGCTTTGTAAGATTACCAATAAAATTACTTAATAGAATGAGTGCTACTTAAAATGATTACTTAATACATTCCACCCCAGGCATGTTGGATCTTAATTGTTATTGCTTATATAAAAATCAAATACAAAATTTGTGGTAGAAGCTCAGCATGACATCTTAATCGGTATTTTTAGAAATGATGTATCTATCTGATATTTTATTTTTATTTTAGGAAATGTTGAAAAAGTTCACAGATCTTTATTGTTAATTTTATAAAATTGACTTAATTATTTTTTTGGTATTAATAGTTTTTTTTCTTTTTCATTTTTATGATCATTTCTAAGATTTTGTCAAATCCATAAAGGTATAATTTTACTATAGAAGATGTTGTGCAAATACAGAAATGCATTATTATAAAGCAGAAAAGAAAAAAAATACTATGCTTAGAAAATATGCAATTTACGTATGCATACTTATACAAAAGTGCTTAATTTTTGGGGCTAAAATGTTTAAAAAGTGCTTAAAAGTACTTAATTTTTGCAGCAGTTTATTACTATGCACCCTGTATAAAATTAAGAATGAGCAAAACTGATAGCACGTCATTTGAACATTTCAGAACTTTAGCCTGAAAAAAGAAAAGATTATATTCCGAAATAGTAGAAGATGAAGTTAGAAAATCTGGTAGAGGAATTTAGATGTTATTTTTTAACACTGTAATTGATACTGTTTTTACACAGACAGAAGATAGATTTAAAAATATTTCAAAACAATTCATGTTTTTTAAATTAATAATTTCAATTATTAATTTAGGAAAACAAGTATAAGAAAAATATTCCAAAAGCTTTGTAAAGTTTTATAATAAAGTTGTAAATCAAAATCTAATCCAGTAAACTAGTTTTTTTCTGATTTGAATTCGAATAAAAAGGGATGTAAATAATGCACAAATATACAATACATACTAAATAATAATTATAATGAATTATTTCTGTGTTAAAAAGTTTTTTTTTTTTACATTGCCAGTTACTATAGAACTCTTTCAGCAAATTAAAATTAATAAAGAAGTGTCTTTGTAAGAAAATAATAAGCCTATGTAATATGGGAAAACTTATACTTACTATAATAGTCATGCCAAAAGATGAAAGCATACAAGAGTGCCTGGCAGTTCAAAAGAGTCATCATTGATGTTGAACTTAGTATCTAACAGGAATACGGGTAAAGATGACATTTAAATTCAAAAACGTCAAATGTAATGTCTGAAAATGAACCCATTTGTAACTTTTATTTAAAGAACAATTATTTAAAGCTGAATTTTCATGGGAATTAAAATTTGTTGCATCTCATTCATCCTTTAATGTATTCAATGATATATCGGAGATGTTTTCACTTACGTTTCACTGAATGTGAATTAGCTAAAAAATGTATGTTAGGTCATGCAGAAAGGTCATACCTTATTTGTTAATCATCAGCTCCATGAAATTGATGGCTGAAAATCTGCAGAAATTTAGGCCCAAATACATGAATTGGTAAAAATGAATAAATAATAAAAGGTAATTTTGCTTTGTAATATTTTTTTTTGTTCAGTAATTATTAAATGATTTGTATCATGTAAAAATGTTTCATTTCATCCGAGTTCATAATTTTGTGTGGCTTGCTGTTAAACAGCATGAGAGGTAATATATCTTCCTCCCTTAATATGTAAATATTGCCTTGCCAAATTCTAGATAATAAATAAAGATTTTTTTTTTTCTCTATGTAGATATAAATCTTCTTTTAATATGCTATTTCAAATAATGCTAAATTGTTGCTTTCTCTTCTTTCATTTTCCTCTCCTTAAAATTTAAGTGCATTATAAGTAGCGCATGAATGTTATTTGTTCATTTTTTTGTATCTTGAATGTACGTACAGGGAAAACACAGATTTTTTTTTGTTGCCAGATTTCAGTGTCAGCCTTGTAGATGCATTAAAAGATTTTAAATGTAATATTTTTTAGTCTTTTATCAGTCTGCTTCCATTATTTTAGATTTTCATTCGCTGCTTTTAGCATTGATGACTTATGTGCTCTACAAAATATTTTTTTATATTTTATGTAATACCTCAAAAACTTTTTAATAGAAATTTTTCTGATTTATCATAAAAATTCAGTATTCATTTTACTTTTGAAGAGATTTAAATTACATAAATAATATTAATTAATATGTCATTTAGGTTAATACATGTACTTTTGAAAAAATTATGAACTTGAAATTTTATGCAGTTCTTTGGCTCTAAGGAATTATATCCGTGAAATATTCTTACAAACCAACTTTTAAATTAAAAAGTGTCTTCTGTACCAAAATCTGGCAAAATTATGAAGTTTTGAATTATTATTATTAGAGGACAATCAGTCAGTCTTGGGTACACTGAGAACTTTGATTGGTGTATTCACTTTGAAACAATCAATGAAATAGTTGTAAATCTCCCGTTTTTATAAGATAATGATACTCAAATTCTAATAAAAATGAATGAGTTAATATCAACTTATTATTAGTTAACTTATCAACTTATTATTAGTTATGAGTTAATATTAACTTATTCAGTTTTAGTCACAAAAGCGTGGACCTTTTATTATTAATTTTTTTTCTCAAGATTATTTTACTAAATATGATTCAAAGGACCAAAAGTCTTCTATAATATAAAATTCGTAATTCATCAGAATATTTATTGACTCAAACGGCATAAAATAATATTCTTTATATAATCTTTAGAGCAGATCTTTCCTGTAGAGTGCCAACTTTCTTTCATCTTTCTTATTAGTGTATATTTGATGAAACAATAGAATAAAATTCCATCAACAGTTGAATGTATTGTTGAAAATTTTGCTACAAAAATACTTTTAAACAGTTGTCAAAATTCCGGAGAAAAAAAAAAACAACCTAGATCGCATTAAAAAGACAATTTTGTAAATTTTAAAATGGTTAATTTTTTTTTTTTTCATTAACATTTTAGAAAATTATCATAGCTCTGTTGAATAATTAAGTACTACTCTAATTTAGATTTTTTTTTCTTTCAAAAAATTATTTCAAGGTTTATATTCTCTCTTCCCAAAGTTTACTTTATCAAATTTGATACCTCTAATTTAAGTGGCGTGTTTCTGGCAGACACATCCACTGACAAAATTTTTTTAATTATTAGTAGAGATTATACTAAATATTAAATCAAATTTGAAAATTACCATAAATTCATAACTTTTTTTTATTAAAATAATTTATATTTCTATACTTAAATCACTTTTTTTGATGAGTAGAATTTCATTATCATTATGATTTCAGGCATTTTTGGAACTTTTCTTAAATCCTACTTCTTCAAACTGGTTCATTGAACTATTTTTCAATTTTATTCTACAGCACTTGGAAGAATTTGGTAAGAATTTTTGATAATTTTAGCGTTTATTATATACGAATCATCTTTCACTTCTCTAGATTATTGAAAAATTTCTTGCTACTCAAGGAAAATATAATTATTCGATTTCTGAAGATTGAAAATATTTTTTTCTAGAATAATATTTTCTCTAAATTACAATTCAGAAAAAAATGTTAAATCTTACTAGCTGCTTTTGGCGACCAGTTTGTTTGCTTAAATTATTGACTTTTTAGATAGTTAAATTATTAATATGTGATGCATTTCTTTTTTAAAAAATTCCCCCTTATAATTTGACACAACTAAAATGCATGAATTCATTTAAAATAATTAACTGCGATTTACGAAGTGTTGTATATATTACGAAATAAAAACAGGAATAAAAATTCTACTAGGGATTTAATGATTGACAAAAGCACATGTTTAAATGTTTTGATGGAGAGTTTGAATTCCATCATAGCATTTAAAAAATTGTTTCAGATAGTGTATCAAATTGAATTAAACATATTATTTGAAGTTAAATGAAAAATTGTATGAAAATGAAATTTATATCATTAAAATAGTCTCTTTTTGTATCTTAAGACAATAAAAAAAAGCTTTTTTATAAGATAATTATTTTTGAAGATATAAGTATCAATTTTATCAACTTTAAAAACTGTTTGTTAGCATTTTTGGTATACACCCAGGATTGCAGAGTTTTAGACAGTTTTTGTACAATTGGCAGGATGTGCTTGGCGAAAAACCATAAATTGATCTTAACTCTTACCATGATTACTTATATAGCAATGATTAAGCCTATTTTTGTGCTTGAGGGAACTTTTTATTTGGAGTCTATTTCTTGATTTCTTTTATCTTTTTTCCTCTGACTAAATGTCTTCTTTGGTGATATGGCTTGCTATCTCCAGGACTCTTCTGATAATATTTTTCAGCTCCATTAATTAATTGAGAGAAACATTTGATTCAGTGCTGCGGCAAGAATGTTTAATGAATTAAGCAATCTGAAATTTGTACAATGTTTGTTTTGTATTTGACTATTGCCAATCAAAAATTAATAATATGCTTGATTTCTGTGTCAAGTATGTTAGTGTTATATATATATATATATATATATATATATATATATATATATATATATATATATATATATATATATATACATGCATATATATATATATATATATATATATATATATACATGCATATATATATATATATATATATATATATATATATATATATATATATATATAATATTTAATTTTAAATATTATTTTTTCAGGTAAGTAATTTTAATTTAAAATTTTTATTTAATAGTCTTTTTTAATTTAATTTTATAAATGTTGTAAATTTTATTTTTTAATTTTAAGAAATTTGGAAAAATGTATTTCATAAGTAGTTTTTAACAGCTAATATCATATTGTACTTTGAAATGCATTAATTTTTTATCTAAACTTTTTTGTATATGTACTTTTTAGATGACAAGCAGAACAGCCCTATCTTACGTAATGTACTTCATGATGTTGTGACTTCCATTGTGCTATTTGAGTTGAAAGAAATTCTTGAAGTAAGACTTTTTTTTCCTCTATTTGTTATAAAAGAAAACTAGAAGTTGTAACTATTTTTACAAAATTAAATTATAAGACTCTTAAAATGACTTTTTTAGGATTGGGATAACAAGAAGAATTTTGTAATTGACTCCTCTGTAAATTTTTTTCAAGTCTCATTTTAAAAAGAATAAAATCATTTTTACAATTGTGAAATTGTTGGAAATATGATTGGTTTCTGAAAATGTTTATTGTGACTTGTTGACAAATTTATAAGTCATGAAATTCTTGAAAATATGAATTTTATTTATTTCTGACACTTAATTTTATGATTTGGTATTTTGACAGGTTTTCCTTTTGCGTATAGTTAAAAAGTGTTTGGAATTGGCACCAACTGCAAAAGAGCCCTGTAATTTCTTGAACGTGATTGGAAAAATGCTCTTACCTGTCAGACCTGATTTTGTTTTTCTACATTCCAGCTATTTATCAATCATTCAAAGTAAGCATGATTTTAAACCATTAAACATTTGTTATTATGTAATTTTAAAAACAAATGCTAGCATATATTTTCTAAAAATCTTACTCCAGTAAAAACATTTGCATGTGTTAAGAGACATAATTTCTGGTTCTTTACTTACATTTAACTACTTTTTATCTTTAAAAAATGTTCAAATGTGTCTATATATATATATAAATATATATAATTTAATCTTATTTCTACTCAAAGGATTCAAGAATCATTAAAAGCAAACTAATCATTTTTTCAGCCAGTAATACCAAAATTAAAGGCATTGCATACTTATATTTGAATTTTGGAAAACACCTACTCAACATGATATCAAAAACTTTTTTTTTTTAAAATTCTAGTTGTTTACAAAAGTTTGCTTTTATTTATTCCTAAAATTATGATGATATGCTATCTGGCAATCAGTAGGAAAAGGTCCAGTTGTTTGAAAACAAAAAATGCATACTCAGGAAGATGCATGATGAATAATAAATAATTTTCCTAATTAACCCTTTTAAATCCTCAGCTCATTTAAATTTAGTTCTTTCAAAATCCAAAACAGCTGGAATTAAAGACTAATGAAGATCATTTCAAATAGGAGAAAGGAAATACTTAAGTGTTTATTTGCATCATTGGGAGTTCTTGCGCAGCCGTGTTTCTAATATCCAAATCCTTGTTTACTGTAGAGAAATGGTTTACAAATTATAATTATACTTTATAATTTTACTGGAAGTTTCATTTTTTACTTTTGTATATGTTGTTAACTTGTAATTTACTAAAAGGCAAACATAACTTTAAATTTTTATTTACCTTTTTAGAAAGTTAAATGGAATGAGTATATTTTATGAAGTTATGGGAACCATTATACTGGCTCATGAATTAATCAATATTTATAGAATATAATGCTCTTTACAATTTAGCAATAAGAACTTCATTAACAAACATTTTTGATATTATAATGATTTTTTAAGTAAACTTTCAGCCATAACATGTGTAAATGGTACTAATTAATTCTATGTAAATAGGTGCGTGATGTGCTGTGAATACATTTTAATCATGCAGATAAAATTAAAACTTTTATATTAGTACGTTCTAGAAGTTCTGGTATTTAAAATATTTTGGAAGAATGAATTCAAGTAGATTTATTTGTGTAATTATGCATTTCTGGCATTGTTCATATTAAGACTTGCATGTAGATTACAAATCTCGTTTTACCACAACCTCCAACTATTGCTGCTTGTTGCATTTTTTCCAAAACTGAGAAGCAAATTCTTCATACAAGAAAAAGGGCACAAAAGCCAAGATCAGGATATGTTGGTTGTGTACATAAATATTGGAATATTATTTTGACAATAACTTCCCACCAATAGAACTTTTGACCCTGTGGTTATTGTGATGGAACTTCCATGATTGGCACATCCCAGCAATGAGAAATTGTTAATGTCTGTAATATTCATAAGCATGCATTGTACATATTTAAATTAACTAAATCTGATTCTGTCCAGCCCTCACCTTTTCTGTAAGGAATGGAATATTCATTTACATTGTCAATAGTATCTTCTAAATTGGGGAGGTTATGGTGAGGTGAATAAAGTCCAACTAGCTGGATAATTGCAAATGAATTCTCTGACCTGTCCTGAGCCACATGGATACATTTGAATGACTGGAATACCACAATAGCATTGGCAAGAACTATGGTTAAGTCCTAAGGTCCCTCGCCATCTGCAGTACAACCCTTCCGAAAGAGGTATATTGCTTTATTAGTAGGGGGTAGCCAACCTCGCATTATTTTTGTACTTATCAGGGTGTCAAGAATCAAACATGATACTAGAAGCTTCTCATTCTCATATTTGAGATGCCCCCAATGTGAGTTATTACAAGCTAAATAATTGAAAATTCAGAAAATGTATTAAAAAAATTTGATGATTTTAACTTCAGAACTACTTTTTCAAAACTTGTTGGCTAAGACAACTTCCCGAATATGAGGCAAGTTGTAACAGACATGGGGTAAGTTCTAACAATAAATACAACAATATTCAACATTATTTTCTTGTTACCATTCTTTTATTAATTAAATTAATTAAAGTACTTAATGCATTTGATAGTTATTATTGGCATAATGGTAATAAATAATATCAAGTAGTGTGCTTGTAGTAATGTGATAGGGATAAGATTCTTTAGTCCATCAGAATAAGACATTTTGCATCAGAATTGTAGTTAGCCCAAGTAGGTGATAAATTGCTTCTTATCGCACACATTTTGTACACTTATTTTTGCAAATTAAACATTTTAAGCCAATTTTTCTTAATCAAATTTATGGGCCACAGTGTCCTATTTGTAATTCCTTTATCTCAGGGTTGTAGTGCTTCTGGTTTGAGCTCTGATTTCACCGAAAATCCGCCATGTAAGAGGGCTTAATGCTGGGAAGGAGGATTAAGGGAATGCTCACATTAACTGTAAAATTAACTACTTCACTTACCATAAAAAGTTATTTCGCTTGAAATAAGTAAACATAATAAAATTAACATCTCCCTTCATCCTTCTTCTGCTATACTTAAGAATTTACATTCTACTTATATACAGCTATTAAAAACATGCTTCAAAACGTGATTGGTCATGATTTCATAGTCAATTCTTAATGACAGGGGTGTTTGTGCTCCGGGGAAACCCCGGAATTCCGGGGATTTTGAACTTCGATGCCCGGAAATTCCGGGGATCGTCGTTCAAAAGGAAGTAGGAATAATAATGAATTATTTATTTTGATCTGGGTAATTTTGTTTGCTTTGAAAGCAGAAAACGCAAGCTCAGTGTGTGTGGCGAAAACTTTTCCTTTCTTTCTCCAAAGGCAGTGATAATGCGTGAAAAGGGGGAAAAAACTTCTTTTTTGTTCTTTCCTTATTGCGAGTTATGACTCATTCCCCCGGTTCTCGGACATTCTCTTCTGGATTCTTTTCGGCAAGTAGGCGCGGCAGAAAAAAAAGGGTGAGACTTCGTTCGACCAGATGTGCGATAACGTGACTCTGGGTTCAAAGGTCTTATCTCTCCTGGCGTGTCGCCAATAAGTAGAGAAGGGGGATTTTTCGCCGTATTAGCTATTTGTCATTGATCGCTTCGCAACTTTTTTTTCTCCGCTGTGTAAAATTTTCGTTTCATTTATTGATGCACGTGTAAATTTTTCGTTTCGCTTATTGAAATATTTTTTTTATTTATGTTCGCAAGAGAATTTCACTTTGAAATTTCAGCATATGAAACAGAAATTACCCCTTAAAAATTCATATCTAATTAGTTTTACAGCATTAGATCCAGAGCTAAGAGGTAAAACCAGTACAATATTAGCTTTTGAAAAATTATCATCTTTTATGTTCCATATTTTTAGTGATAATGAAAAGTCAAAAGTAGAAGCTGAAATAAGGTTATACCATAATGATATTGATATCACCAAAGAAATGCTCTACACATCTGATGAAAGTGGAAATCAAGTCAAGTGTACAATTGATAAATATTGGTCTAAAGTTTTTAATTTAAAAGATGATTTCACAAATGATTATAAGTATCCTACATTGGCTAAATTGGTCAAAGCCTGCCTTAGCTGCTTCCATGGCCCATTAGTGGAAAGTGCATTCAACTTAATGGATACACTTGTCACTGACTATAGAACCTCTCTTAAGATTGATTCCCTAGATGCAGTGCAGACTATTAAATATGATTTAATGGCTTCTAAAGAAACCTCATGTGAAAAATATGGCTCAAAAAATCCAATGACTGATCCAATTCACAAAGATCTCTTACTGAATATGAACAGAAGTTGGAAAACATATCAAGAGGACTTAAAAACATGGATTTCAGATGAGTCACCTATAAAAGTCTCTGAAAAACCTTCTACATTAGTAGAAAAGCAAACTGCTTCTACCTCTGCATGTGCTGTTCTCGAGGAAATTTCTTCAACTGTAAATGAGGAAAATAAAAGTCAACCTTCCTGCAATTATGAAGTTCACCACAAAAGAAAGACAAGCCCACAAACATCAGAAAATAAAAAAAAAAGCAGCAGAAATTAGATAATTTTTTTTTAAAGAATTAATTCAGGTAATTTAAAATATTTGCATAAAATGTAGTAGTTTATATGTTTGAAAATTTATGGTTATTAATTTTGCAAAAAAAGTAATTCATTGAACTTTTATAATTAGGTCATTCAATACTTCATAATTGTAATTTTTCATTTCTCCCCCCCCCCCCCTTCTCGAAACTCCAAAATGCCGGTAGTAAGTCCGTAAAAGTTTCAGGGGATTTTTGGGGTCCCACAAACACCCCTGTTAATGGAAGTGACATCACAGCTATGAAATTTACATAAAATAGAATCAATTCAACTCAATGAAAACAAAGAGTGCATCTACTTTAATGAGTTGAATGAAAACAATTTTTAAGGCATGAAAAAAGCATATTAAAGGCAACATTTAGGGTGTGGTCAATGCATACATGTTGTGGCTGAATAGTTTAATTCCCTATTATTCCCAATATTCACAAAAGAGAAATAAAAGGACATTCTGATCTGGCACCATCCACGTCATCTAACTGTTATTCAAAATTAAATTATCTGTTTAGATAATATGCTATAAAATAATGTATCATTGGAGTTACTGCAAACATCTCTGTAAGCAAAACTATCCCTCCTCCTCTTTTCCAGAATCTGAGTGTTAATTCAAAATGCTGTTTGCCTATTTTCTTATGTTTTTTCTTTTGGATTTTTTTTCTTTTAAGCTTTTTCCTAATACTTT
This sequence comes from Argiope bruennichi, assembly GCF_947563725.1. Taxonomy (NCBI): domain Eukaryota; kingdom Metazoa; phylum Arthropoda; class Arachnida; order Araneae; family Araneidae; genus Argiope; species Argiope bruennichi. The sequence continues at coordinate 57,948,150 of NC_079157.1, read as the reverse complement.
CTTCTTGTTTTCATTTTTTATCATGTATACTGTGATGCTCTTTTTATCTTGCTTCTTTATTAGGTGGGTAAGTTAAAAAATATTTAAGAAAATCCTTAAATTTAATTTTTTTTTCAAATGAACTTTTGTTATGCAAATAGAGATCTATTATTTGAAGGTGCCTGCTCATATTTAATATTATTAATATTGTCTTAATTACATAAATCAAATGCAAGATAAATCTTGCTATTTATAATGTATTACAATTGCCCCAAGAGTTTGTTACAATTTGCACCATCACATATTTCGGACATTTTTACTGATTTATAAAACGATATTGTGATTAGTAAAAAAATTAAAGCAATCTTTTAAAACTTAATACATAGACAAAGTATATAAATAAAAGCATTTTTAAAGAGATGAACCATCTTATCTTAAATTAAAATTCACAAAATATATTTGTTTCCAATTTCTAGATAAAACAGAGGATGTGTTTGCAACTTTTCAGACTTGTTTCAGCTGACCACTGACAATGCTAATGTGATAGAGCCTACTATAAAAATCATGTTTAGCAAAAATTCTGATTGAAAATCACCATGTATCATGTGTGTTACAACTTACATTTATTACAACTGGCACCTGTCATTTCATATATATATATATATAATATGATATCAACAGGATGTGGCATTTCATGGAATTCTCGGAAAGAATTTCCAGATTTCATCTCTTTTGAAAAATAAGACTATAACTTTGCATTTTTCAGAAACCGTTTTATTACCAAATGGTTTCCATCATCAGGGAAGGGGGAATCATTTTCTTGGCATCCATTAAGAATCTCTGAAAATCTGTTTTATGCCATAAGTCTATCATGGTAGAGGAATGTTATAAGATATTCCTAACTGTATATTAATGTAGTTATGATCTGTTTGTGCTTTTCTTCATATAGTGAACTTGAGATATAACTGATTATGACAGTTAATTCAATAGATGGAAAACAGAATTTTTTAATTTTAATAAATAATCATTTCTAGTTGCATAGCGATTTTTTTTAAATTTTAGGCCGTTTGTGATTATATGAAAAGTATTTTTGCAATCTTTATAAATGTGCAGATTGTCAAAATGTATTATTTTGTCTTTTTAAAGCTCTGCACTTTTGGTACAACTCAGCGACCAGTCCTGAATTCTCGGCTCTTGCTTTAAAACTAAACCTTACAATTTTACATAATTGCAACGTACTGTGGTTGGAATCTAATATATCACTAGTGCTGACACTAATTATTGAAGTCCTGAATAAAAATTTTCCGGATCTTACTTCTGAAGTAAGTTTTATTCATTTTGAAGTTTCATTAAATACTTAAAGTTTTTATAGTTCAAGTAAAAAATAGTCTAAAAGTAACTCTTAACTCTTTCTAGTCATTTATTTTTGGATGAATGGTGGCATTAGCTGTCAGTTATATATGTTTATCAGTTTTAAGCAATATGCATCTGCTATCAATCTTTTACTGACTTAACAGTGTAATTTGTAGAATGTTGGTTATATTGATGTTGGTTATTTAGTTTAGTTATATTAACATCCCATTTAAAGCAACACTAGAGCTAATTTGAGACAGGCCTCGTAATTTTGAACCTCGGTCAGATGACAAGGACGACACCTGAGCTAAAATTTCCCTCTCCACACCACACCGCACCATCGGGAGGACGTTTGGTCTGACGGATGTAGCATTCAACAAACTCCCTTACACGACGATTCTTCGGTGGGGTCGGTTAATGAACCTGAAACCTTATGGCTCACGAGCCTAGATCTTACCACCAGGCCATCGCGGCCCCGAAACTTTCTGTAGTTGATTTTTGCAGAACAAATTATGTCAGAGTCTAACGACGTAAGCACATTTGTGCAATTTCCAAGGATAAACCTGATTTTTAATGTTTATTTACGCTACAAATGGGATGATATACGAGACATTGATCAATAAACAAAAGAATTTTTCTTTTTTGTATTCTCACAGACTTACCTAAAAATGTCAAAAAATCTCAAAACAGGAAAGAAGTCATTTAGGATTTTTTGTTTGCTCCATATTTTATTGATAAGTTCTTTGCGTTTTTAAAACATTGTGCTTGATTGCCTCTTCTATCACAAGTAGCTGCAAATTTTCAGTTGCATTAAGCAAAACTGTAATAAACATTCTGCTTTTTTTCCCACCAAATAATTTTTATTTCCATAGTAAGTATTTGGTTGGGCTGTAAGCCATGAAACAATCTTGTAATAAACATTCTGCTTTTTTCCCACCAAATATTTTTCATTTCTATAGCAAGCATTTGGTTGGGCTGTAAGCCATGAAACAGTCTTTCATCTGCATTGTAAATTTTGAATGGCGAATATTCTTCGATTAGTGTAAGTAATTTTTCTTCCCAATTTTTTCATACATTTTCATTTACTTCTGCTTTTATTCCAAACACTTTCTTTCAGATTGAATGGATATTTTCTTCAAATTACCATTAGATGCAGAAAAGTCTCCCATGTTATGCTTTTTGCAAGTTGGAGACCTTTTTATCAATAAGTGGCCCTTTAATGGTTATTTTCTTAGCATGAATGATGTTGAAGTTTCCACTTGGTCAGATTCTGGGACAGAAAGAGAAGTGGCTTTCAATTACCTAAATTTTCAAAGATTTTTTCAACACCTTCTGCAAATGCTTTTTTCAATTTCTACTTGTTGTTTAACAATTGTTGCTGATGTTAACTTGGGCATTCTGATGAAGCATTTTATTTTTTTTTAAATTTTTGTCAAATTCAAATAAATTGTTAAGCTTTTCACTCAGTGAAAATTGTTTTCGTTTCTGACAGTCTGTCCTGCTTTACAGTGTTTTAAAAATTAAATGTTTTCAAAGCACCCAATACGCCTCACATCTCAGTGTTCTGGAGAAAGATGAGATAAGAAAGAAGTTTTCTGTCCTATGCATGTGACAAATTCAGTACTCATTTGCAAAATCTTGCTCATTTCTCATCTGTTCTGGATAATAAAAAAAAAAAAAGTACTGTAGATATTTTTTTGAACATTTTAAAAAAAGTTTGACCATTGAAATAATTCATTAATTTAAGTTTTATTGTTATTTGTTAAATAAACTTTTTTTTTGCCTTCATTTTAATTTCAAAAGAAGAAAAATTCACTAAATTTGATAAACAGTGGTTTGTTAAATAGTAGGTCTGACTGTAAATAGATTATTATTTTTATATGTTACTAGCTATATTTATCAGCATCAGTGCAAGTGTTTATGAAAGCTTGTAAAAAAATTTATTTCACAAAATAAATATTTCATTTAGGCTTGCAGGATTCTTGAGAAATTTCCTAAAAGTACTATGGATAGTATATTGCCACCTATCAAACTGGAAATAGCAAACTGCTTGCAGCAGGTTTTGGCATGTGAGACAGGTGATAATGCTAAAGCTGCGTATAATTTATTAATCAAGTACTTCAGCTCTGAGCGTATTACAAGTCAGGTAAAATAGTTAATTATTAATAGTTTATATTCAAATTAATTTTAACATTATTTACTTTTATAAATATATCTAAATTGTGGTATTTCCTTCAATGTCACTAAGTATATTTTTAATAAATTATTGTGTACTTTGAAAATGACATATTTATTTCTTGAAAAGTGATTAAGATTATTTGTTGATTTTTCTTTTGCGTTTTTGTTGAATTCTTTCTTAATTTCAAATTGAATCAATTCATTATAAGTATAATAGTAATATTGACCCTTTTGGTTTTTAGCTTTTAAAAATGTGTGATTTTTGCATAAAATTATTTGTTTTTAATTTATGGTATTGTGTTTGTAAGTTTGTCAGTATTCAAATTTCCCTGTTTGTTGAACATCTGTGCAGTGGATTTGTTTTCATAAAATGTTGATGTAGTTAATGAGGCTGTTTAATATGATCATTCTAATATTTAAGAATATTGATAACATTAACCAATTGATATTGATTACTGAATTGAGTAATATCAAATATATTTGTATGACATCAAGAGAAAATAAGAAAGAAACCCTTACTTCAGGGTTATATTTAAATTTATTTTAAAAAAATCATTAATTGTTATTTATTGATTATTATTTACTTTATTTGATTATTTACTTTTCATTTGTAATCTTGTTCTTATTTTTTAAATTTGTTGAATAATTTCTTATGTTGGATTTCAGATTAATAAACGCTTCATTCATTTTGAGATTCATTCATGGATTTAAGATATTTGTATTCTGTAAATTAGTAATGTTTATTGCTAGGTCTTGCTTACAAACAGCTCATGATTTTTTAAATATTTTGTAAACATGAAACTGGAAAACTTTTAACTGCATTGCAGTGTTGTGTTGGCTCATTTTGAGTAAATTGTCATACTTGTTCAGAATTTCATTTTTTTTTCTCCCTTCATTCTCAAATCTACTCCTTTTGATTCATTTTGTTTTTATAATTCGATCTTAGATAGCAGTACTTTATGGCTGTTCAAAACATTTCAAACCTGATGTGACATTATACCTATTTGTTTAAACCAATCCAGATCTTTCTAAACAAAGCAAAAGGATATGAACATCCCATGAGAAAAATTATTCCCAAATATTTCCTTATAAGTGGAACAAAAGACTTAAGAATGTCAATTGTTAAGATTGATTGAAAACGTTGGATCAATTAATTTACTCCATATTTGATAACAAATTATCTAGTAATCAGGTTAAAGTGAATATTTTTTGTACATTGGAATATGTCGGCTTGAGAACAAAGAATTTTGATAATATAAAGCAAATGATAACATTAAACCTTGATCACATTAAGCAACAACCGCTGTTTATGAAATACGTGCTGAAAATCTATCTTCATTTGCTTGACAAAATCGCTTGTGTATAATTAATTCTTTATGGATAAAGAAACTTGAAAGTGAAAATTTTCTTGCATGGTGGTTACAAAAAAGAGTAAATATTCTAAAAAGAAATTTTCTGATTTGGAACTGAAAACATTATTGGAAAAGTAGTATCTCATTTCCTTTCAGATGGCAGCATGATAGAATATTGCTTCTTTTATGGCATTAATTTTATATTTAAAGTATCCCTTTTTTACTTTTATGTGGTTATCAAAAGCATTGGAATCAGTTCAATTGTTTCAGTGCTGCTGTTAATCATGTTGATATCTAGAATTTTGTCAAAAGGTCCAATATGTTACTACAGTTGCTGGGGGAATCTACAACATTCTATTAAATTTATGCTATTTTCTTTCAAATGCAAATAACTATTTCTCTCCCTACCTTCTTAGTTTTAAGTTATTAGAATCTAAAACAGTAAATAAATGAATTATAAAAATGAGGGTTCCAATCAAATCTTAGAGAAATTAACGCATATGTTTTTATAGCCTAATTTTGTGTTGTGGTTAGTTTAATCTTCTAGTATTTCTCTACACCCCCACCCCCACCCCCCCAGTTCTAATTTATCCATGTGCCAGTAAGTGAACAAGTGAAATAATTTAAATTTAGATTATACTAGAAATAAAGCAAAAAAAAAAAAAAATGTGGCCTATTTAAAAAGTCCTCTTTAATATTTAACAGGATCATTCAAATTGCTGATTTAAGAATAATACTTTCATGTCTTTATAATGAAAAACTAATTCTAAAGGGAACTATGATTATTTTCCAAGCATAGGGATGTATGATGATGGAAATATTTTGTATGTGCTATAAGGGGGAGAGTTCAATTTTATCAGAATGACATGGAGACACTGAAAATCTTTGAGATAAAATATTCTAGTTGTTTATTTCATTTTATCATTCGATTTAATATGATTTTTGGCTAATAGTTACATTTTTCAATGTTATGTGAAATGTAAATTGAGTGATTGACACATGTAATCCAGAAGAACTAAAGTGTAAATGTTTGGAATGTTAACATTTTTTTTATAGGAGGAGACACTTACAAATAGCTAACTTTAAAACAACAACAAAATAATAATGATGAACCTAAATTGAGAAATTATTTTCCATACTAATTTTTTCCCCCTTCTGAGGTTCTAAATTCAAGCTTTTAAGTATATAAAATAGATTATGTTGAAATATCCTTTCAGTCATTTTGCATGAAAGTTTGAAGAAGGGTTTGCCAATTCATTTGTTTTCCTTATTATCTCCCATGATATGATTGAATGAGATCAATCTTAATAAGGCTATTGAATTGTTAAAAAAATTATTAAAATCATTCATATAGAAAATTAAAAGATCCATCAAAAATCTTTTATTAGATATCTATTTATTTTATCAAATACAAAATAAAAATTCTTACCCTTTTTTATTTTTAATTCTTATTTCTTTAATATCTCAAGACAAAAAAATAAAAATAAAAGTTAACCATATAGCTAATCAATCAAAATGCTGCATCATTATTATGAAAGTTTAATTAAAAATAATTTTTTATTGCGATAAGATATAGTTCATCAAAATTGATTTGTATGATTAAAGTAATATTAATACTAATTAGCTATACCAAAGAAAGAGAGTTTGAATTTCGAAAGTTTTCCTTCTCCAAATTTTCATATATATCTTCGTTTTAGTCGCTAAACCTCATTAAACTGAATGTCATTTATTGTAGTCATTGCCTTTTTTACTTTTTCATATACACAGTATAGAGAAAATATTTAATCATAAAAAAATTCTAATGATTGATTTAGATCTCCCCGAGTTCGAAAAAAACATTTTTGTCTTTATGTCTTATCTATGTGACAATGGTAATTCAAAAATGTTTTGAGCTGGACTGATGAAATTTGGTTCACAATTTTTACACCAAGTTTGTAGGTTTGTCATATTTTGACCTTTTGTCTGAATATGAGTTATCATAATAACTACAAAAAGAAGAGATTAAAATATAAATAAGTGAATGGCTAAATAGATAAAATTTGGTACACAGATCTGACATCTAAAGTTGATATTTTGTTGATTTGTATTTTATCATACTCATGATCATATTAACACATTAACTCAAATATGTAAGATCTTAAATATATGAAATTCAGTATATGATTCTGGAATTACATTTGTATTTCTATGTCACATTTGATTCGATTCAATTGAAGACAATTTGACTAAGATTCAAATTCAATGTTTGAATACCTATTGCTGTATGCCAAAGATTAATCATCAAAAAATCACCAATGATCGCACAATAAATTATGTAAAAAATGCTAGATTCACACTAAAGATTAATATTTCATAACTTTTGCTTGCCAATCTCATCCAAGACATTTGTGCATGAAACCCACGATTCACAGTTTTATTAAGGATAATGCTTTTACTAGACTATACAAGGAAGTTTTGAAAAAGGCACTTCATTGATTTTGATCAGAGCATTGACTTACACTCGTTTGTATAAATTGACAAGTGATCATACCTTTGACAAATGTCTACCAAAGTATGCTACATTTCTAATGGTAAACGATGCACTAATTTTTTTCTTATAATTTTTCGTTTTTGATTTATTATGCACATATATGGATATATATTTGGACTGGCCACCAGACTCTTCTTAGACATATTAAATTTAAAAATTGATAGATATCTTAAAATTTCTTGATAAATTCAAACACAAAAATTCACTTCTTTAGTTCAATATATTTTTAAATTCTCATGTTCACAGACAGACAGATATGATATCAAATATGTGTATGTGCATGTTTGGATTCATGTAGTTCTGAAAAGTAGAGATCCATCAAAATCTCAAAGTTGATGATTTTACAGAACTCTTTTAAACTCAATTCTTGTAAAGGTAATTTAATCACCTTCAAAATCAGCTTTACAGCATACAGAAATTATTCATTGTTATTCAATGCATCATTTTTATGAAAACATAGGAAATGATTATTCTCAATATTCCCAATGTGTATGCTGACATCAATCTATTCCATACCCTGATCTTATTCAATCCAAACATCAACTACCAGTTAATGCTCTGTATAAGATTGAGAACTTAAATGTGATTTAAGAGCCTTAACTTTGTGAAATTCCATCCATACAGCCTTTGGCTGGGATGAAACTATAATATAAGTTGCATTTGGAATCAGTTGCCTCATTGGTATTAATGGTTGCTAAAAATCTCAATTGAATGTTTTATGTACATGTGTCTTAATGGCTTCCTAGTCAAAATATTTTAAATTTTATAGGAAACAACTTTTTCTATTCATACTATTCCTTAGAATATTTTGTTCTATGTTCTATGTATTTCTCTGATTTTCTGCAAATATCTTAATATTTCAAATTGTACCATAAAAAAGAGCAACAATATTTAAAAATGGGTTCAATTTAAAAACTTTTCATTGTAGCTTGATTCTTAAGTTAACCAGTAACAAAATTTTAACGCTCTTTTTACAAACATTGATTGAAATCTGTTCATAGAAGTCAAATATTCAATGTCTTCATCATCAACAATGGAAAAAATGCTATTATGTAAAATGAAAAATAGCGAAATTGATGCGAGATTTGCTTCAATGCTGAAATATGATGTAAAATGTAACATTATATAATATATATAAACATTTCAACTGTATTGCGAAATTGAGATTGTCAGAGTACATGCACCTAACATAATTTCCCTCCTATCCTAGCAATGCAGGCTAGCAAAATATATAAGCAAATTATTTTGACTAAGTTGTGATCAGCAACATCTGGTGATTGAGATTGACATAAAAGTTTCCAATTGGGGGTATTAAAATGGACATTCGGAAGAGGTTTTCTCATGGAGACATGGCTTGTATTGCAGCATTCTGATTTCTATCATTGAAAAGTGTAATTTCATGCTAAAAACATGTAACACTTCTTCATGCATCAGGCAAATAGACACTATTACCTGCTTTGAACAATAGCATTAAAATTAATGAGATATTTATAATTTTTTATTTGTTATTTTAAATTTTAATAATAAATATTTAATTTTTTGATTTTGTTAATTTTAAATTTTAGTTAATTATATACTTTATGCTATTTCTATTAAATTGAAATTATTTTTATTTTTATTAGCTAACAATTTTGAAATTTAATTTAAATATCTTCTGCAAAAATTATTCTGTGTTTTTAATGTTTTAGATTATTTTAATTTCTAGTTTAAATTAAAAAAATTATGAATCCTAGGTATTCAGAATTATTGTCACTGTCGAATAAATTTACATTATCATTGCAGAAGATTTTTTTTTTCAAATTAGTTTGAACAGCTGGTTGTCTCTAAATGAGAACACTGCATCCTGTAGAATAAAAGTTTTTAAAAAAATTGCAATAAAATCTATGTTATGACTAACAACTAATCCTATTTGTGCTTTTGAAAATTTTAATAACTCGCCTCAGAAAGAGTTTAAAAAAAATTGTACTATTGAAGACATTTATTTTTTTTAAAAATGCACTAAAATGTATATAATATACGAAATTACTTACAAAATACAATGTTACTTCGAATAAAGGATAATTATGGGATCAGAAGGTTTATTTTTCTTTCTCCCCCCCCCCTTTTTTTTTAAATTTCTGGTATGTTTTTTAATGAAAAATTATGTTAAAATTTTTATTATATTTCTACAATTATCATTACACTATAATAGAATATGAACAATTATATTTCTAAATCTTTTTAAATGAGTACTAATTTGTTTGTCTTATGAGATATGGGTGTCAAAATCCATTTGATATCCAGTAAGGTTTTCTTCTGCATAAGCAATTACAATTCGTATGGAATTTAATCTTGCAAGAGAAAAAAAAATTATCATTAAAATCTATTTTTGGGAACATCCTTTTGTGGCAGTTCTTGCTTTTAATTTTTCAATAGTTGCATGTTCTTTGAACTTTGTTTTTTAAACCCATTTTGATCCAATTTCTTTCATACTAGCCACCTTTGGTGACTGGCTTGCTTGCCAGATTGTTGATTAAGTAATTGAAGTGGAATGTATTTTTTAAAATTTCAGTTTATTTGATACAACTTCAAATAGGGACTTTAAGTGAATCATTCTGAAATAAACTATTGTGGACACAAATTGAAAGTGTATATTTTATGAAATATAAGTTAAGTGAAATTCCTATTTTGGAATTAATGATAAAAAAAAGTAATTTTTTTAACATTTAATATTAGCAATAACACGTAATTGAATATTTTGATGTGGATGAGTTTCAGTTTCATATTAAAAAAGCAAATGAAGTGAGCATTACTCTCAAAAACTTTTTTCTGCCCAACATCAACATTGTAACATTGAAAGTTAAACTTGACGAATTTATTAAAAACTAGCCGCCTTTGGCGACCAGCCGGTTCGCCAATCTTAATGTTCGTTAAAATTTTAATAATTAAATATTTTATGCAATTTCTACTTTAATAGCTTCTTCATCAAAATATTTTAAAACTTCAAATTTTGATTATCATATAATTCATTCATAATATTATAAAGGCCTTCAGTCATAACGTAATATGTATCTCTCTCATTTTCTGTTAGCACCCGTAGAATTTATGCTTTAAATTAAAGTGGAAAGAATTTATCTTCAATTAATATAATAATATTTTTTACTGAAACAAAGCATTTTTTTATAATCTGATTACTGAAAATAGAGTCACTCAGCGTTTAAACTTTATGGGCACTAAAGAATATCTTTTTAAATTTATGTAATATCTCAAGAGTTGGTCAACAAAATTTTCTTAGATTCATTATGAGCAGATCGATTAATTAACAATGTTTAAATTTAAATGCATCAAACACTAAGAAAATAAAACGAATCGTTTAAAATAAACGGTTGAAAGCAGGTTTTAAAAAAACTACTTAAAAAACGATGTACTTAAAACTATAAGCATTTACAAAAAATATATAACTAACTAAATACAATTTACTTACAAAAGCATGCAACTAACCCAAAAATAATTTAAATCATCCATTGATAACGTTGTCATGGCAACAATCAGAACAGAATGCGCATGCGTGAATTTTCTTCGCCGGTTACGTAACGCAAATACGTGATTTTTTCTACGCCAGTTGGGGTAACGCTATGCGGATTAGAAATTTTTAATTTCCTTTGTTCTGTTTTATTTTAATTCAAAAGTACTTCAGAATGAATCTGAAAGATTGATTCATTAACAATGTTTAATTTTAAATGCATCAAACATTAAGAAAATAAACAGAACTGATTGAAATAATCCGCCGAAAATTTTTAACCCTAGCCTCATTACTGTTGGGAGAAAAATAAACTGAAGCCTTTCTCGTTTGGCGCTGGGGATAATGGAAGATTTTTTTGGCGGGAAAGTTAGTTTTTAATTAATAATTAAAATTCTAATTAAAAATTCGAAAAAAGAAACCCCAGGTGCACATTCCCAACCTCCAAGGTATACATGTACCAAATTTGGTAGCTGTATGTCAAACGGTCTGGCCTGTAGAGCGCCAACACACACACACACACACATTGAGCTTTATTATATGTATAGATAAATAAAGAAATAAAACTGTATCGAAATGAAATTAATATCATGGAAGAGATATTTTTTGAGTTTTAAGATAATGTAAAAACTTTTGGGGGAAATTAATAGTTTTGGAAGTCATCTACGTTAAAGTGAAGATTAGTGTGCCCCCCCCCCGAGTTTGTCGCCAATATGACAACCCAACGAAACGCTCATCTTGCAACCCTAATGCTGTTTTGTTTACTATTTTTTACAATGGTTGAGTTGTATATGAACTACAACTATTTTATGAAAAATGTTAAATTAAAAATAATAAAAAAATATCGATTAAAGATTTTAATTTTGTCCTTTATTATAATTAAAAGTTTTTTACAACTAATAAGACACTGCAATTTTATTTTTAATGTGTATGCGAACAGAAAATATTTGTTCTTTTGCAATTTTTGATTGTCAGTATGCGCTTTAAAAAATCGTCTGATTTCTTACTTTACGAAATCGTCAGCATTTTTACTTTAAAAGTCAGCTGCAATGGAATTCTTCGCAGTTTTCGTAATTCTTTTGGAGCTCTAACGGTTGGTACCCTTGATAATTTGTTATGTCGGCAATTGCGCAAGAATGGATGTTGGGTAAATGGGATGGAAGACAATATTTCGAACCTCAGAATGAATGAAGGGTGAGTGGAATATATATATATAATATTACGAATTGATGAAGTTAGAAAAGGATGCTTGTTTGAA